>NC_041398.2:238645653-239012528 GCF_900747795.2 Erpetoichthys calabaricus | reverse complement strand
AAAACGATTGTATAAAAATGTGAGGTAGCTAAAGCATTTATTTAACACAATCCCTTCATTTCAGGGGCTCAAAAGTAATTGGACAAATTATATAACTGGAAATAAAATGTTCATTTCTAAAATTTGGTTGAAAACCCTTTGCTGGCAATGACAGTCTGAAGTCTTGAACTCCTGGACATCACCAGATGTTGGGTTTCCTCCTTTTTAATGCTCTGCCAGGCCTTTACTGCAGCGGCTTTCAGTTGCTGTTTGTTTGTGGGCCTTTCTGTCTGAAGTTTAGTCTTCAACAAGTGAAATGCCTGCTCAATTGGGTTAAGATCAGGTGACTGACTTGGCTATTCAAGAATTTTCCACCTCTTTGCTTTAATAAACTCCTGGGTTGCTTTGGCTGTATGTTTTGGGTCATTGTCCATCTGTATCATGAATCAATTTGACTGTATTTAGCTGGATCTGAGCAGACAGTATGTCTCTGAACACCTCAGAATTCATTTGGCTGCTTCTGTCCTTTGTCACATCATCAATAAACACTAGTGTCCCAGTGCCACTGGCAGCCATGCACGCCCAAGCCATCCCACTGCCTCCACCGTGTTTTACAGATGATGTGCTATGCTTTGGATAATGAGCTGTTCCACGCTGTCTCCATACTTTTTTCTTGCCATCATTCTGCTAGAGGTTGATCTTGGTTTCATCTGTCCAAAGAATGTTTTTCCAGAACTGTGCTGGCTTTTTTAGATGTTCTTTAGCAAAGTCCAATCTAGCCTTTCTATTCTTGAGGCTTATGAGTGGTTTTCACCTTGCAGTGCACCCTCTGTATTTACTTTCATGCAGTCTTCTCTTTATGGTAGACTTGGATATCGATACGCCTACCCCCTGGAGAGTGTTGTTCACTTGGTTGGCCGTTGTGAAGGGGTTTCTCTTCACCATGGAAATGATTCTGTGATCATCCACCACTGTTGTCTTCCGTGGACGTCCAGGTCTTTTTGCGTTGCTGAGTTCACCAGTGCTTGCTTTCTTTCTCAGGATGGACCAAACTGTAGATTTTGCCACTCGTAATATTGGAGCAATTTCTCGGATGGGTTTTTTCTGTTTTCACAGCTTAAGGATGGCTTCTTTCACCTGCATGGAGAGCTCCTTTGACTGCATGTTGTCTGTTCACAGCAAAATCTTCCACATGCAAGCACCACACCTCAAATCAACTCCAGGCCTTTTATCTGCTTAATTGATAAGGACATAACGACGAACTTGACCACACCTGCCCATGAAATAGCCTTTGAGTCAATTGTCCAATTACTTTTGAGCCCTGAAATGAAGGGATTGTGTTAAATAAATGCTTTAGTTGCCTCACATTTTTATGTAATCGTTTTGTTCACCCCACTGAATTAAAGCTGAAAGTCTGCACTTCAACTGCATCGGAGTTGTTTCATTTAAAATTCATTGTGGTAATGTACAGAACCAAAATTAGAAAAAAGTTGTCTCTGTCCAAATATTTATGGACCTAACTGTATAGAGTGCAGACCTTCATTGTTAGCTCAGTTCCGTTTTGAACTCCACATTGTAATGACTTGTTTTCTTTATTTTGCTGGGGGTTTTTTTTCAGTATCAAGGTGGCCACACTACAAACTTTTGTGACTCCAGCCTGTTCCTTATTACACCTGTTACTCCAAGGGCAACTTCTCCCAACCATCCAACAATAGTTTGGTGACCCACAATGCCTTTTCCAGCATGATGGAGCACCAGACCATAAGGCAAAAGTGAGAATAAGTGGCTCGGGGAACAAAACATCAAAATTTGGGGTCCATGGCCAGGAAACTCCCCATTGAGAAGTTGTGGTGAATCCTCAAGAGGCAGTGGGTAGACAAACAAAAATCCCCCAATTCTGACAAACTCCAGGCATTGATTATCAGTAATGGGCTGCCATCAGTCAGGATTGGGCCCAGAAGTTGACTGCCAGCCTGCCAGGGCGAATAGCAGAGGTCTTGAAAAAGAAAGAAGGGCCAACACTGCAAATATGGACTCTGTGCATAAACTTCATGTCATTGTCAATAAAAGCCTTTGAAACTTCTGAAATGTTTGTAATTCTACTTCAGTACACCAGAGAAACATCTGACACAAAGATCTAAAAACACTGAAGCAGCAAACTCTGTGAAAACCAACACTTGGGTCATTCTCAAAAATTTTTGGCCACAACTGTACACTGGAAGCTATTGTGGAAAAAGAGAATGGAGGCAAAATGCCATCATAAAATGGCAGCAGCCATTTTTGCGCCAGTACAGTCACCACACATTAACTATAAGGTGGTGAAGTTGGTGGGATAGCCAATTGGAGACGGGGGGTCAGAATGGATGAGTCCATGAGGGGTAATTTAGCCAGAAAGTCAGGAAACACTCTATTCTTTTTGAAAGGGTTCTTTCAGAGTCAGGACCTTGGGTTGACACCAATTTTTACACCATAGAGTCCCCGTCACTGCACTGGGACATTAGGATCCAGATGCAGACTACAGGATAAGCTCCTCCTGATGGCCTCATAAGCATACATTTTTCTGGCTTTAACTGCCACCCCACCATAAGTTGCTGAAGGATTCAATCACTTGACCCACACTTCATCAGTCCTCTCCACCCAAGACCAAAAAGACATCACTGACTGTGTAAAGTAAAAGAAACTTCCCTGAAGGCTGAGAGGGGGTCTTAATGCTTTGACTGGAAGAAGGCAGTGAAACATGCCACCCTGGAGGGGGTGCCAATTGATTTGTTTTATAACTCCAAGTTCAGGGTTGCAGGAAGCCAGTGATCATCTTGACAGCACTGGGTACTGGGCAGGAACTAACCCTCGATCAGACACCAGTACAGCACAGGACCACCACATGATACAATAAAGCCATTGCTGAGCCAGCCTGTGGATCTCCTAGTGATTCGATCAGAAGTACATAACCAGTCAAATGTTTTAGAACACCTTGGCTTTTCCAGTTTTTCTTCAAATTTAATCAGTTTAAATGCAATGAATGAACTAAAATGGTGGAAAGGTAAGCAGTTAACCGCCAGAGGTTTAAATTTAAAATTTAAGTTAACAAAAACTGAAAAAGGGAAATATCAGAACATTACAAATGGGCCTTTGTTGGGAAACAACTAATAGGTTACAACCTACAGATATTCTGCAGCAATTAAAATAAATGAAGCCTTGTACGTTGAAGCAAACAATTTGCACAGGTGTCCCAACTTCTGTTGATTCCTTTAAAACACTCCATTTGACACCCTCTTAATTACGACTTGGACAATATTACAGTGATAAGACAAGAAGATGGCAATTAACAAATGAAACGAGACAGAGCATTATTACCCTTACAAGTGTAGGCCTTGCATTTAGAGCAGGGGTCCTCAATCACAGTCCTGGAGGGCCGCAGTGACTGCAGGTTTTTATTCCAACTAGTTTCCTAATTAGAAAGTAGTCCATGCTGATAATGAAACTTGGTATTGAACTGTTTTGCTTGTTAATGCTTGCATTCATCCAAGAGCAATTTGAATTGCACTGCAGTTTCCTTCTGTGAGAACATTATCCATGTGTGTTGTGGACTAGAATAGATTTAAACTTAACGGTCCTTCCAATTCCTCTCTCATTCATTTCTAAACATTTTTTATCACAGATATTTCATGGTAAGCACGTTAGCTGGAGAGCTGCTGGTTTATTGGTTATCTGCATCTCATTATTAACTAATGTCTGATTAAGAAAACAGGCAACAATTAAAACTTAAATGCAGCTGCTAAAATCTAAAATACTCGATTAAGGGTTCTGAATGGTAACAGGCAAGAGAAATAAAATTAAGCCCAAAAAAACGTTCTGCTTTAGTAGTAAATAAAAGGGTTCTAATTAAGAAATTGCTTAAAGTCAAAACCTACAGCCACAGCAGACCTCCGGGACTGTAATTGAGGACCTCTGATCTACAAAGTAACTAAAATTTGTCTTTGATGAATAAAGGCACTGACAAGGCATAGAGTTAAACACCAACTATCATTATCAGCAGGGACGGAGTGGCTGGAATGAAAACCCATAGCCACTGCGGCCCTCTAGGACCGTGATTGAGGACCCCTGATTTAGAGAAAGAGCAAAAAAATAAAAAATAAAGGGGTCAGTGAGTCCAGTGGAGTCCTACACAATCCATAGGCAACTGGAAACTGGAAGAAACTCTGACAGGAGGAAATGTGGCAGAGCCAATCAGAAGGCAAGTTTCTGAGGGTCACCAGCTTGTGTGATCAGAGACGCCTCACAGCACAGCTTAACAGTGCAGGATGACAAAAGCAAATGTCAGTTTCTACTGTGAAGAGGAGACTTCGTGCTGCAGGTTTCACAGGGCAAGTGGCAGGAAGAAAGCCATTCCTTAAATGGACAAAATAGGAGGGCGGCACGGTGGCGCAGTGGGTAGCGCTGCTGCCTCGCAGTTGTGAGACCTGGGGACCCAGGTTCACTTCCTGGGTCCTCCCTGCGTGGAGTTTGCATGTTCTCCCCGTGTCTGTGAGGGTTTCCTCCCACAGTCCAAAGACATGCAGGTTAGGTGGATTGCCGATTCTAAATTGGCCCTAGTGTATGCTTGGTGTGTTTGTGTGTGTCCTGCGGTGGGTTGGCACCCTGCCCGGGATTGGTTCCTGCCTTGTGCCCTGTGTTGGCTGGGATTGGCTCCAGCAGACCCCCGTGACCCTGTGTTCGGATTCAGCGGGTTGGAAAATGGATGGATGGATGGATAAAATAGGACAAAAATATAAAAGGACAAAATAGAAAGCCATTCCTTAAAAGGCCAAAATAGGACAAAAATAAAAAAGGACAAAATAAAAAGCTATTCCTTAAAAGTGCAAAATAGGACAAAAATATAAAAGGACAAAGTAGAAAGCCATTTAAAGGACAAAAAAGGACAAAAATATAAAAGGACAAAATAGAAAGCCATTTAAAGGACAAAAAAGGACAAAAATATAAAAGGACAAAATAGAAAGCCATTCCTTAAAAGGCCAAAATAGGACAAAAATAAAAATGGCCAAAATAAAAAGCTATTCCTTAAAAGTGCAAAATAGGACAAAAATATAAAAGGACAAAGTAGAAAGCCATTTAAAGGACAAAAAAGGACAAAAATATAAAAGGACAAAATAGAAAGCCATTTAAAGGACAAAAAAGGACAAAAATATAAAAGGACAAAATAGAAAGCCATTCCTTAAAAGGACAAAATAGGACAAAAATATAAAAGGACAAAATAGAAAGCCATTCCTTTAAAGTGCAAAATAGGACAAAAATATAAAAGGACAAAATAGAAAGCCACTTAAAGGACAAAAAAGGACAAAAATATAAAAGGACAAAATAGAAAGCTATTCCTTAAAAGACAGAATAGGGCCTTGAAATACCAGCTGTGGACTACTGTAGACTGGAAGAAAGTCTTATGGACCTATGAATGAAAGTTTAAACTCTTCCGTTCATCACTGATGCAGGGTGTTTGTACGCCGTCGAGTTGGTGATGGTTCTTCAGTGTGTGACACCAACTGACGTGTGACGGTCTGGGGTTCTTTTGCTGGAGGCAGAGTCGGTGACTTGCACAGAGTGACTGGCATTCTGAATCAGAAGGGTCACCACAGCATTTTGCAGCGCCACATCAATGCCTTCTGGTCTGCATCTAGTAGGTCTGGGGTTCATCCTACAGGAAGGCAATGACCCCAAACACAGGCTGTGTCAGAACTACGTTAAAAGAAAAGAACAGGAAGGCGCTCTTCAAAACATGGACTGGCCAGCGCAGTCTCCAGACACATTTAGGGGCACCTCTGCAACAGTGTTGACCAATATTTGATTTCCTTTATACAAAGAATGCCACGTGTGTGTTTGGCTGTTATATCAGTTAAAGGTGGCTACTTTGATGAATCAAATATTTGAATATAATTTTGTATAATTAATGATTCCTTTTTTATTTGCTGTTGTTAATTTGTTCTGTGCTTTGATTTCAAGTAACATTAATAAATTAAACTGCATGCATTTCCATAAAAACTGAAAAAACAGAGGTGTTCTAAAGTTCTTATGACTGGTACTAAACAACCACGGCCTAAAGCGCCGCTACCCTTCTGCTATAAGAATCACCATTTTGCAGTTAAATAAGTTAAAACTCACATCCACCATTCTGTATTCACTTTGCTTCTGATTTAGGACCCTGGTCGGGATTAAGCAGGTTTATAAATGGCATGACTGTTCCCTGCAATAAACTGGTATCCCATCCAGTGTGCCCAGAGCTGCCAGGATAAGCCTTACCCCTCCAACAACACCCCATCCAAATATCTCTGGGCAGCAGTAGGACGCTCACTCTGCAAGTGCGGCTGCCATGTCCACCAACACAGAAATCTCAAGACACACACACACACACACAGAGCGGCCCTTCAATTTCCCAACAGGCAGAGCTCCCCATCTGCCTATAATTAAACAAACTGTGGCCACTTTGGTTTGAGACACCTAATCAGCAATGCCACATGTGCGAGTACAAAGCCCTCCTCTGTGTCACAGCCCCGCCATGCCCACAACCTTACGGACCTTTCTCAGTAGCCAAAACGGGAGCGGCGTGCAGAAGGTGAAAGCGGCCGCCTGCCTCGCCTTTTCTCCTTCCCCTTCCTGGTTCACTCTCCCCATCGTGAAGTTCTCCTCAGGATTTCTATAAATAGAGAAGGAATGCACTTCCTTTTGCACAGCCGAGTGATCGGCGCGAGCTCGAGGGTAACACTTACCCGTTCCAACAATGATGCTCACGAGCAACACTGCCAGCAGGACCATTTCCCTCTCGTGGCGTCTCCCTGTACTCCGGTCAAGTGCGGGCATAATACCATTGTGCTCTGGTTTCCTCACTCAGTTACTCACCGACATCAGAGTCAACATTTCCTGTTTCCTGACTCTGTTTTTCTTACCTAATTTTAAGAGCAATCTATGAGATGAATTTAGGAAGTGATGTAAACGGCCCGGGAGCTTGTGACAGCACGCCTGGCTGCGCCCCTGCGAGCTACAAAAGAAAAAAAAAAAGACAGAGAGACATCTCTCGTAGCCTGGAGGGCCATCCGACTCCCAAACAAGTAAGAGTTAATCAGATGGAGCTGGAAGTCAGGATGTGGTGGGATTGTGCTGAGCTCAGTGGAAGTCGGAGGAAGAGAGCAGAGGAAAGGCATTCAGGGGCCTGCTGGCTACAAAGGCACCAGGAGCCCACTCAGCTTCATGGATGCCAGCCTCATAGAGGGGCCTGCATTTTAAGATAAGATGAGCTTTGGCCTGTTAAGTGACTTGCTCAGGGAGGGCCATGCAGTCAGTTAGAGGTGGGGATTAAACCAACTTGTGTAGCGCATTTGACAGTAGTGGCCAAACACTAACAGTCCAAGTCCCTCTGTAAGGGTTCTGCGGATCGCAGATTAGACGCCATCATCTGAAAACCGTGTTGTGCACCCCCTTGAACGCCATCATATTTGTTCTGCATGACAAAAGGTTTGCCCACATATTTATTTTTAATGATCAGGGGTGTCAAACTCTGGGCCTGGAGGGCCGCAGTGGCTGCAGGTTTTCATTCTAACCCTTTTCCTAATCAGAGATCAGTTTTCACTGCTCATTAACTCATTTTTCCTTCATTTTCATAGCCCAGTTTTTAAGGATTCAGTCCTCTGAATTGATTTGTTTCTTCATTAAATGACAGCCAAACAGAAATGAGACGTGAAACAAGCCAACGGATGACCAGCTAAACTGGGATTTCAAACTCCAACCAATTTCACTCCAACCAAGCTCTTAATGAGAGGACGATTCTTGCTGTTAATTAAGCCCGTTATTTAATTCAATGGCTTGTTGCTGCTCTCATTCTGCCACAGCAGACATTTTCTAAAACTGTTGATTTTTGGTTTTTCTAAGAACACCGTTAAAATTTTTTGGTGACCTGAGAGATCTGCCTTACTGAGACCTTCACCTTTCTTTATTTTTCAGATATTGTGTGATGGGTACAGGTGGGCTGGTCATATGGCGGCTTGTTTTGTGTCTCATTATTGTTTGGCTAGTAATTAAGGAAAAAGAGACAACTAAGGGGCCTGAGTCAAGTGAATTAAAACTGAGTCAAAAGAAGTGAATTACTGCAGCAGCAAAAACTGGTCACTAATTAAGAAGATGGTTAGAATGAAAACCTGCAGCCACTGCAGCCCACCAGGACCTGAGTTCGACACCCCTGATCTACAGGTGCTGGTTATAAAATTAGAATATCATGACAAAGTTGATTTATTTCAGTAATTCCATTCAGAAAGTGAAACTTGTATATTAGATTCATTCATTACGCACAGACTGATGTATTTCAAATGTTTATTTCTTTTAATGTTGATGATTATAACTGACAACTAATGAAAGTCCCAAATTCAGTATCTCGGAAAATTAGAATATTGTGAAAAGGTTCAATATTGAAGACACCTGGTGCCACACTCTAATCAGCTAATTAACTCAAAACACCTGCAAAAGCCTTTAAATGGTCTCTCAGTCGAGTTCTGTAGGCTACACAATCATGGGGAAGACTGCTGACTTGACAATTGTCGAAAAGACGACCATTGACACCTTGCACAAGAAGGACAAGACACAAAAGGTCATTGCTAAAGAGGCTGGCTGTTCACAGACCTCTGTGTCCAAGCACATTAATAGAGAGGCGAAGGGAAGGACAAGATGTGGTAGAAAAAAGTGGACAAGCAATAGGGATAACCGCACCCTGGAGAGGATTGTGAAACAAAACCCATTCAAAAATGTGGGGGAGATTCACAAAGAGTGGACTGCAGCTGGAGTCAGTGCTTCAAGAACCACCACACACAGATGTATCATGGGTTTCAGCTGTCGCATTCCTTGTGTCGAGCCACTCTTGAACAAGAGACAGCATCAGAAGCGTCTCGCCTTTGGACTGCTGCTGAGTGGTCCAAAGTTATGTTCTCTGATGAAAGTAAATTTTGCATTTCCTTTGGAAATCAAGGTCCCAGAGTCTGGAGGAAGAGAGGAGAGGCACAGAATCCACGTTTCTTGAGGTCCAGTGTAAAGTTTCCACAGTCAGTGATGGTTTGGGTTGCATTGTCATCTGCTGGTGTTGGTCCATTGTGTTTTCTGAGGTCCAAGGTCAATGCAGCCGTCTACCAGGAAGTTTTAGAGCACTTCATGCTTCCTGCTGCTGACGAACTTTATGGAGATGCAGATTTAATTTTCCAACAGGACCTGGCACCTGCACACAGTGCCAAAGCTACCAGTACCTGGTTTAAGGACCATGGTATCCCTGTTCTTGATTGGCCAGCAAACTCGCCTGACCTTAACCCCATAGAAAATCTATGGGGTATTGTGAAGAGGAAGATGCAATACGCCAGACCCAACAATTCAGAAGAGCTGAAGGCCACTATCAGAGCAACATGGGCTCTCATACCACCTGAGCAGTGCCACAGACTGATCGATTCCATGCCACGCCGTATTGCTGCAGTAATCCAGGCCAAAGGAGCCCCAACTAAATATTGAGTGCTGTACATGCTCATACTGTTCATGTTCATACCTTTCAGTTGGCCAACATTTCTAAAAATCCTTTTTTTGCATTGGTCTTAATTAATATTCTAATTTTCCGAGATACTGAATTTGGGACTTTCATTAGTTGTCAGTTATAATCATCAACATTAAAAGAAATAAACATTTGAAATACATCAGTCTGTGTGTAATGAATGAATCTAATATACAAGTTTCACTTTTTGAATGGAATTACTGAAATAAATCAACTTTGTCATGATATTCTAATTTTATGACCAGCACCTGTATATGGTTGCGAGACATGGACGCTACCCAGTGACCTGAGACAAAGACTGGACTCCTTCATGTGTGTCTCTCTGGAAAATCCTTGGGTACCGTTGGTTTGACTTTGTGTTGCTCATGGAGTCCTGAATGAGGCACATGACCTGCATTGTGAGGGAGCGTCAGTTACGGCACTACGGCCATGTGGCGCGTTTCCCCGAGGGTGATTCGGCTCGTAAGATCCTCATTGTTGGGGACCCGAGTGGCTGGACCAGGCCAAGGGGTCGCCCACGTAACACCTGGCTGCGGCAGATAGAGGGTCATTTCCAGAGGGTGGGACTGGATCACGTGTCTGCCTGGGGGGTTCCAACTGGAATCCCGAACTGTTTCATCGTGTGGTGGGTGCGGCAACGTGCTGTACTTGTGCATGCTCCCCAACTTGACTTGACTTGACTTGATGACCTCGACTCTCTTGGTTGACTGATCCAAAGTCTTACTTGTGTTTCTGAGTGGATGAGTAATAATTTTCTCAAACTAAATAAGAAGAAAACAGAAATCTAAGTGCTTGGCAAAAAATGGATACAGTGAGGGAATCAGAAATAAACTTGATGCATTAGGCTTAAAACTGAAGACGGAGGTAAAGAATTTAGGGGTAATTATTGACTCTGACCTAAATTTAAAATCACATATTAATCAGATCACCAGGACAGCATTTTTTCACTGAAGGAATATAGCAAAAGTTAGACCCCTTATAACTTTGCAAGATGCTGAAAAATTAGTTAGAACATTAGAACACTCTAGACGAGAACAGGCCATTCAGCCCAACAAGGCTCGCCAGTCCTCTCCACTTATTTCTTCCAGAAAGACATCAAGACGAGTTTTGAAAGTCCCCAAAGTCCTCCTGTCTACCACACTACTTGGTCTCTTATTCCAAGTGTCTATTGATCTTTGTGTAAAGAAAAACTTCCAAATGTTTGTGCAAAATTTCCCCTTAACAAGTTTTCAACTGTGTCCCCGTGTTCTTGATGAACTCATTTTAAAGTCACCGTCTTGATCCACTGGACTGACACCCTTCATAAGTTTAAACACCTCACTCAGGTCTCCCCTTAATCTCCTTTACCTTAAACTGTAAAGTCTCAGCTCTTTTAATCTTTCCTCATAACTCATCTCCTGTAGCCCTGAATCAGCCTATTTGCTCTTCTCTGGACCTTCTCTAGTGCTGCTATGTCCTTTATGTGGCATGGAGACTAAAACTGCACCCAGTACTCCAGATGAGGCCTCACCAGTGTGTTATAAAGCTTGAGCAGAACCTCCTGTGACTTGTACTCCACACATCAAGGCGCTATATAACCTGACATTCTGTTAACTTTCTTAATGGCGTCTGAACACTGTCTGCCAGTTGATAGTGATGAGTCCACTACGGCTCCTAACTCCTTCACATATGGTGGACTTTTGATATTCAGACCTCCCATTGTGTATTCAAACCTACCATTTTTACTTCCTATGTGTAATACTGTCGACTAGATTATTGTAACGCACTCAACTCGCACAGAATGCAGCTGCCAGAATCTTAACTAGGAATAGAAATTCCAAGCACATCACATCGTTTTGATGTCACTACACTGGTTACCTGTGTCACTTAGAACTGACTTTAAAATACTGCTAATGGTTTACAAAGCCTTAAATCGTCCCACTCCATCCTATATCTCAGAATGTCTCTCACCTTAGATCTTCAAATGAGGGTCTGCTTAGAATTCCAAGAGCTAATCTTAAAAGAAGTGCAGAGGCGGCCTTCTGCTGTTAGGCACCCAAAATCTGGAATAGCTGACCGATAAAAATTCGCCAGGCTAATACGGTGGAGCACTTTAAAAAAACTGCTAAAAACTCATTATTGTAACATGGCTTTCTCATAGCTTCATTTTAGTGTAACCCTGTGTGACAAGGCGATATATAGGCGACCGACCCGACACAGACTGGACATGGAGGCACACGTAAAATAAATAAACTATTTATTTTTCTTCACCTGTGGGCACACGTCTTCCCTGTGTCCCACAGGCAGTACACAGTCCCAAGCACAAATACACCAAATAAAAGACACACTATTCTTCTTCCTCCACTACTCCTCCCAGGCAACCTCGTCCTCCTCCTCCTGACTCAGGCTCCCGGAATGGTGGCTGCTGGCCACTTTTAAAGTTCACCCAGAAGTGCTCCAGGTGCTCGATTGGCGAGTTCCGGCTGCACTTCCAGGTGTGGCGAACAAACTGCCCATACGGGCTCAGGAGTCCCAGCTGCAGCACCCCCTGGCGGCACCTGCAGGACCCAACAGGGCTGCACCCAACTCCAATTCCAAAGGAGCCCTGCGGGAAACCGAGGCAGCACTCCAACCCCGGGGGACGGCCATCTAGCGTGCAGGGGGAGGTATTGCAAAGTCCATGGCTGCTCCCCCTGAGCATATAACAAAGGGGCGTCCTGGCTGGTCATGGACCCCAGCCGTCCGCACACACCTGATATTTGGTATACAGGTGCTGGTCATAAAATTAGAATATCATGACAAAGTTGATTTATTTCAGTAATTCCATTCAAAAAGTGAAACTTGTATATTAGATTCATTCATTACACACAGACTGATGTATTTCAAATGTTTATTTCTTTTAATGTTGATGATTATAACTGACAACTAATGAAAGTCCCAAATTCAGTATCTCGGAAAATTAGAATATCAATTAAGACCAATGCAAAAAAAGGATTTTTAGAAATGTTGGCCAACTGAAAGGTATGAACATGAAAAGTATGAGCATGTACAGCACTCAATATTTAGTTGGGGCTCCTTTGGCCTGGATTACTGCAGCAATGTGGCGTGGCATGGAGTCGATCAGTCTGTGGCACTGCTCAGGTGTTATGAGAGCCCATGTTGCTCTGATAGTGGCCTTCAGCTCTTCTGAATTGTTGGGTCTGGCGTATTGCATCTTCCTCTTCAAAATACCCCATAGATTTTCTATGGGGTTAAGGTCAGGTGAGTTTGCTGGCCAATCAAGAACAGGGATACCATGGTCCTTAAACCAGGTACTGGTAGCTTTGGCACTGTGTGCAGTTGCCAGGTCCTGTTGGAAAATGAAATCTGCATCTCCATAAAGTTTGTCAGCAGCAGGAAGCATGAAGTGCTCTAAAACTTCCTGGTAGACAGCTGTGTTGACCTTGGAGCTCAGAAAACACAATGGACCAACACCAGCAGATGACAATGCAACCCAAACCATCACTGACTGTGGAAACTTTACACTGGACCTCACGCAACGTGGATTCTGAGCCTCTCCTCTCTTCCTCCAGACATGTGGGACCTTGATTTCCAAAGGAAATGCAAAATTTACTTTCATCAGAAAGCAGCAGTCCAGTCCTTTTTGTCTTTAGCTCAGGCGAGACGCTTCTGACGCTGTCTCTTGTTCAAGAGTGGCTTGACACAAGGAATGCGACAGCTGAAACCCATGTCTTGCATACGTCTGTGTGTGGTGGTTCTTGAAGCACTGACTCCAGCTGCAGTCCACTCTTTGTGAATCTCCCCCACATTTTTGAATGGGTTTTGTTTCACAATCCTCTCCAGGGTGCGGTTATCCCTATTGCTTGTACACTTTTTTCTACCACATCTTGTCCTTCCCTTCGCCTCTCTATTAATGTGCTTGGACACAGAGCTCTGTGAACAGCCAGCCTCTTTAGCAATGACCTTTTGTGTCTTGCCCTCCTTGTGCAAGGTGTCAATGGTCATCTTTTGGACTGTCAAGTCAGCAGTCTTCCCCATGATTGTGTAGCCTACAGAACTTGACTGAGAGACCATTTAAAGGCTTTTGCAGGTGTTTTGAGTTAATTAGCTGATTAGAGTGTGGCATCAGGTGTCTTCAATATTGAACCTTTTCACAATATTCTAATTTTCCGAGATACTGAATTTGGGACTTTCATTAGTTGTCAGTTATAATCATCAACATTAAAAGAAATAAACATTTGAAATACATCAGTCTGTGTGTAATGAATGAATCTAATATACAAGTTTCACTTTTTGAATGGAATTACTGAAATAAATCAACTTTGTCATGATATTCTAATTTTATGACCAGCACCTGTATGCATTCAATTATCATTTTCATCATGGCTCCACAATCTGTACTAAGCCCTATATTCTCTGCTGTTCTTTTTCCGGTTTTCTGTGTTGCTGATCTGCGCCCCCACCACCTGATCAAAGCACCATGCAGCCCCTCCATCGATGGATTGAAGGCCAGATGTCCACGTGACACTCATCATCTAATTCTTATACGTGAAGCCTGAACACCGTGAGGACTGATTGAGATCATTGATGTTAGGTAGAATGCCCAGTGGGGGGCTGGGTGGTCTTGTGGCCTCGGACCCCCTGCAGATTTTTTTTTCTCCAGCCCTCTAGGGTTTTTTTTTTTTTTTTTTGTCCTGGCCATCAGACCTTACTTTATTCTTTGTTTATTAGTATTGCCTAATCTTATTTTTATATTTTTTTTCTTTCTTCATCCTGTAAAGCACTTTGAGTGACATAATTTTTATGAAAACGCGCTATAGAAAGAAATGTTGTTGTTGTTATGCTGTAGCAATACATTCCCATTTTCTGTAGACATTTAACTCAAGAAGACAAACTCCAATCTTGACGTTTGCATAAGTATTTAAACCTCCGTGCTTTGGAACTCCAGGTTTATACAATTGTCAAATGAGTCACAAATGACACAGAGGTGACAGTCATAAGTAAACAGTAAACGGGTTCAACCTTAAAAAAGAAGTCCCCCAGGTGGCATACTGCATGCCCGACAATCGATGGCATCTATTCGAAGATTGTTTGGAAGGTGTGTCATTTCACGCAACGGTGACATTCCATGGCCTCCGAGATTCCCAGATCTCACTGTTTGTGATGTTGTTGCTGTGGGGACATCTTTAAAGCCAAGTGTACCGCACACGTCCTGCAACCACTGCTGAACTAAGAAGGAGGATTGAAGAGGAAATCGCTGGCATTCCTCTTGACATGTTTCGTCGAGCAATGCAGAATTTCCACAACAGGCTGTCAGAATGTGTATGGAGAAATAAATGGACAACACCTTCATGATGTTGTCTTCAAAACATAAAATGAATAATGATCACCATTAATTGTATACCCTGTACAATACATGTCATCATTAAAGGTATTTTGTAATGTGTTTATTCGTGCACTGAACGTCAATTTAAAATTTCCCGTTTCCCTCTGCCACCCTGTATCAAAGGGTTTGAATGTTGTAAGATACGGTCGGCAGCTCATCTCAGCCGGGACACACCTACGATGGAAGGATGGGGGAAGGCAGCTTCTCAAGGACACTGCCCCCTCCCCAATATGTTAGATGGCAGCTTCCCTGGAATATAGCAGTTCCCCTGGATGCCCGCAGGGCACTATGGGACTTGGAGCTCAGCAACACACCCCTGCTCAGTACCGTGGGTGCTTCCAGGGGATGCTGTGGGAGAACAAATTCTCACCTAGCCCTGAAGTACGATTGGATTATGACAACGGAAGCCCTGATTAGCTGATTAAAAACCTGAATTCCGGGTCAAGGACTATATAAAGGACTGCTGTGAACCCAGCAAGAGAGCCAGAGTCGGGACACTTGGTGGGAGGTGTGGAGAAGAGAGTATTGTGGTTGTTGATTTACTTGTGATTGTTGTGACTGTGGTGCTTTAAGGGCACTGTTTTGGAGAAGAAAATGATTAAAAATACTTCTCATTGCTTTTAACCTGTGCCCTGAGTGTCTGTCTGTTGGGTTTAAGGGGCAACATCGACCTCTAGCATCCACAATGTCCTGTTAAGCACATGTTGGATCCCTCATCAGAAAATGGAAGGTTCATCACAACACCCAGACTCTTACTAGAACAGGCCGTCCCTCAAAGCTAAACCTCAGAGCAGGACATCAACTGGGGAGAAAGAGACCACTGAAAATCCAACCGTCACTCTCATAAGTCTGCAGTGCTCTTTGGTTGAAACTCAAGTGAAGGTGCAGAGGTCCACAATTTCAAGAGCTCTCCACAAAACAGGCCTCTACATGAGGGGAGTAAGAAAGAAGCCATTCCTTAAGAAGGTCCACATAAAAGCACATATGGAACTTGCTACAAAGCAGGAGAAAGACCCAGTTAAGCTATGAGAGAAGGTTTTGTGGTCAGATGAGAACCAAAGCAGAACTTCTTGGCCAGAGTTATGTGTGGCGTAAAACTAATACTGCCCAATGACTCAAGAAACACCAGACCCTATGGTGAAATGAGGTAGTGACGACATCAAGCTGTGTTTCATGTGATAGAACTGGGTATCTTGTCAGAGTTGAAGGGACAACAGATGGACACAGAGACCCCACAATACTGCAGGAAAACTTGTTCCAGTCTGCTGTGAACCTACAACTCATCTTTAAACATGACAAGGTCCCTCAGCACAAGGCCAAAGCAATACTGGAATGGCTCAGAAACAGTAAGGTGAATGATTTGGAGTGGCCCAGTGAAAGCCCTGATCGAGAATCGGTGGCACTGTTTGACAACTGCTGTCCAGAGACGCCATCCCACCACAACCTAGAGGGGTCTCGATCAATTATGCCAAGAAGAATGGGGAAGGATCAACTGTGAACAATGTGCAGAACTGGAACAAACTCACATACCACAAAAGAATGAAGACTGTTATTGCAGTAAAAGGGGTCTCGACAAAGTATGAATGCTTGAACTTGAACTTTGTTCTTCTTCAGGTAAATACTGTAGCTAAAGAAAATTGTTTATTTAAACTTTGAAAATGCATTGTTACAGCATAAGAATTCACATTAAAAACGCGGAATGGATAAATATGTCTACAAATCTTATGTCATGCAGAAAATTAGGATGACTTTCAAGGGGACTGAATACGTTTGCATGCCACCGTATTTCTATTCAGATTATTTATGTGTTCTAAAAAGAGCACCAGCCCTAGCACTGACCCCTGCTGGACATCCCGTTGAACATCACCCAATTCTGATAAGGTTTCTCACACCATAACCCTTTCTTTCCTGCATCTTACCCAATTCAGCACCCATCTATACACTTCACCCTGAACTCCCACTTCTTTTAGTTTGGTACCCAAACTTATTACGTGCGTTCTGAAAATCAAGAAAGATGATATCGTATGTACGACTCTGATCGTCTGCCTGTGTTTCTTCCTCATTATATTAGTAGAACATGACCGTCCCCTTCTGAAACACTGACGATGGCTCCAGCCTCCCTGATTGCGTCCAGGAGCCTCTTGAACCAGGAACCGCTGATAAAAGAACCCAAGGATGAGCCTGGCAAATGAGGACACACACACACTGTCGGCAAGGGGTTTGGCACAAAGTGTTGAAGTGCTTTTATTAGAAATCAAACATACTATCCAAAATGCAGTGCAAAAGATCTAAAAATAAATAGATAATTCATAACATCAAAGTGAATTCCCTGAGTTGAAATTTTAATCACTAATCGTAAGGTAAAACTGAAAGAAAAACTCACAGTCGTTGGGTCCTTACTCATCTTTAAGTCTCGTTCATGGTGCCCAGCGCAACTTCAATTCTCCGGTCTCCCCCTGTTCTCCCAATGGATTGCTCGGCCAACAAGACCTCTGCAACTAGGCAATTCAATAGCTCTGCTGGACGGCCAATTGGATTGCAGATTTTTGTCACCTGGTTTGCTTGACTTAAGTCAGATGACTCCTCCCACATCCCTAATCTTAACCATAGTGTAACGGGGTGTTATCACTGATGTGTAACATAAAGCGACAACCTCCTCAATGGAGTGCCACTGTGGAGGTCCGCAGGTAGAGTTTGTTGCTGCCGGCGGAGACACCAGCAGCTGCGGCCCTGATTTACGACTCCATCTTGGCTGCCTCAGTTGGCGTCTGTCTTCCCTCAATTTCTCCTGGCGTCCTATGGATACCTTTAGGAGGACTCTACCACCTTTGTACCCACTCCTCCAGTAAGTCAGTGGGTAATGATCCACACCTAGCGCACTGATCGTTTGGTTTTCCAGATGGCTAGTGACCACTCTGCCTCCTCTCTCTCTCTCTTTGTCAAACTGGCTGTCAGTCACCATAAGTGAGCACTGTATCAGGTGACTGAGAGCCAGTATCACTCAGTCACCTGATACTGTGCTCAGATCTCTTTTAAAACCCCTGGGAGATGCAGATGTGGCAGTCAAGGCTCCAGCGTTTATAAGGGAATGGGTCAATCCCACACGTATATATGAGGATGCAGGATTGCACACTCCCACATCTGCTTCCGGAGCCACTCTGCCACACTGCCTGCACCCCACCTGAAAACACAAACACATTATCTGTTTACAGTGATCCCCCGCTATATTGCGGTTCAGCTATCGCGCCCCTGCGTCATCGCGATTCAGCTATCGTGCCCCTGCTACATCGCGGATTTATTAATATTATTATTACAAGTAAGCCCGCGATTTGCTGGCGAATCAGAAATCCAAGAATGGCAATCAGTTTCTGTTCCGTCCGATATCTGGATGGATGACATATCATGGAGGGCGGGTGCGTCTGGGGAAATGTCATTTAATTAAATAAGCATATCTGTACTAAAGCGGTCTCGTTTTGTGGAGACGTGATTCTGTTGCCTTTGCTGACACCGACTGCTGGCAGAGTGGAGCACAGCAAGTTTAGTTCACAGGTTGTGGTGTTCGTGTGCCAGCCACTGAGTCGGTGAAGCCGCTGGGTTTGAGTCTGTGACCGTCATGTGATCTATATTACTGGCACAGTGGATTAGAGCAAGTGCAGTGAACAGGTTGTGTTGTTTGGGCGCCACCTACTGATTCTGGGAAGCCGCCGCGTTTGACTCTGGGGCGTGCGCCATGGCACAATATGCGCCTCGGTGGGAAGCCGCTGCGTGATGAAATATCATGGAGGGTATATGCGATGGTGTGGGTGGTCGCGTCTGGGCGGCTGTACAACCTGGCGTGCACGCTTTACCTCAGGTTTAGTTCACAGGTCGAAGGAATGGTAAAGTTTCCATTTAATTCAATAACCCTATTTGAACTAAAGCGGTTTCTTTGTGTGGGCGCCTTCGTTCATTGTTTGTATCCATACGGGCTCGTTTACAGGTCGTAGCCATACGGGCTCATGTTTGTATTAGTAATCGTTGAGCTCCCTCCATTTGGATACGTGCCTCCTATGCCTGTGCTGTGTCAAAAGCGCGTTGTGGGCACGCTCGTTCATTGTCCGGGTGGCTGTACAACCTGGCGTGCACGCTTTACCTCAGGTTTAGTTCACAGGTCGAAGGCATGGTAAAGTTTCCATTTAATTAAATAACCCTATTATAACTAAAGCGGTTTCTTTGTGTGGGCGCCTTCGTTCATTAAGTCTAGTTTACAGGTGGTGTTGTTTGGGCACTCACAGGATGTGTCGTTTGGGCGCCACCCACTGACTCTGGGAATCCGTCGCGTTTTGGGAAGCCGCTGCGTTTGACTCCACAGGTTGTGTTGTTTGGGCGCCATCTACTGACTCTGGGAAGCCACCGCGTTTGACTCTGGGGCGGACACCACGGCGCAGTACGCATGCGCCTCGGTGCGTCCGCCGTGCATAAATTAACTGTGGTTTAGTAAGATAGATTATTACTGGGGGCTCCGCCCCTGCGTGCATCGTTCGCCCACCCCCGGGTTTGGTTTACCGGATAAACAATTTAAAGAGATTGTTATTTTCATGGGAATTGTTACATATACATTATTTTCATTTTTACTTTAAAACTTTTGTAAAAACAATATTTGTCCTTTATTTCCTGCCCTGGGCGATCGGATCAGCTGCTGTCTTGCCAGCTGTGTGTTGTGCTTGTCATGCTTTGTGTCAATCACTTAAAAAGCCTGTACAGCAGCTGTCATTTTGCCACTTCGTGTCTCTGCCGCTAGCGTTCTGAAGGGGTGCGGGGGGTGTGAGGGCTAAACGCACGCTAAGAAAGAAGCGCTCGGATCATCTGCTGGCTTGCTGGTGAGATACGTGTTCTGCTTGCCATTGTTTTAAGAGGTGAGAGCAACTGAAGTTTGTTTGCCAAAAGCATTCCTACAGCTGCAAGGTTAGATGTCAGTGAACTTGTTATAAATTGTTTGTAAGTAGGGCGTGACATACTAAAGTCACCGTCTCACAGGTTTCACTTCCTAAGGTTGTAATGTCTAGTCTTAAGTGTTGTCAAAGTGTCTCTCTGAGATCATCTGGTCTCGATCGCTTTGCTCACCACCAATCCCCCCCACCCCGGAGTCGCACTACGCCCTTGGCTTTTCACATCTCTCCCGTTCATGTTGTGAAGGAGTGGAGTTGAATGCACGCTAAGGAGAAGCAGACGGATCAGCTACTGGCTTTGCGCTGCTTCTGCCAAGATGCCTGTTCTGCTTGTCGCTCATTTAAAAGCCTGTACAGCAGCTGTCCTTCTATCTCACTGCCTTGTCTTGCGTGAAGTTAAAATGTCTCTCGAGGGATGTCAAATTGTCTTCTGAGAAGATCAAGCCTTGTCTCCCTGGTCTCCCTGCCAAGATTTTTTTATAATAGAGAGATGCGAGGGTTGTCTGGTTCCGTGCGGAATTTTATCGTTTGTCGAGTGTCAGCCTGTCGAACCCTGTTCTGCTCTGTAGAGGGATTATTCAAGTGGTTGCATGTTTTTGTTCAGATGTTTTGCTCCCTCTCTTCCTTCAGAATGAACACAAGAAGCAAACGATCATTCGACGAGATCTTGGCTTTACAAAGAAATGTGCCCGATGGGTTCCAAGGCTGCTGACTGTGGAACAAAAGCAAGCTCGCGTGGAATGGTGCAAGTTTTTCCTTGACAAGTTCAACAATGGCCAATCGATGACTTTCAAGATGATCACCACTGGAGATGAGACCTGGATCTACAATTTGGACCCTGAAACGAAGAGCCAGAGCATGGTTTGGTCGAAAAAAGGGGCGCCGCCACCACTCAAAGCTCGGCGAATCCGCTCGGTGAAACGCACCATGTTTGCCATCTTTTTCAACATCGATGGCATTGTCGCGTCAATTCTGCTGATGGAGAGGAAAACTGTGACCTCTGAGTGGTACTCGTACACCACTCAGCGCCTGCCTGACGTTTTTTCTGCGATGGCTAGAGGCCAGTCCAAGAACTTGCGAAGGCACTTTTTGCATCATGACAATGCGCCAGCCCACACGGCTAATGCGACGAAGCATTTCATTGAAGAACGTTTTGAACCCGCCACCCTACTCGCCTGATCTTGCACCATGTGACTTTTGGCTCTTCCCGAAGGTGAAAGAACCCCTGCGAGGCCACAACTTCGAAACTCGAGAGGAACTGATTGCAGCTGTCAAAGAACAGCTGGACAACCTCCCAAAGACAGCCTTTCGCGAGTGTTTTGCGGCGTGGGTCAGAAGAGCCCAAAAGTGCATTGATGTTGGTGGTGAATACTTGGAAAAAGTTTAAAAAGGATCGAAGTACATGAGAAAAATAGAAAAAAAAGTCCTTGGCTACTTATTTCGAGTGATCCCGCGCTGAACCCAGACAACCCTCGTATTACTCATATCCTTAGCCCGACATCCATATATCATATGTGTTTACAAAGTGTGTTTTAATACGTTTATATGTGTTTAAAACGTGTGGGAGGGGTATTTTAAGGCTTAAACTATAAAAAAAATGTTTATTTATATGGTCTTTCTATATTGCGAATTTTCACCTATCGCTGATGGGTCTGGGATGTAACTTCCGTGATAGGCGGGGGATCATTATATTTTAAATGCATGTGCCATAGACCCCTCTGTCTTACAAACCCTCATTGTTTTTTATGCAGCAATCTACTGCAAGATTCATTAAAAGAACTAGAAATTAAAAACAGATACAGTAACCCCTGTCCTCAAGTCCTTACACTGGCTTCCAGTTAAGTTTAGGGCTGATTTCCAAACCCTCTTTCTTACATATAAAGCCTTAACTGGGTAAGGCCCTGCTTACCTATCTGAACCTACCATTACTTACAAATCAGAGAGCACATTAAGATATCATAACTCACACATTCTAAAAATTCCAGGGATAAATAAAATCACAGTGGGAGATAAGTGAGATTTTAGTTACAGGGCCCTGAAGCTCTGGAATGATCTGCCTGCTTATTTAAGAGATGCCCCTCTCATAACTTTAATCTAGCAAACCCTGACTAGAGCTGCCAATGAACTGTTCATAATCCATCCCTGTTGATAGTCATTTGTACAAAAATAGACGTAACTCAGTAATTAGTCAAGAGGTCACTGGAAAGGGGTGTGTGGCGCTCCCGATATCTATGCAAAAGGATGAAGGTCCAAGTCCTTAGAGTCCTGGGGATTCCTGTCTGCTATATGGTTGCGAGACATGGATGCCATCCAGTGACCTGAGATGAAGACTGGACTCCTTCAGTACTGTGTCTCTTTAGAGAATTCTTGGGTACCACTGGTTTGACTTTGGAAATTCAGGAGGCACGTGGTCACCAATACAAGGTGTACGCTCCAGGACAGATGACAAAATTTACATCATGCGGGTCCCAGTGATGTGGATGCCTTAAGTCTAAACAAGCCTTAAGCATGCCAAATTTAAACAAAATCGGTCCACTGGGAGCCAAGTTGTTTTATGCACACAGACAGATGGGCACACATGTCTACGACAGCTGGTGCACTTTCATTATAAACAGACCAATTCTGGTGACTACTGAACTTGTCAGCCCTTTTAGTCTCCCTCCAGCTACATTTGAAGACCTCTGGGTGACCTCACTGCTCGTTCTTTCACATGATTCACCCAGAGCTCTTTAGTTTGGCACAGCTGGTATCGCAGAATGGCAGCTGGCCAATTTCAACACCTGCACGATGAGCCCCTGGAAGGGGTGACTCAATCCCACATGGTGCTGAGAAAATGTTCTGAATTCACTTGTCGCTTTGCTTGCAATTTAAGAATAATGTCGAAGAAAAATAAAAATGTAGGCCTTACTCTAGGCTGCTTCACAGATTCAGCACCTTGGGTTCACTTTCATTCCTGGTAACTGGCACCATGGAGTTTGCATGTTCTCTACTGTGCCTGCATGGGTTTTGCTCCTGCCTCAAAAGCGTGTGTGTTAGGCATACTGCCAATTCTAAATTGACCCCACACTGGTTTGTACATGAGAGGACCCTTGTGTGCCCATCCAGGGTTGGTTTCTTCCTTGTGCTTGATTCTGCTCAGACAGGCTTCAGTGTCCCCATGACACAGCACTGGATTAAACAGGCTTGAGGAAGTTATGTGATGTTACCTAACACTGCATGTAGTCCCCCCCTGCATTGGTATTAAAATATACTCAGAATGGAAAATGTACAGAGGAGAAATGAAGAGTTAATGGAGTGCATTTATTTAATGAAACATATCGTTGTTAATATTCTTTTGCTGTTGTTTCACTTTGCCAGGTATGTGTAATAGCTAGCATTATAACAGAATATTACACTCACCGGTCGCTTTATTAGTTATTAGGTTTCAACTGCTTATTAACTCTTCCATCCATCCATTATCCAACCCGCTATATCCTAACACAGGGTCATGAGGGTCTGCTGGAGCCAATCCCAGCCAACACAGGGCACAAGGCAGGGAACCAATCCTGGGCAGGGTGGCAACCCACCGCAGGACACACACAAACACACACTAAGCACACACTAGGGCCAATTTAGAATCGCCAATCCACCTAACCTGCATGTCTTTGGACTGTGGGAGGAAACCCACACAGACACAGGGAGAACATGCAAACTCCACACAGGGAGGACCTGGGAAGTGAACCACAGGTCGCCTAACTGCGAGGCAGCAGCGCTACCACTGCGCCATCGTGCTGCCTATTAACATAAATACATAATCAGCCTGGAGTTTGCATGTTCTCCCCGTGTCTGCGTGGGTTTCCTCCCACAGTCCAAAGACATGCAGGTTAGGTGCATTGGCGATCCTAAATTGTCCCTAGTGTGTGCTTGGTGTGTGTGTGTGTGCCCTGCGGTGGGCTGGCGCCCTGCCCAGGGTTTGTTTCCTGCCTTGCGCCCTGTGTTGGCTGGGATTGGCTCCAGCAGACCCCCGTGACCCTGTAGTTAGGATATAGCAGGTTGGATAATGGATATAATCAGCCAATCACGTGGCAGCAACTCAATGCATTTTGGCCTGTAGACGTTGTCAAGACGACCTGCATCAGAATGGGGAAGAAAGGGGATTGAAATTACTTTAAATGTGGCATGATTGTTAGTGCCAGACGGCCTGGCCTGAGGATTTCAGAAACTGTTGATCTACCAGGATTTTCACTCACAATCATCTCTATGGACTATGCAATGGAACAAGATTAGTTGTATTAAAAATTGGTCAAGCAATTCTAACGTAAAATTGTAACAGGCAACAAGAAAGGTAATGTAGTACATCTTCAGGGGATAACATTAGACACCAAAGGAGATTTTGTTGTATTAAAGCGTTTACTGCAATAAGATGCTGCAGATGTTCTATCAGACGGTTGTGGCGGTGGTGTGCTGGGGAGGCAGCATAAAGAAGAGGGACACCTCACGCCTGGACAAACTGGTGAGGAAGGCAGGCTCTATTGTAGGCACGGAGCTGGACAGTTTGACATCTGTGGCAGAGTGACGGGCGCTGAGCAGACTCCTGTCAATCATTGAGAATCCACTGCATCCACTGAACAGGATCATCTCCAGACAGAGGAGCAGCTTCAGTGACAGACTGCTGTCACCGTCCTGCTCCACTGACAGACTGAGGAGATCGTTCCTCCACCAAACTATGCGACTCTTCAGTTCCACCCGGGGGGGGTAAACGTTAACATTATTCAAAGTTATTGTCCGTTTTTACCTACATTTTTGTTATTTTTTAATTTAATAATGTTTTTTTGTATCAGTATGCTGGAGTATGTGAATTTCCCCCTGGGATAAATAAAGTATCTATCTATCTATCTATCTATCTATCTATCTATCTATCTATCTATCTATCTATCTATCTATCTATCTATCTATCTATCTATCTATCTATCTATCTATCTATCTATCTATCTATCTATCTATCTATCTATCAGTTTCCTGTTAGAATAGCTTTTGCTATGACAATTAACAAATCAAAGGGACAAACATTCGAAAAAGTCAGTTTATTTATTACAGAGAAAGAAATTTTCACTCACATGCAGTTATACTTTGCGTTGTCACGATGTAAGTCCAAACACAGAATCAAAATTCAATGCGATATTGATGAAAAGTTAATTGCAAATATTGTTTTAACTAAGTTTTAAAGTAAAAGTGAAAATAATGCATATGTAACAATTCCCATGAAAATAACAATCACTTTAAATTGTATATCTGGTTAACCAAACCTGGGGGTTGGTGTGCAAAGCGAACAGGGGGCAGAGTCACCTAGTAAACCCAAAAACTAAGCCTAAAATCTTTGTTGTTATAAATTTTATATTTACATTTTGATTGAGCTGGCACATTGTCTAATCATTAACCACATAATTATTAAATGACATTTCCAAATAGCCAATCACACAAAGGTACAGTCATATGAAAAAGTTTGTGAGCCCCTCTCAGCCTGCAGAATAATTGACTCTCCTTTCAACAATAAAGATAACAGTGGTATGTCTTTCATTTCCTAGGAGTACTGTGGTGTTTTCCGAACAAAGATTTTTAGTGACACAGTATTTAGTTGTAGGAAATTAAATCAAATGTGAAAAACTGGCTGTGCACAAATGTGGGTCCCCTTGTCATTGTGCTGATTTGAATGCCTCTCACTGCTCAATGCTGATTACTTACAACACCAAATTGGTTGGATGAGCTCATTAAGCCTTCATAGACAGGTGTGTCCAGTCATGAGCTATAAAGGTATTTAAGGTGGTCAATTGCAAGTTGTGCTTCCTTCCCTTTGACTCTCCTCTGAAGAGTGACAGCATGGGATCCTCAAAGCAACTCTCCAAAGATCTGAAAACAAAGATTGTTGAGTCTCCTGGTTTAGAGGAAGGCTACAAAAAGCCATCTCAGAGGTTTAAACTGTCAGTTTCAACTGTAAGGAATGGAATCAGGAAATGGAAGGCCACAGGCACAGTTGCTGTTAAACCCAGCAGGTCTGGCAAGCCAAGAAAAATACAGGAGCGGCATATGAGTAGGATTGTGAGAATGGTTACAGACAACCCACAGATCACCTCCAAAGACCTACAAGAACATCTTGCTGCAGATGGTGTATCTGTACATCGTTCTACAATTCAGCGCAATTTGCACAAAGAACATCTGTATGGCAGGGTGATGAGAAAGAAGCCCTTTCTGCACTCACGCCACAAACAGAGTCGCTTGTTGTATGTAAATGCTCATTTAGACAAGCCAGATTCATTTTGGAGCAAAGTGCTTAAGACTGATGAGACAAAAATTGAGTTATTTGGTCAGAACAAAAAGCGCTTTGCATGGCGGAAGAAGAACACCGCATTCCAAGAAAAACACCTGCTACCTACTGTCAAATTTGGTGGAGGTTCCATCATGCTGTGGGGCTGAGTGGCTAGTTCAGGGACTGGGGCCCTAGTTAAAGTCGAGGGTCGGATGAATTCAACCCAATATCAACAAATTCTTCAGAATAATGTTCGAGCATCAGTCACAAAGTTGAAGTTATGCAGCGGTTGGATATTCCAACAAGACAATGACCCAAAACACAGTTTGAAATCTACAAAGGCATTCATGCAGAGGGAGAAGTACAATGTTCTGGAATGGCCGTCACAGTCCCCTGACTTGAATATCATCGAAAATCTATGGGGTGATTTGAAGCAGGTTGTCCATGCTTGGCAGCCATCAAATTGAACTGAACTGGAGAGATTTGGTATGGAAGAATAGTCAAAAATACCTCCATCCAGAATCCAGACACTCATCAAAGGCTATAGGAGGACAGCGTCTAGAGGATGTTAGATTTACAAAAGGAGGCTCAACTAAGTATTGATGTCATATCTCTGTTGGGGTGCCCACATTTATGCACGTGTCTAATTTTGTTATGATGCATATTTTCTGTTAATCCAATAAACTTAATGTCACTGCTGAAATACTACTGTTTCCATAAGGCACGTCATATATTAAACTGAAGTTCAACCAATGAGAAACAAAAATCCAAAGAATTAAGAGGGGTTCCCAAACTTTTTCATATGACTGTATATTTATTGTTCAAATTAAAGCTGTTGTAAGAAATACTAATGTATTGGATTAAGGAATCGCCCCAGTTTGACTAGAGGCGGCACTGCACACAAAATCGCCAGTGTTACATTAACTCTTATTGTGTCAAAGTAACCAAAAAGTGTAAATATATGTAAAAAGTGAACCTACATACACATTTAAAGTGTTAATTTTACACAAGTGCAGCCCACAACTGTCTGAACAGAAGTGAAGATCGGCAAACTGAAGGTGGTCTGGACTTTCTTGTTTAATGTGTCAGCCTCTCAGAGCACTTGATCACAATAGGAGTGTGTGTGTGTGTGTGCGTGTGTGTGTGTGTGTGTGTGTGCCAGCAGCCTGTAGTGACTGAGACAGAGAGTGTTTGTCTTCTTCTGCACAGGGATAACTGTTGACCGTTTGAAACAGGTGGGGACCCCAGATTCTCTCAGGGAGTTCTATAAAAACAGCAACTAATTGGTCCCAAAAGGTTTCTAAAATGTGTCCTGAACTCATTTAAAGATCCACGGGAACAGATTGGGGCTGAATGACGAGGTATTGTAGAGGGAAGAGTTTTGTTATCTTGGAGAGAAAACGCGGACGTGATAAGATTAGGCTTCGGTGTGTAATGCGTGAACATCTGTATGCCACCTGATGAGCGCACACAGGTGCTAGTGACACAGAATGACGCGCTTCCCCTGCTGTGTCACGCCTTGACAGATCCATCTGTGTTTGCTCACTGTGGACGGCTTTTGAAAGCTTGTTAGAAACAAAGAAGAGGCAGGTCTCAACAGGAGGGGAAATGAAGGAAAAGAGTTTGGATCAACGTCTGGCCACAATAAGAGCACTTAATGAGAGGCGAAGCCCTCTCGGCTGGGTTTTATTATCTTGAAGCTCTGGTAGCAGACAGAAAAGCCCCCTGATCAGACACTGTAGTTTAAACTGGCAGCAGAGACCCACCTCTGGGTCGTGGGATGCTCCTACATCTCAATTAGGTTAACAACTCAAAACCATTCATACTGTGTTTTTGGGGGTGTTTTCACACCTACTTCATTTGGCGCAGTGTCTCCAAACTCTGGTTGTGATTTCCCTTACAATCTGATTCATTTTGGCAGATGTGAACACGCCAGTCGCACCAAAACTAGACCCTTTGGAAAAGGTGGTCTTGGAGCAGTCCAATGCAAACTCTCGAATGTAATGAATGTCTGAATGTAATCCGACACAGGACCCTAGATGAAATCCGTACATTACGCGTGACATTCTGTGTGCTGTGGTAGTCACACTGAGCACCCGCTGTCGGGAATTGGGGATTCTCACTCATAGCACAGTGAATTGAGGATTAGCATGGAGCAACAATAAAATGGTGAAAACAAAGTACAAATATGACACAATTTGCATAAAACGTCTTGCACAATCATTCGCTCAATCAGAGCAGCGCCTGATTCAGTCTCAGAGCCTCTCATGTGCGCAATGGAATGGAAAGATTTTGTAACGTTTGTGTAGATTTACAGGTAATCGGGTCGATCAGAACACAAAGAAGAAGTAAGAAACAAACAGTAGTGACCACTGAGCAAGCGTCCTAACCTTCCACCATGAATACACCATGGTGGGGTGTCCTCTCAATGCGCTCACTCTAACACTGACATCCATCCATCCATTATCCAACCTGCTATATCCTAACTACAGGGTCACGGGGGTCTGCTGGAGCCAATCCCAGGGCGCAAGGCAGGAACACACCCCCGGGCAGGGTGCCAGTCCACCACAGGGCACACCCACACTAGGGACAATTTAGAATCACCAATGCACCTAACCTGCATGTCTTTGGACTGTGGGAGGAAACCCACGCAGACACGGGGAGAACATGCAAACTCCACACAGGGAGGACCTGGGAAGTGAACCCGGGTCCCCCTTACTGCGAGGCACCAGCGCTACCCACTGCGCCACCGTGCCGCCCAACACTGACATGTTAATCAATATTAATCAAGCATTCAAAAATGAACATTAATAATAAATATGTACAATAGTTAAAACAGTAGGCCATTGACAAATAAAGAGAGGAAGTCAGAAAAAGGTTTGGGGTAGCCACCCCATATATTTGAAGATTAGTTATAAAAAAAGAGCAAAAATTCATCAATATCACTTTACAGAGTTGAGTCCAGAGAAAAGCCAAGCAAAATGACACCTTTTATTGGCTAACTTTGTGTAATCTTACACAATCTTATACAAGATTACATCTCGCCTGAAGAAGGGGCCTGAGTTGCCTCGAAAGCTTGCATATTGTAATCTTTTTAGTCAATAAAAGGTGTCATTTTGCTTGGCTTTTCTCTACATTCATAATGGCTAACACGGTACAACACCCTAGTACTACAGAGTTGAGTCCAAAACAGAACTGATGCATGGCTAACAAAATGGCATTTTTAAAGCCAGGTGGTGGAAGTGACGTGATCGGGCCCAGGTGCAGTTTCCCCTTGGAGGGTCTGCAGAAGAAAGAGAGAAATGTTTAGTGCACACTGGCACACCCCGGTCCAGGATGGAATTACCCTCATTTGAGCCCTTTAGCTGCCTCCCGTGCACATGTGTGTGACATCATTCAGCCTAACAAAGCTCCCAGTCCTAGCCACTTCTTTCGGCTGCTCCTGGCCGTGCTCTATGGCTACTTAATTCTTCTAAAATAGTTATAAAGGTCCATCAAGTCCTACTGTCTACCCAGGGCCAGCACCACCATTAGAGTGATTTAGGCCTTCACCTATGATGCAGATCATGAAGTGGGGAAACCCCAGCTGCATGGGTTAACTACCGAACAGTCAGTTGGTGCACTAATAAACTTGGCCTTGGGCGCAAAATAACCTCACACCAGCACTGGGTCTACCACACCACTTAGTCACTTATTCCATGCATCTGTGGTTCTGTGTGTGAAGAAGAGCTTCCTAATGCTTGTATGAAATTTACCATTCACAAGTTTACAACTGTGTCCCCGTGTTCTTGATGAACTCATTTTAAAGTCACCGTCTCAATCCACTGGACTAACACCCTTCATAATTTTAAACACCTCACTCAGGTCTCGTCTTAATCTCCTTGTGTTTAAACTGTGAAGGCTCAGCTCTTTTCATTTTTCCTCATCACTCATCCCCTGTAGCCCTGAATCAGCCGAGATGCTCTTCTCTGGACTGTTTCTAGTGCTGTTATGTCTTTATGGAGACCAAAACTACACCCAGTACTCCAGATGAGGCCTCACCAGTGTGTTATAAAGACTGAGCAGAACCTCCTGTGACTTGAACTCCACACATTAAGGTGCTATATAACCTGACATTCTGTGAGCCTTCTTAATTATTCTTGAACACTGTCTGGCAGTGGATGTTGTAGATAGTGACAGCTGCACTTGACTCCTAACTCCTTCTCATAAGGTGGACTTTTTATTTTCAGTCCTCCCATTGTGTATTCAAACCTCACATTTTTACTTCCTATGTGTAATTCTGTACATTTACTGACATTAAACTTCATCTGCCACAAATCTGCCCAAGCCTGTCTGCTGTCTAAGTCCCTCTGCGATGATTTAATGGATTCTTGTTTATCTGCCAATCCACCTATCTTGGTATCATCTGCAAACTGAACCAACTTGTTACTTATATTCCTATTTAAATTATTAATATACAGTATGTTCAAAGTAGCAGCACCCCAAGCACTGACCCCTGATGGACCCCACTCTTAACACCGGCCAATTCTGATGAGCTTCCTAGCACCATCACCCTCTGCTTCCTGAGTGTGAGCCAGTTCTGCACACCACACCCTGAACACCCACGCCTTTTAGTTTGATGCCCAACCTCTCATGTGACACCTTATCAACTGCTTTCTGGAATTCAAGTAATATCATATGCTCTGCTTTGATCATATCCACCTATGAGGCTACACTGTAAACATGTGACTGTAAATTTAGAGTAAATTACTGACTTTTATTTGCATTACTTTTACAGTATTTAACTGCATAATACAACAAAAACACAATATAATAAAGTGACTTCGCAGAAAACTGGGCTACAAAATTAATGTGTGTGGTAGTGTGCCTGCTAGGCATTAACACTTTAAAGCAGGGGTGTCAAACTCCGGGCCTGGTGGGCCGCAGTGGCTACAGGTTTTCATTCTAACCCTTTTCCTAATCAGTGAGTAGTTTTCACTGCTAATTAACTCCTTTTCCCTTCATTTTAATAGCCCTGTTATTAAGGATTCAGTCCTCTGAATTGATTTGTTTCTTCATTAAATGGCAGCCAAATAGAAATGAGACGTGAAATGAGCCAACAGACGACCAGCTAAACTGGGATTTCAAACTCCAACCAATTTCACTCCAACCAGTCTCTTAATGAGAAGCTGATTCTTGCTGTTAATTAAGCCCGTTATTTAATTCAATGGCTTGTTGCTGCTCTCATTCTGCCACAGCAGACATTTCCAGATCTGTTGATTTTTCCGTTTTTTCTGTCATATGGTGGCTTATTTGATGTTTCATTATTGTTTGGCTACTAATTAAGGAAAAAGAGACAATTAAGGGGCCTGAGTGAAGTTAATTAAAACTAAAGCAAAAGAAGTTAATTAGCAGTAAAAACATCTCACTAATGAAGAAGATGGTTAGAATGAAAACATGCAGCCACTGCGGCCCTCAAGGACCAGAGTTCGACAGCTGTGCTCTAAAGGAAAGAAAACATCCTAAGAATAGGGTAAAGTCCACTTACAAAATAAAAGTTAAACCACTTGCCTGTTTAAGTCGTTAAAGTGCAGGGCTCGCTTTCGTAGTCATTTTTACTTTGGTTTCAGCAGGTTCACACAGTGGGATGTTGGTGACCGGTCAGGCGCGCCTCCAGGTCAGGCCGGCTGGAGGACGCTGAACTTACCCCATTATAAATGCAAGTGTCTCTTTAGCCCTGCCGTTGGCAAAGAAAAAGGTGCGGAGAGCTTAGTTTGTGCATACCTTAGTGTGAGAAGGGGAACCTCAAGAAAAGGCAGCTTACTTTTGTAGTGCCTATAGGATCTTCAGAGGGGAGCATGTCGGGATGCACTCAAGTTTGCGCTCGTACTCAGTCGCGCACAAATGGGGCCGCTAGCCCTAATTAATACCAGCTTTTATCACTCGGTAAAATAATGTGAAAAGAGATTGAATATAATGTTTGGATTTAAACTTTATTTATTTTTTTAATTTTATTAATTTTATTCATTCCATACAAATAGATCAATTTTTACAAAAGATAGGATTGAGAACAAGTTGCCCCCCACCCCTGAGAGAGAGAGCATGGCCAACAGAGTAAAACTTAAGGTTTGTAAACATGCCTAAATTGATGAGTTTAATAGGGAAATAGAGATACATGGAGAAGAAAAAGAAATGTGGAGATAATTGCTGCCTCGGTGCATTACAAGCTTATTCTAAGATATTATTGATTAGATTCTGCAAGGTTTTGAAAAAATTCTGTACAGATCCTCTAACTGAATATTTGATTTTTTCCAATTTCAAATGGTATAAAACATCGGTTTCCCACTGACTTAAAAGAGGAGCGTTAGGATTCTTCCAGTTTAGCAAAATAAGTCTGCGTGCCAAAAGTGTAGTAAAGGCAATCACAGTTTGTTTGTCCTTCTCCATTTCAAGTCTGTCTGGAAGAACACCAAACACAAATGTTAATGGGTTAGGAGGGATTGTGACACCAAGGCGGTCTGAAAGGCACTTAAACATTTTGGTCCAAAATAATGTTAACTTGTCACAGGCCCAAAACATGTAACCCAGTGAGGCTGGAACTCGATTGCAGCGTTCGCAGGTTGGATCTTGCCCTGGATACATTTTGGACAGTTTTAGGAAAGACAGATGTGCTCGATATATAATTTTGAGTTGAATAATTGCATGCTTGGAGCATATGGAGCTCAAGTAAAGTCTCTGCATTGCTATTTTCCACTCCCTTTCTGATATATTGATTAAGAGATCTTTTTCCCATTGTCCTCTTGGATCTTTAAAAGGGAGGGACTGCAAGATCTATACTAAAAAAAGGCAAAGCCCTCACTGACTCACTGACTGACTGACTCATCACTAATTCTCCAACTTCCTGTGTAGGTGGAAGGCTGAAATTTGGCAGGCTCATTCCTTACAGCTTACTTACAAAAGTTAGGCAGGTTTCATTTCGAAATTCTACGCGTAATGGTCATAACTGGAACCTCTTTTTTGTCCATATACTGAAATAGAGTGCACCTCCATGGCCTTGGGAGGTGGAGTTGCGTATCGCGTCATCACGCTACCCACGTAATCACGTGAACTAACTGTGAACGCAGTACGAGAAACTTTTAAGTGCCGGGTCTTAGCTAACATTAAATAAAGCCGTGGACATCGCAACATCACACAAGAGAGCGGCTCACGTGAACATATGAAGCGACTGACGCATATAGACATATTCATGAGTGCAGGTACTTCGGAAACAAAGCACCGTGTAAACCTAAAGTTTAAATTAAGTTCATAGACCTACAAAAGGTTGCCATTGATTTGAGGCAAGATTGCTTTTCTCCTGTACAACTATACGTTGCATTCTCAAGGGTAAGCTTGCACGGCTTGGTCATATTACAACCGGAGTGCTGAACTGACAATGTGGTATACAAAGAGAACTATAACAATCGTAATAAACGAACAAAAAAACAGCGGAGAACCCGTGGATTAAATAAAAAGGCTGCTTCCTTGGCGAAGCAAGGAAAAAGGAAGACCTTATATGGCATTCGTTTATAAAACAGCGGAAAAGCTGTGTAAATGCTGCTTCACAAAAAAACAGCAGAGCGCCTTATATGAGCAGGCAGTCAGCTAAAGAAGGGAATCAATAAATAACTATAATCGTAATAAACGAACAAAAAATAGCGGCGAATCCGCGGACTACATAAAGGAAATGGGTACCTGAACAGAAAAGTGAGTCTCAAATAGTTACACAATAACTATAACAATCGTAATAAACAAGCAATAAAAGAATACAGAACTGCTAAGCAAGGAGAAAGGACGGCTTTATATGGCGTTAGTTTATAAAACAGCGGACAGGCTGTGTAAAGGCAGCTTCACAAAAAAACAGATCCTTAACAAATTGTTATTGGTATATTTTCCCTCAATTTAAAAAGGTTTTCTTTTCTTCTTAATAAAAATTTAAAAGCAGTACTTCGCCGCTGCAAAGCGCAGGGATTTGTCTCTCTCTCTCTCTCTCTCTCTCTCTCTCTATATATTATATATATATATATATATATATATATTATATATATATTATATATATATATATATATATATATGTAGATATGTATATATATATGTGTATATATGTAGATATGTATATTTATATGTGTATATATATGTAGATATGTATATATATATATATATATATATGTAGATATGTAAATATGTATATGTATATATATGTGTCTGTATGTGTGTGTATATATATATATATATATATATATATATATATATATATATGTGTGTATGTATGTATGTATGTGTGTATATATATATGCATATGTATGTGTATGTATATGTTGATATGTGTATATGTAGATATGTATATATATGTGTTTATGTATATGTATATATATGTTTACATAACCTCTTTAACACACTACTTCTCCGCTGCGAAGCGCTTGTATTTTGCTAGTAATTTTATATATTGCAGAGATGGTGTCTAAGTCCTTGAAATTGAGCAATATTTTTTCTGGTATGGAGGAGGGTGCAAGATGAGGAAAATTGGACAGGTTCTATTTAACAAGGTTCCTAATTTGAAGATGCTGAAAGAGATGTGTGGCTGGAAAGTTAAATTTGGAGTGTAATTGTTCATAGGATGCAAAGATGTTGTCTATATAAAGATCTCTAAGCAATTTAATGGATTTAAACTTTAAGTTGGAGACTTGCAGATCATCTAATTTGTGTTGCCATCAGGGAAAAGTAGTGTTTCTTCCCAAAGAAGAGGCGTAGCCGCAAGAATTAAAAGATTCCTAACTTTCAGTTTTATTACTGGGTGGCTATAAAAACCTGGACATGGACACAAATAGATGAACATACAGTATACAGGCTTGGTCTGCAATAGAAATAAAATCCTGCAGTACTTCTTTATATTCCTTTCTTCGTACCCCAGTAAGTACAAGTCATCGCCAATATACTTAACAACTCAATTGTGCTTCACTCACTCAGAATATGAACTAACATAGGAAGTATTTTAAGATATAGAAGCTTTTTATCTGTGGCACCTCTGCACCTTTTTCCACCCTCTCAAATGTATGCAGTTTTTAATGCCTGGAAAACATTTGGGATTAAATCACTTAGAGATCTGTACATAGACAATGTCTTTGCATCCTATGAACAATTACATTCCAAATTTAATTTTCCAGCAACACATTTCTTTCACTATCTTCAAATTAGAAACTTTGTTAAACAGAACCTGCCCAATTTCCCTCCCACCTACCACTATGCCGGAAAAAATACTGATCAGTCTCGAGGACTCAAACAGCATTTCTATAATATATAAAACCATTTTAAAGTCCCTCCCTTTCAAAGGTCCAAGACGACAGTGGGATCTTTCACTCAACATCTCAGAAAAGCAGTGGAAGGCAGCAATGCACAGAATTCACTTGAGCTCCATATGCGCAAAGCATTCAATCATTCAACTTAAAATCTTTTGTCAAGCACATCTGTCTCGTTTAAAATTGTCCAAAATGTTTCCAGGGCAAGATCCAACCTGCAAACATTGCAATCGAGCTCAGGCCTCACTGGGCCACATGTTCTGGGCCTGCACCAAATTAACATCATTCTGGACCAAAATATTTAAATGTCTATCAGACAGCCTTGGTGCCCCAATCCCTCCTAATCCACTAACAGCTATGTTTGGTGGGCTCACAGGGGTGACTTAAAGTGGAGAAGGACAAACAAACTGCAACTGCCTTTACTACACTATTGGCACGCAGGACTTATTTTGCTCAACTGGAAGAATCCTAACTCACCTCTTTTAAGTCAGAGGGTAACTGATGTTATATATTATTTGAAACTGGAAAAAATCAAATTCTCACTTACAGGATCTGTGCAGAACTTTTTCAAACCCTGGCAGGATCTGATAAATAACATTTTAGAATAAGTATTTATTTATTTATAATGATTTTACTAAAATCAGATAACATTCCATACACATAACTCAAGTTTTACAAGAAAAAAAAAGGTCAGAAACAAATCAAAACTTTATGCTAGTAAAAATAAGTGAACAGATAAATTAATAAATGAATAAAGATAAATGGAGTAAAAGAGGGGAGAGAACCTGCTTCCCCCATTTAAATGCTTATTCTAAAATGTTATTTAACAGATCCTGCCAGGTTTTTAAAAAATTGTGTACAGATCCTTTAAGCGCAAATTTGATTTTTTCCAGTTTCAAATAATATCTAACATCAGTTACCCTCTGACTTAAAAGAGGTGAGTTAGGATTCTTCCAATTGAGCAAAATAAGTCTACTAGAATAAGCATTTAAATTGAGGAAGCAGGTTCTCTCAACTTTTTCTTTTATTCTATTTATTTTTCTTAATTTATTCATTTACTTATTTTTACTAGTTTAAAGTTTTACTCTGCTGGCCTAGCTCTCTTTCTCATGGGTGAGGGTTGATTTGTTTCAAACCTAGTTTTGTAAAACTTGACTTGCTTTGTATGGAATGTTATTTTATTTTAATAAAATCAATTAAATGTAATAAATAAATAAATAAACAAAAAATAATATTTTCACTGGTGCCCTGTGTCACGCATGCACATTTGTGGACCACTCTCGGTTTATCTTAGGTGTGTAACGCTACTCTGAGTCAAGAGGGGGCGCTGACGCTAACATTCTCCTCTCTTGTTACCTCTGCTCCACGGTCTCTGCCCCTTCTGGTCTCTGAGCTATAAATCCTGCTGCTGCCTGAAGGAGGCGGTCGGCCTTGCACCAAACTCAACACAGGGCAGAGTTCCTTGCTAACTGCCTTTCTGTTACTTAGCCTGATGGCAATCTTGTTTAGAAGCTTTTTCTGTTGTGTGCTTAACCGCCCTTAATTTTAGCTGAGGTATTACAAAGAATTTTGTTTGGAATGAAATGGTAATGACCGGGTTGGTGCCCCAATATTTTCTAGTGGCGACTTGCAGTTCTTTAATTTGACTACACCTCTACAGTATAGGACTGCTTCATTCCTTGTGTCTATAGTGTCATTCCGTCCTGGGAACCACATGGTATCAGGTTGACCCTCCACATGTTTTATTGATATTGCAACCTAGATGAAGGAACACCATCTCCAGTTCAACTTGGCAAAGACAGACCTTCTTGTTGTCCCAGCTCGTCCAATACCCTATCTCTGTTCAGTTCACCTCAGCTCATTATCGCTAACACCCACCAAGTCTGCATGCAACCTTGGGGTGGTCATCGATGACCAGCTGTCCTTCCCTGACATGTTGAAATGGTCTCTCAGATTCACTCTATACAAGATCAGACCGTATCTGATAGAGTGAGTATGCAGCACAACTCCTGGTCCAGGCTTTGGTCTTGTCACGTCTAGACTGCTTGCAGGAGTACCGGCATGTGTCATCAAGATGATTCAAACTGCAGGGAAATGTTGTGTTGAACCAGCTGAGGCGGGCACATGCCACTTCTTTTTTCAGATCACTGCATGTAATCTCTGTGTATAGCAGCACATATTAAGTTCAAATCATTGATATATGCCTACAGAGTAGTGAAGGTGTCAGCACCAACGCATACACAGTCATATGAAAAAGTTTGGGAACCCCTCTCAGGCTGCATAATAATTGACTCTCCTTTCAACAATAAAGATAACAGTGGTGTGTCTTTCATTTCCTAGGAGTACTGGGATGTTTTCCGAACAAAGATTTTTAGTGAAGCAGTATTTAGTTGTATGAAATTATATCAAATGTGAAAAACAGGCTGTGCAAAAATGTGGGTCCCCTTGTCATTGTACTGATTTGAATGCATGTCACTGCTCAATGCTGATTACTTACAACACCAAATTGGTGTGATGAGCTCGTTAAGCCTTCATAGACAGGTGTGTCCAATCATGAGATATAAAGGTATTTAAGGTGGTCAATTGCAAGTTGTGCTTTCCTTTGACTCTCCCTAACCCTCTGAAGAGTGACAGCATGGGATCCTCAAAGCAACTCTCCAAAGATCTGAAAACAAAGATTGTTGAGTCTCCTGGTTTAGGGGAAGGCTACAAAAAGCCATCTCAGAGGTTTAAACAGTCAGTTTCAACTGTAAGGAATGGAATCAGGAAATGGAAGGCCACAGGCACAGTTGCTGTTAAACCCAGCAGGTCTGGCAGGCCAAGAAGAATACAGGAAAGGCATATGAACAGGATTGTGACAATGGTTACAGACAACCCACAGATCACCTCCAAAGACCTGCAAAAACATCTTGCTGCAGATGGTGTATCTGTACATCGTTCTACAATTCAGCACAATTTGCACAAAGAACATCTGTATGGCAGGGTGATGAGAAAGAAGCCCTTTCTGCACTCACGCCACAAACAGAGTCGCTTGTTGTATGCCAATGCTCATTTAGACAAGCCAGATTCGTTTTGGAGCAAAGTGCTTTGGACTGATGAGAAAAAAATTGAGTTATTTGGTCAGAACAAAAAGCGCTTTCCATGGCGGAAGAAGAACACCGCATTCCTAGAAAAACACCTGCTACCTTCTGTCAAATTTGGTGGAGGTTCCATCAGGCTGTGGGGCTGAGTGGCTAGTTCAGGGACTGGGGCCCTTGTTAAAGTCGAGGGTTGCATGAATTCAACCCAAATTCTTCAGGATAATGTTCAAGCATTAGTCACAAAGTTGAAGTTACACAGGGGTTGGATATTCCAACGAGACAATGACCCAAAAACACAGTTCGAAATCTACAAAGGCATTCATGCAGAGGGAGAAGTACAATGTTCTGGAATGGCCGTCACAGGCCCCTGACTTGAATATCATTGAAAATCTATGGGATGATTTGAAGCAGGCTCTCCATGCTTGGCAGCTATCAAATTTAACTGAACTGGAGAGATTTTGCTTGGAAGAATGGTCAAAAATACCTCCATCCAGAATCCAGACACTCATTAAAGACTACAGGAGGACAGCGTCTAGAGGCTGTTATATTTGCAAAAGGAGGCTCAACTAAGTACTGATGTCATATCTCTGTTGGGGTGCCCAAATTTATGCACCTGTCTAATTTTGTTATGATGCATATTGCATATTTTCTGTTAATCCATTAACGTAATGTCACTGCTGAAATACTACTGTTTCCATAAGGCATGTCATCTATTAAAAGGAAGTTGCTACTTTGAAAGCCCAGCCAATGATAAGCAAAAATCCAAAGAATTAAGAAGGGTTCCCAAACTTTTTCATATGACTGTATGGAGACACTTGTGAGGTCCTCTGCTCCTTCTCGACCACTCAGGTCTGCTGATGAATAACATTTGGTGATGTCACGTCTGTATGGCATCCAATCTCAGTCCAGACTCTTTCCAAGTGTAGCTCCTAGTTGGTGGGACAAGCTGGCCACCTTCACTTGAACTTCTGAGTCCCTCAATGTGTCTAATAAGCGTCTGAAGGCTCTCTTGTTTAGTAAATTTCAATCGAACTAATGTTAGGTTTTGGAACCCAGAAAGTGCAACAAGCTTGTGTTTTGTTCTGAGCTCTTCACCTGTGATGATCAGTTTTGTACCCATGTCTTGTAACACTTGTCCCCAAACAGTCCCCCAGACTGATGTTAACTTGATTATGTTGATACTCTTTTTTAAGTTGCTTTGGATAAAAGTGTCTACTAAGCAAAAAAATTTAAATGTAAATGCAGCCGAAATAGGCTCCATCTCCCTACAACATCCAGCTGCATTGAGCAGGCACTTTACAGTGCAGATTTGGATTTCTGAGAGCAGCATGGTAGTGTAATATTTAGTATGGCTAACTCTGTGGGGACTTTGCCTGCCTTCCCTGAATCAACGTACATTTTTTCTTTGGCTATTCCACTTTTCCTTTCATAACTCAAACACATGAAAGTTAGAGTGGATTGAGTGGGGACTTAAAAATAGGTCTGGGCATGAGTATGTCCTGTGATAAACTAGCACCCCATCCAGGGCTATTGTTGGCCTATTGCAGTGACGTTGAATGGGATGAGTGGCTTAGAAAATGGATGGATGGTGTAAAAGGCGCTATATCCGCGCCCGACCCGACACAGACTGACACGGAGGCACGTGTAAAAGCAACCAATAAACTTTTATTCTTCTTCACCTGTGGAGCACATTTTCCCCGTGTCCCCCAGACAGTACACAGTCCCATCGTACAAGCACAACAAAGTCACAACAACTCTCTTCACCACCACTCCTCCCAGCAAACATTGTCCTCCTCCTCCCGACTCAGGCTCCTGGAGTGGTGGCTGCTGGCTCCTTTTAAAAGGCACCTGGCTGCACTTCCGGGAGTAGTGAAAACACTGCCCACAAGGGCTCAGGAGTCCCAGCTGCAGCACCCCCTGGCGGCACCTGCGGGACCCAACAAGGCTGCACCAAACTCCGATTCCCATGGAGCCCTGCGGGAAACTGAGGCACTGCTCCAACCCAGGGGGTTACCATCTAGCATCCCAAGGGGGAGGTATTGAAAAATCCATGGTTGATCCCCCTGAACATATCCTGAAAGGGGCGTCCCGGCCAGGCATGGGCCCTGGCCTTCTGCCACAACAGATAGAAGAATGAGGGCAACAGAAAGCAAAACCCTTAGTGACTGAGCCCTAATGATTGTTCTTTTTTATTATGGAATACGTTACAAAAAGGGCTAAGTTTATGATTACATCTGGAGACTTTACAGCTACAGTTTATAACACCACAACCTCACACACTGTTAGTTCAATTTAGGATTATGGGAGCTGTAAATTGATTATAAGTGAAAAATGGACATGTGTGTCTGGTTCTTGCCCTTTGTAAATTTGGCGTTTTGGTTTGGTGATTAAAGTCTTTTCATATTGGTGTAACATCAATGATACTGACCTGGTAGGAGAAATAATAAATACACAGAACTAGAGTGACCTCTACTGGACAAGAGAAAAACAGCTCTCAGCTGATGGTGCAAGAAACACAATAAACAGCAAGACAGATGTGAAAGGCACTGTACCAGATAGCAACAGAAACCAAGACATAGAAAAGTTACGATATTGAATACTTAGATAGACAGATGTGGATGGCACAGGATAAGTGATAGACAGAAAAGACACTATATAATAAAAAGAAAAGGGCAGTATATAATAGACAAATGGCACCATATAACACAGAGAGATACAAGAATGAGAAAAGACACTATATTAGAGGCACTAAATACAGAAAAGGTACTACTGTATACTGTATAAGACAAAGACACTATATGACAGAGATATATGCAAAAATTAGAAAATGCACTATATTAGATAGTTGACTACATGACTGATAGATAGTAAAGGAAGGCACTATCCTTTACATAAAGAAACAAGCCATTATATCATGGATAAAAAGACCCTGTACAACCACAAATAGACACAATAATCAGAAAAGACCCTATATGACATTAATGTGGAAGATACTATATGATTGATAGAGAGGAAAAGGACACAATATAATAGATACAGAAAATAGAAATTATCCTATATTAGATCAATGTGGAAGGCACTACATGATTGATAGAAAGGAAAGACAATATATAATAAATAGAGAAAAAGTACTATATAATAGATAAAAAGGCTCTGTATAGCACAGATAGACATTAATCATCCATCCATCCATCCATTTTCCAACCCGCTGAATCCGAACACAGGGTCACGGGGGTCTGCTGGAGCCAATCCCAGCCAACACAGGGCACAAGGCAGGGAACCAATCCCGGGCAGGGTGCCAACCCACCGCAGGACACACACAAACACACCCACACACCAAGCACACACTAGGGCCAATGTAGAATCATCAATCCACCTAACCTGCATGTCTTTGGACTGTGGGAGGAAACCGGAGCGCCCGGAGGAAACCCACGCAGACACGGGGAGAACATGCAAACTCCACGCAGGGAGAACCCGGGAAGCGAACCCAGGTCCCCAGATCTCCCAACTGCGAGGCAGCAGCGCTACCCACTGTGCCACCGTGCCGCCCACATTAATCAGAAAAGACGATATGTATATATATATATATATATATATATATATATATATATATATATATATATATATATATATATATATATATATATATAATGGTTGAAATAGTTTACTGTCAAGTAATGCAAAGAGTACGTAACACATGTTTCGCCCTAATTCTGGGCTCATCAGGCATACACACTCACTGCACCCCCCTCTCGGGGAATGATGATCTGCTTCTCGCAACTGAAAGAGGGCACCGTGGCGGATGTTAGCCGACTTGCTGAACAACCACAAGCGTTGCCTGGTACGTAACCACGCATACAATCACATTGTGATTCACACTATGAATGCCATGAATGTAATTACCCCGATCTACATACTGTCAAATGAACGAACCACACGCTGTGGCGCAACGTTAGAGGCTTCGGCTCTAGCACTGACGTCCGAGGTTCGATCCCCGAGAGGGGGGTGCAGTGAGTGTGTATGCCTGATGAGCCCAGAATTAGTACTCTTTGCATTACTTGACAGCAAACTATTTCAAACATTCTATGATCTGCTTCTCGCAACTGAAAGAGGGCACCATGGCAGATGTTAGCCGACTTGCTGACCAACCACAAGTGTTACCTGGTAAGTAACCACCCATACAATCAGATTGTGATTCAGACTACGAATGCCATGAATATATATATATATATATATATATATATATATATATATATATATATATATATATTGTGGTCACCATATCTGACCCAGACAGATGCATAAGTCCAGCACAACACAGGCTTTTATTCCACTGAGGGAAACTCTTTTCTCCATTCCCCAGTTGCACAGCGCAACAATAAAACAAACTTTGTTTTCTTGTTGTCTCTCTTTCTCCCTCTCCTTCCACCTCCACTCCGCCTTTAGCAAGCTTCATCCCTTTTCCTCCCAACTCTGGCTCCTTGAGTGAAGTGAGGCGATCCCTATTATGCTGCACCTTGGGGGCACTTCAGGTGGCCCATCAGCATTACCCAGAAGTACTCTCAGGTGTGGTAGAAACCCAGTTTAGTAAGGCTCTGATGGTCCTCCAGCACCCTCTGGTGGCACCCACGGAACCCAACAGGGCTGTGCTGAACTCCAATTCCCCAGTAGCCCTGTGGGAATCCGAGGCCCTCCATCTAGCACTCCAGAGGAGGTATGAATATACCTGAATATCTGCTCCGCGAGTCATTCTATGCTGGCCAAGGGCCCCATATATATATATATATATATATATATATATATATATATATATATATATATATATATATATATATATATATATATATTCACAGCATTCGTAGTCTGTGTCACAATCTGATAGTGTGGGTGGTTATCTACCAGGTAACGCTTGTGGTTGGCCAGCAATCTGCTAACATCCGCCACGGTGCCCTCAGTTTGTGAAGAGCAGATCATAGAATGGTTGAAATAGTTTACTGTCAAATAAATGCAGAGTACGCGACACGTGTTTCGCCCTCATTCTGGGCTCATCAGTACACACTCCACTGCACTCCCTCTATACACATACACATATATATACTGTACTTCATGTTATTGTAAAGGTGTATACAGTCCAACTATTAAGTTTTAAACTGAAATGACGGATCCAATTTTTAGTGTCACCTAAAAAATGACAGACTGACAAATCAGAGGTTGTTCTAGATGTGTTTCTGCATCCGCTTGAGTTTGGATTTTAATGTGAATAGCCCAATGCAAATGAAAACAGATATCAGCAAGCAGGGTCACACTAGACACGCTTAGGACAGCTGAGGAGGAAATGTTTAAAGTTGTTACAACAGTAGACTTTACACCTTACCTCCTGTACACTTTTTGTGCTGTAGATTTCATTTTAGATTGATAAAATTTTCCATTTTTGCCCCATAGATCTACACTTAAAATAACCCATAATGACAAAGTGAAAACATGTTTTCAGAAAGGTTTGCTGCTTTATTAAAAATCAAAAACGGAATCATATCTGCCGATCTATTAATCATATACTGTATTTTGTTTTATAACTACTGTTTCGTATAAAGGTCTTCAAAGCGTTTCTGCCCTTCATTTCTTAAAAATATCAAATTCATTCCATCTAAATTTAGTGGCCCCGTTTACCAGTTAATTAATGCGAGTGGTCTACATGCTTCTCGATACTTTAAAAAGCTTCCGGTGTCACGTGACGCCAGATCTGCTCCACTTTTTTTATCCTCGTTCTCCGCATATCTGCAGCCATTCGTAGTTTCAAAGCGGCTTCTTGCACACTGCTGTCGGTGCGCATGTCGGTCCAAACGCTTTGCCCTCCTCTCCCTTGTCCACCCGTTTCTGTGCGTCTCTCACCATAGTGGGCGCGCACGCAGTGTTGGGGTGTTTCAGCACTTTCCACATTTTCTAACTTTTCGAGCCATACGGCGGTGCTTTGTTATTCTTGTGTAAAGCTGATTGACGCTCAGAGATCCTGAAACTTATCAGGAGCGCAGCAGCCACACCACACCGAGACGAGTTACAGAGTGGAAAAGGCTCGGCAATTAGGATATTGGCCAAAAACAACCAGGAAACAACACCGTGACAAAACACGTGATCTTCAACACTTGGACATACAAACAGACAGACCGGTTTTATACATCACTCGATCTTTGCAACTTTCTTAGAGAGAAAAGGCACTATAATTATTATCCATTGCCCGTTCTGTTTGTTATATGGTGCATCCATCCATCCATTATCCAACCCGCTATATCCTAACTACAGGGTCACGGGGGTCTGCTGGAGCCAATCCCAGCCAACACAGGGCGCAGGGAAGGCAGGAAACAAACCCCTGGCAGGGCACACACACACACCAAGCACACACACAAGGGACAATTTAGGATCGCCAATCCACCTAACCTGCATGTCTTTGGACTGTGGGAGGAAACCCACGCTACCACTGCGCCACCGTGCCGCCCTATATGGTGAATTCCATATCTAATAGTGCCATTTCTTTTAATATAATCTATTATATAATGCACTTTCTCTAAATTATATTGTGCCTTACTCTTTATAATAATAATAGTAATATAATATTATTGTAGCGTCCCGGCCAGGTTGAAGTCCGGGGTGGGAAGTGAGTTTTGGGTCGATCGAGGGAGGGCGGAGAACGGCGCGGAGGACTGACAACGGGGGTGTGATTGACGGTAAAGGGAGAAAAACGGGCGGTACACTGAACAGAGTTTCTGGATGGTTCGATGGAGAGGGCCGGGGACGTGAAGGTGGTGATACATATATGAAATTAGCGGGTTTTTTGGGTTCACTAACGGCGTTTCTCAGGGCCATAATAATGAGAGATTCATTGACAATTGTAAATAGTTCACGTTCAAAGTCGTTGGTTTTGCTTTTACAATTGTGTATTTTTGACTGTTCCAGTATGTTCTTCGTCCTTCAGTATTTCTTCCTTTTTGAACCTGTCACGTTGAGGTCGCTATGATATTATCTAGTCCTTTTACATTTATTTAACACTGTGCATTTACTAATTACCGTATGTGTTGTATTGTGCGTTTTTATCTGTTATATAATGCATTTTACGTTATTATAAAACACCTTTCCTTTCTGTCAATTATATAGTACCTTCCACATGTATTGTGTCTTTTATAATTATTGCATCTATCTTTATGCAGTCTTTTATCTATTTATGATGTACTGCCTTCCACATTTGTCTAATATAGAATCATTTCTAATTTCTGCACAAAGATGGCTACATTAGATCCTCAGTACCTAGTGATGTCTAATGGCAGACTTCAAGCAGTCACTTCATGTAAGGGATATGCGACAAAGTGCTAAATATGACGGCTTTAATAGACCTGCCATTGCTATGTCCCATATATTAAGGTGCCCTGAAATGGGGGGCTCATGTCTAAAAAGTGTTGTCATTTCTACGTAGTGTGACCGAAATGTGTGCAAATCCCCTTAAATGAAAGTTTGCAATGTGTACTTTAATGCACGTCTGAATTGTTTGCTTTATAATTATAAAATGTGGAGCAGAGGGGTACTTGTCTTTGTCCCAAGCATTATGGAGTTATATAAATACCGTATGTGGTCATTTACCACGAAGATATCACCTGCCAGTCCAATCTGCTCTGAATAATTATAGTTCTCAAAATTTATGGACATGAAGAAGAATCGATCTGACAGCATTTTCCACTTGATGGAGTAGCATGAGAAAAGACTGTCACATGAATTTGAATATTACGTTCTGGGGGGAAAAAACATTATTTTAGTATTTCTAATTTTAAACTTCCGTTATTTTTATTTTACTCATTTATGACGGTAACCTGCACCCAGGCATGCAATCAGGTCCTCTTGCAGGGGAAACTTGGGGGCTGGTGACAGTTTTGGCACTCCGGCCACTGTAAAAGACCTCACACTGTTCTAGTGTGGTGCTGAGGTGTCACCCGTTACATGGCTGTGCTCAGGTCCTAAATTGTGATCCTGATGTGTTTGTTGTGTGGTGGGTGCGGCAACGCGCTGTATCACTGCATGATCCCAACCTCCTCCTCCCCGTAATTATAATTTTCATTTACCAGTTATGTAGGTAAGACATTATAATAACCTTCATTTAAAAGTCATAAACTAAATAGTGGTTTATCTTATTATGCACTTTCAAGTTGTACATGTTGTTAAATATTAATTCATGTATTGGTAACTCTTTATAATAACCTTCATTAATAACCATCGATTAACATTACACAATATTTCTTCACTCCTTTACAATGAGCATTTATTTGTGGTAGATGTTTTTGCAGCACGCACTGTAAACCTGAAACTATCAATTCATTGTAGGCGTTAGTTAACAAATGAACATAATTCAGGGCAAAATCGCTGGTGGTAAAACTTTCAAGTGCATACGTTTGGCCATTTTTTTCATGCAGTGCCACATTAGACGCACTCGGGGAAAAATGAGGATGAAAAGTTGTAATTTGGACATTGTACAATTGTTTTTAGCAGACGCTTTTCTTGCTATAATTAAGCACGTCTGTTACAGGACGAGGTTACAAAACTGGTCATCAGAAGTGCAGGGCTCAGAAAAAAAAATGAAATTTTCTAATTCAAAACTTGTATTGATAACATCTGTACAGTATAATATAAGCCTATTTCTGCCCGTAAGGCCGTCACACTCTTACGTGATCAGCGTTAACGTTTGCTATGCGCCATCTCGTGGACTATAATGGTAATGCATGAAAGTAATAGAACAAATTAACATTTTGAGAAACCTCAAAATTAATTTCAGGTATTTTAAAACGAGTTTACGTTTTAAGATATCTGAAACTTTTTTCCAGCTATCTTATAAATATTTTAGGGAACGGATATGTGTAGCATTTGTGGTGGGAGACGGTCCTAGAGGGCTACAAATTTCAGGTTCGGCTGCTCGGTGGCTTTATGAGACGGATGGGTATTGAATGCTTGCAGGCTTTAGCGACTTGTACATATATGCTCCATGCTTAGGGCTAAAGCAACAGAATTCTGACGGTGATAACCAATGAATTATCTGCATTTTTACTGTTTATTGATTACTAGAGACATTGGGATTGCTGAATAATCTCGGTGTTGGAATCTGTTGTCGCGTGAGTATTTCACCTGTGCCAATTCAAAGGAAGTGCGCGACCGTATGTTTCTTTACATTTTATGATATCTGCATGACATTTTATGATATATCAAATGCATTTCAATATATCTTAAATCCATTTTCAGATATCGCAAATACTTTTTGAGGTATCTCCAAATGACTTTGACAAGCAGTCATTGCATGCAAGGGTTATAGATAGATAGATAGATAGATAGATAGATAGATAGATAGATAGATAGATACTTTATTAATGATACAATATGCCTGATTTAATATCCCTACCATTGCTATGTCCCAAACATTATGGTGCCCTGAAAATGGGGGGCATGTATAAAAAGTGTTATCATTTCTACATGCTGTGACTGAAATGTATGCAAATACCTTTATATTAAAGTCGACAATGTGTACTTAATCACGTCTGAATTGTTTGATTTGTAATTTTAAACTGTGGAGCAAAGGGGTAAATCAAGGGAAAACATGTCTTTGTCCCAAACATTATGGAGGACACTGTACATAAAACAAAGAATACTGAAAATTATAAACAAAAGAAACAGTAACATCCATCCATCCATCCATTTTCCAACCCGCTGAATCCGAACACAGGGTCACGGGGGTCTGCTGGAGCCAATCCCAGCCAACACAGGGCACAAGGCAGGGAACCAATCCCGGGTAGGGTGCCAACCCACCGCAGGACGCACACAAACACACCAAGCACACACTAGGGCCAATTTAGAATCACCAATCTACCTAACCTGCATGCTTTGGACTGTGTGGGAGGAAACCTGAGCGCCCGGAGGAAACCCACGCAGACATGGGGAGAACATGCAGACTCCACGCAGTGAGGACCCGGGAAGCGAACCCAGGTTTCCGAACTGCGAAGCTGCAGCGCTACCACTGTGCCACCGTGCCGCCCCAAACAGTAACATATATAAATCAAAAATGTGAAACAAAGACCCAAAAAAGCATTGGAACCCCTGCCAGGGGAGGAACCCTTGCTGAGATATATCATATTCTGTCATGGCATGTTTGCATTTCCAATAATGTTAACTTCCTTGAGTTATTTGTTTTTTATGTGCAGTCAGAAGGCGTGAGCCCAACAGGTGCTTGTTGCTGCTGTTCTTCTACGCAGAGGTGCCAATAAGTATCATTGATATCAGAGAGTCAAGTGCACTGCAGCGGACCGTACACCTCTCTATACTTCATTTGTATTGAATGAGTATGAACTATGCAATTGCATCGGCAAATTTAGAACACATGGAAGGTGCAGAGCAAATGCGCTCGCCGCTAGAAATATACCGTTCTTTGTTATCCAAATATGTACCTTACCTATGTGTATGTAAAGAATGCTGATAAGATATGAAACATAGTCAAAGTGCATGCTGGCAATTAAATAGTGAATAAGCTACTCTTTGGGGTTCAAATATTTGTAAATCCGACTCTGAAGGAGTCACCAACCATGAACCTCACCGCACATCACTGGTGGAATGGGTGGAGAAGAGTGACAGGAGTGATTTGTGACAGACGGTTATCAGGAAGGGCGGCACGGTGGCGCAGTGGGTAGCGCTGCTGCCTCGCAGTTGGGAGATCTGGGGACCTGGGTTCGCTTCCCGGGTTCTCCCCGTGTCTGCGTGGGTTTCCTCCGGGCGCTCCGGTTTCCTCCCACAGTCCAAAGGTGGATTGGCGATTCTAAATTGGCCCTAGTGTGTGGGTGTGTTTGTGTGTGTCCTGCAGTGGGTTGGCACCCTGCCCAGGATTGGTTCCTGCCTTGTGCCCTGTGTTGGCTGGGATTGGCTCCAGCAGACCCACGTGACCCTGTGTTCGGATTCAGCGGGTTGGAAAATGGATGGATGGATGGATGGGTTATCAGGAAGAGTGAAAGGGAAGGTCTACAGGACGGTAGTGAGACCAGCTATGTTATATGGGTTGGAGACGGTGGCACAGGAGACAGAGCTGGAGGTTGCAGAGTTAAAGATGCTAAGATTTGCATTGGGTGTGACGAGGATGGACAGGATTAGAAATGAGGACATTAGAAGGTCAGCTCAGGTTGGACGGTTGGGAGAGACAAAGTCAGAGAGGCGAGATTGCGTTGGTTTGGTTTGGACATGTGCAAAGGAGAGATGCTGGGTATATTGCGAGAAGAATGTTAAGAATAGAGCTGCCAGGGAAGAGGAGAAGAGGAAGGCCAAAGAGAAGATGTATGGATGTGGTGAGAGAGGACATGCAGGTGATGGGCATGGCAGAACAAGATGAAGAGGACAGGAAGATATGGAGAAAGATGATCCGCTGTGCACCACCTTACGGGAGCAGCCGAAAGAAGAAGTCTTTACTTTTGTAAAAAAAAAAAATAAAAATAAATTAAATAGGTATTATGAAACAAAGTTTTTTTAAGTTTTACAGTACATCCAATAGTACAGTACATTCCAAATTGTATGGAATCAGGACATCAGATCTTGCTGATGGATGTTAGATCACTTCATGGAGAGTTTATTAACAACGAAATTACAACCGAGCAGAAACTCAATGGCAAAAAAGCTTTTTTTTTTTTACTGCTATTCAAACTTACTGAACATGTAAAATGCACGGAGCGTCTACCCTCTAGTCGTCATTGCTATTGGAGACGCAGGAAGCGAGCCGGGGCGAGTTCCCGGATGTTGCAGCTCCCGCTTGAGCAGCGCGACGCGTCCCCTTCCGGGTCCGAGGTGCCGACTGCGCGAGAGAGAGAGAGAGGGAGAGAGAAGGGGAGGAAGGACCCGCATGGACTCGGCTTTCTTCACGTCTGTTTAGTAACCGGAGTAGCGCGTGCGGTTAAACACCCTACGGTTGGCGAAGACGCAGCAGCAGGTAAGAGCCGAAAACAGTGATCGGTGGTGGCAACAGGTGTTACGAAGCCGGCGACGTGCTCCGTAACCGACGTCAGATTGAAAGACTTACCTGTCTGCGCGAGCTTTTTTTAATGTAACTTCGTTTCAGAAGTGCCAGTGCTGACGAATGTGGGGATTGCGAGAGGGGTGGTGCGGTGTTGTTGCATAAGTTGGTAGGTTTGGGCGACTTGTAGGTTTCTGGCAACCCTCCCTGAGGTTAATTTACGTAAGGTGTTGCCGCAAAGGTGGGATTCATTGGGAGGAGAAGGTGGAAGGTGACTGTGTCGAGTGTCAGGTGCATTACAGAACGAAAAGACTTAAAAACAAGCAGCTTCAAAGACTATCCTTTTTTTCCACGGACGAGAAGTAGTTTTTCCCCTTCGAACCACTACCGTTGACGTGTCCAGTGCTTGTGTGAGAAAAATGTCAGAGAAAGTGCTTCCTTTTCCTTATCTTAAAGAGACAGTGTCGCTTTACAGTCTCTAGGAGGGCCGGCTTCGGACGTCATCCGGTACGGTGAAGTCTACGATACTCGTTAATTAGACAAGCTGCATGACACGATCGCCTACTTCATACGGTGTAAAAATCGACACTGAAAGCCGAAACGTGTTTTCCTCCTGTTTGTTGTAAATGTTATCTAACACTGCATAGTCAAGTTAGTTAGTGTTCAGTTTATATGACGAAACTGATAGTCCAAATCAGAGTTAGTTCTAATGAAATCCGCTGTTTCCCATATAACGCCATTCACATTAGCTTTTTAAAATATTTCTTTTGTTGTTATTGTTTTGTGAGAGTGGATATTCTCATTTGCTCGGCGTATTGTTTCCAGGTTGTGAACTGATAGTCCAAATCAAAGTTAGTTCTGTTAAAATCCGCTGTTTCCCATATAACGCCAATCACATTAGCTTTTTAAAATATTTCTTTTGTTGTTATTGTTTTGTGAGATTGGATATTCTCAGCTGCTCCGCGTATTGTTTCCAGGCTGTGATGATTGTCCTTTACATAAAGCTTTCTAATTTCCGAGTACAGTTCTGACTCCAGATTGTGCAGTGCTGCTTTTTCTTGTGTTTTATGAGTTAGTCCGCCTATTTCCTGTCTCACAGCATCCAGGCAAAGCTAGAACCACCCATAGACGAAGTGCCAGTTGAAAAACATTGACCAGACAAACCAATTATATTTGTTCTGTTTTGAATGTGCTGTCAGTATCTTCAGTTGTGTTCAGTCCCACTGTTTGTACAGATATTGTTTACATTCACAGCATGAAGAAGTGAGTTTGTCCAGGTGCTCTCCAAAGTCTGTCACTTAGGGTGATTTGCTACTTTAAATAAGAATTTTCCAAACTGGGTGTTGTCATACATTGTGTGTTGCAAAAGTAATGCTTATGTTTTTATATTGTATAAAAAGTTCAATTTTCACTACAAAGCAAAACAAAAATCTTAAGTAAGGCTGTCAAATTAGCCAAAATTTAAGATCTGAGTACTTGTGTTAAAAACAAGTTATATCAAGTAATATTCAAAAGAAAAACCCCAATCACACTACACAATTTCTCTAGCAATTGACAGTTGTAGCCTTCATTTGCATAATCTGTGTTCTGTTATTTTTAGTCGTGTAGTTTTACATCCTCAGTGATTCTGTCAAATCAGTCTGCGACACACCCCGACAAAAGTCACACCTACCTTAAGTTCTAGGGATGGGCTCTTGTGTGTGCGCAAGAGCTGACAACCAAATGAGTGCTCAGCCAGAAGTGCAGTGGGTACAATTTAGCAGCCACAGGTAATCCACCTGAAGCTAAGCATGTTTTGGCCCTGCCAGTGCTTGAATGGGAGACCATAAAGGAAAAGGATGGGTTGCTGCATTAAGAGGTGTTGGTGAGGCCATTAGACAGTGCCCTGTGGTCTATGCGTGGTTCCCAATGCGTCAGTGTAGTGTCAGGGATGCTGTGCTATAACAATTGACACTCTCCTTTGGAAAAGGTATAAAACTGAGGTCCCAACTCTCTGCTGTCATTAACGATTCGTGGGCATCTTTTAAAAGGAGTAGAGTGTTGACCAGTTGTCTTGGATAAACTGCCCACATTGACCTGGACCTTCTGGCCACCTAATCACCCAATCCCTTATTGGTTAAATATCTCTTCCAATTTCACCAATTAATAGCTAATTTGTGGTGAGGGTACTGGAGCAAAAATAACAGTTGTTTTATCACATAGGTTGATGCTACACATTGTTGGTAGTTGAAGTGATTCCCCCCTGTGTATGTAAAGTGCTTTGAGTAAGGTAGAAAAGTACTATATAAGCATATTTAATTAATTACCTTAATATTTGTTGCTGTCACACATCATTTCATATTACAGTACACAACTATGTGAAATATGCAAAGGAAAACATCTTATTTGTAGCTTAATAAAGAGACAAACTGAATAACAGTTAACAGTTCCATCTTACCCACTTCCAAACCTGGTAATATGGTTTAGGGGCACAAGGAGCCAGAGCCTATTCCAGCAGCATTCAGCACAAGGCAGGAACAACCCCCTGTCTGGGATGCCAGTCCATCATGGGTCATACCCAGCAGCATTGAATGCAAGGCAGGAACAAACCCCTTGCACCAGTCCTTCATAGGCCATACTATCGTAAATACCTGTACTCACTCCTACTGGGTGAATACCTGGAGTTAAGTGAGGGCTCATCTGGAGTCCTGTGTACAGTTTTGGTTGCCAGGCTATAAAAAAGACATAAAGTAGCAGTGCCAGGCAAAAGTCCAGAGAAGAGCGACTAGGTGGACTCCAGGACTTCATGGGATGAGTTATGAGGAAAGATTAAAGAAGTTTTCATCCATCCATTTTCCAACCCGCTGAATCCGAACACAGGGTCACGGGGGTCTGCTGGAGCCAAGCCCAGCCAACACAGGGCACAAGGCAGGAAACAATCCTGGGCAGGGTGCCAACCCACCGCAGGACACACACAAACACACCAAGCACACACTAGGGCCAATTTAGAATCACCAATCCACCTAACCTGCATGTCTTTGGACTGTGGGAGGAAACCCACGCAGACACGGGGAGAACATGCAAACCCACGCAGACACGGGGAGAACATGCAAACTCCACGCAGGGAGGACCCGGGAAGTGAACCCAGGTCCCCAGGTCTTCCAACTGCGAGGCAGCAGCGCTACCCACTGCGCCACCGTGCCGCCCTAAAGAAGTTTTCAGTTTAAGCAAATGGAGATTAAGAGGTGATATAACTGTAGTGTTTAAAATTATGAAATAAAATTGATCTGTGATATTTTATATTGTTTGTTAATTTGTTGTTAGACTAAGTTTAATTGCTTTATTGATTGTAATCCATTATTGTATATTTGTTACATCTTTTTCATTTGTGGCAATCAGCCTTTTGTTACCTGTCATACTACACTTGCTGAACAAACAAGCCCAAACCTACTGTTACTTGACTATGTTTACCACTTTTGTAAGTCACTTTGGATAAGTGTATCTGCTAAGCAAATAAATGTAACATAATTGTAATGAATGAAATTAGTACGATGGATTGAGACTGTCACTTTAAAATTAATTCATTAAGAACACGGGGCACAGGCTGGAAACTTGTTAAGAGTACATTTCGCATAAACATTTTTGGGATGAATGAAGGCGCCCAGAGTACATGTGTTGAAATGGAGAGAACAGTTAAACCCCACATGGGCAGTGCGCAGGCCTGCGTTTAGGTCCCAGGATTGTCACTTGTGTTTTTGTTTAAAGTAAAATTCACACTTTTTCTTATTAGTATGAAACAGTCAACGCAGCAGTTCAATTTTGTTATTGTAGTAAAACAGTTATGTTTTAAAGTAGAAGTTGATTAAAAGATAAGCAATTATTAGAACTCTGTTTCATGTAGAGACCAACAGAAACATAAAAAAGGCGAAAGTTTTGAATGCATTAATTTTAATTGTGGTATTACACAATTATACAATTACAATTAACTGTCCAATGCTTCAATTGTGAAAATAGCCAAGTAGTGTATAAAACGTGCATTACATTTTTGTCTGGAAAAATAATCTGCATACACTGGAGCAGACAGTCATTGTGCCTCTGCTACAAAGATTAATTACTTGCTCTGGATAAGCAGGTTAGGACAAAGGATGGATGGTGATTGCGGAGAAATTCCATTTGACAGTTTTTATGAAAAGTATTGTCATTTTTAAGTGAACAATATTGTGCCTTTTTCAGTAATAGAATATAAAATATAAATATTAATTGTAACAACAGCTTTGTAATAGTGATATATCTATCAAGTAATTAACCAACTATGTATTGCAATAAACTACTGTTAGCTTTCATAGATATCAAAATGCAATGCAGGGCTTCAATTTTAATGTGTGATAGACATGGGAATTCCTGAAGAGTAACAGCAAATGGGGGAATTGCAGCATAAGGGTTATAATGGACCAGCTATGCTACCCATCTAAGACAGGATGAAATGTAAGTAGTGAACATGGACCTCAGCGTTAACATTCGAAGTGCATCACGCAATACATATGTCTTGGTTATATGCCATTTGGTATGGAATTTGTAAAATCGGTCGAAATGTTTGTGATGAGCCATGTATTGGATTAACAAATGCAATTCAATGTATTACTAAAAATGTTTGTAATGCAACATTTTTCAAATTAGAGACATAACAACTGGACAGACACAGTTGCTTATCTTTTTTTCAATGTGGATGATGGTATCATCCTGGACTACCTTATTTACCTTGGCATGTGCACAGTTCAGATTTATTCTTAGATATTTACTCCTATATTTGAAAAATACTGCTTCAACTCAATACTAAAAATAAAAATTCAAACATTATTTTGTCTGTACTGTCCGATTAGTGAGTTACAAGGTAATTCAGGATCCTTTAGTTAAAACACCTCTTTAAAGTTGGTTTTAAAATCTGGTTTGTCAGAGAACCCATCTGTTAGGTTTGTAACATTTGCTATTGTAGGATATATAAGATTTATACTTGCATCATTATCAAATATGTCCCTAATCTTTTTTTTTTTAACATTTGTCCAAACTTAATTTTTTTTGTGTGAAATCAAACGTATTAGTTTTATAAGTTTATTTATTAGAAGATCCCCTATAACCACAATTTGTTGTACTGTTTTCAAAGTATCTTATATAACTGATAAGACTTTGTTATTGCTTAGCCTTGCACTGAAACTGGTAGACTGCATTACTGTCAGTGTACCTTTTAAATATACGATGTGTGCTTTCATTATGTTCATCACATTTAATGGGTTAGACTAATGGACATTAGTTTGGCTTCCAAAATTTAGTGTTTGCATAGTCATATTTAACAATGAAGTGTGCCATTTTCCGTATTCTGCTGATTTGCATAATCTGAGTGCTTTGAAGTACTAAATTAATTTTATTTTGGTATTAGCAAATGGGGCAGCTCATTGTATTGCCAGTGTAGACAAGCCAAATAGCCCCTACATTTGAATCTTACCTCAGTATTTACCTTCTACAGCTGTTACTAGTACTGCTTGTGTGCAGATTCCCATAGTTCTATATATGAGTAATAGTGGGTGCATTTGAGGTTTCCTCTGCAACTGTGAACTACTGTGTATAAACCAGTTAGAAAAAGAATGGATGTTTGGACCAGGTATTTGTAGATGTGCTCGATGCAATTAGAGAATGAATGTAAAGCCTCCATTACTTTTTTAAGGAGTGTGTAGGATATGCTACTAAAAAGCAATTCATCACACCATCATTGTTTGCTTTTATAACTTTGTGGCACTTCAAGTTAAATGATTACAACTCACATCTGATTGGTCACATGATTGTGCTTTCAAAGTCTATTTCTCTAATTGCACTGTAATAATATAAAAGTGCCAATAACAAACGGCATTTTGTATGTGTGTGTTTTGGCTTTTTTTTTTTAATTTAATAATAAGCATGATTCCCACCTTTGCCCACTGACGTTCTCCACTCTCAGGCACAAAGCATTTCTAGACTTACTTGCAGCAGCTTTTCTTTTTTGGCACGTGTTAATCTGGTGCTGTTGTATCACTACTGTGAGCCATTTTTATATGTTCTGTAGTTTTTATTCAGTTTGGTTCTTGTATTTTGTGTATTTGTAGTTATACATGAATGCATTATGGACATTCATTTGGAACTACTGATACTGTACAAAACCTAGTACTGTTATATTTTCGTAACTTTGGTAAAGAGTTGGTACTGAAGTATTAGTTCTTATGAAATCTCTACTCTGTTCTGTATTTTTTAGAAGTGTCTTTGGAGGAAAAATGTGTTTCAAAGCCAAAATCAAAACACTGCTCCCCTCCATTCCTAATTAACATGTAGAAGTTGCAAGAACTGGCCTCATTGTCTATTTCAACTCACTCTAGTTAATCCACATTAAACAATAATTGGTTAGCTTTATAACAGAATGCTGTATTTCTGAAATTGAAATGCACAGCCAAAGTAAAGATGATGAAACATTAAAAGATGGCGGGCATTTACTGTAGCTTTTACAAATAATCAAAATACATCAAAGCTGAAGTCCAACATTTACTCATTTAATACATAAAAATTGCACAATCTTTAATTTGTATCAACCTTGTCATAATTCATGTCAATAATTCAAACAAGTGCAAGTAATTCTTTTTGGATAAAATAAAAACAAAAGGCATAAAGCCACATCTAGTTTTATTTGTTTAAACCGTTTAATTCCTTATGTAAATTTATCCATCCATCCATCCATTTTCCAACCCGCTGAATCCGAACACAGGGTCACGGGGGTCTGCTGGAGCCAATCCCAGCCAACACAGGGCACAAGGCAGGAAACAATCCTGGGCAGGGTGCCAACCCACCGCAGTATGTAAATTTATGCATAATGGTTATTAATAATAAACAATGATTATTTTTTTTCAAGCAGCTTAATCTAACTCATAGTAAAAGGGATAAATCATGATCCACGGCTAAAAGAAAGCCTTTGAAAAGTGTGATACAAATACACCAGGCTTGGCATCCACGAGTAGCATTACCTCATTTGATAAATCACACCAGCAACATGGCTTTTACATAAACTGTCAGATTCTGAAAAATTTAAAAAGCACAGTTAAACTGTACTTAACTATGTCAATGAAAAGTTGTAACAGTGCCTTGCTTAATGGCTGCCTTTGTTTGTTCTTGTAGGTGGTATTAGTTTTAGAGGCTGCCTTGTCAATGTTAAAACCTTAATCTTAAAAAAAGAACATTGATTTTGCCCGGTTTTGATACTATGTGGCCTGTTTTATATTTTAACTAAACTTGATATATCTCCTTTTAGTTACTTAATGTTACTTTACCGCAATTGTTTGCTGTCCTGTTTTGTAATTTTATACTGTAGCTGTCCTATATCTCTAGAGCTCCTTTTATACTGTTCACAGGCTTTCGGGTTTACTTTCCAGCTTCTCCTGATGTCAGTGGTTGATTCATTTCTTGTAGTCGCTGTTTTTTTTCCTCCTCTTACTATGCTGTTCAATTATTGTATTTGACATAGTGGTATAGTTACACTAGCTTTGCACACATGTTGTTGTCGTGGTGCATGCAGTTAGTGATACAATATATTTTTTATAAATATATATGTAAGTATTAGATATTTGTAAGTATATTATATGCTGTATGTAAGTATTTTGACATTCAATATTTTAATTGATCTTGCAGTAATCGGCAACACTAAACAAGTAATAGCTATCCTCACAATGTGTAAAATTAACAAAGTGAAGTAAGGAAATTCTTTGCTGAAGTATTCAGATTTAGAAGCGTCATTTTTTTGTCTTTTAAGATGCTGATTAAAGCTAAAAAAATGTTTGCTTTTGGCATTGACTTAAGTTTTTATTTATTCACCTTTGTCTGTGTGTGTTTTTATCCTCCATTTTCTGAACTTATTATTTGTTGCATAGGGTAACAGGAAAAAGACAGCTATCTTGGCAGAGGGTATAAGCAAGTGAATAACTTGAGACTGCACACCAGTGTATCAGCTCACAGAGATCAATCACACATACTATATACCCACACTCAGTCACATTGGCATTGATTACAGGCCCTGAGCATCATACAATACAGTAGTTGCATTTCTTTAGATTTGGAGGCAAAGCGGTATCATATTTTCATACATTGGCTGCACCTTGAGTTGTGAAAATTTATCTTCGGCATAAATAATCCAATATAACGTTATTGTTAATTTGAACAGTTATGAAAAGTACAGTTATGGCTTCAAACTCGGGCCTTAGAACAGTACCATGGAGGTACTATACCAGAAAGGACTGCGCAAAGTTGCTGAAAGGGCTCGAGCGATGATAAGAGAATGAATGCATAAGGAAAAACACACTTTTGTGTCTTGTCAGAACTTGCTTTTGCTGCTTTTAAAATGAACATGACTGTGAAGGGCAACACTCAGACAGACACAAGAAAGGGTCAAGAGGCTTAAAATCTACTAAGAGAGCAAAACAGTCACCAGGGTATATGTAAAAGATAGAGGATCTAATGCAGCCTCGCATGCATTCTTCTGTGCTGTGTGAAACCCAGATTTAAGATAGCCGGAACTATAGAGCACTGTTTTTGATCAAGTACCCAATGGTTTATTCTCTGTAACTACAATTTATGCGTCTACAGCTTATCATCTATCTTTAGTTGTCTTCTGTTACGTCTGTAATTTTTTTGTATGAAAAAATATTTTAGAATTAGTGGTGTACTGCTTTCATATGGCACAATTTTAGAGAGATGTTTGTACTATTAAATAATAACTCGGTATCAGTGTTATAATTAAGTGAACTCCTATATATTCATGAACATAAGCATTCTTGTACAGGGCACATGCTGCTAGCTTCTTTTTATGAAGCCTAGCAAACCCAGGATGCTGGATCTGTGACACAGCAGCAGTACTTATTTTGCTATAAGGAGCCATTATAAACAGCAAACACATACATATACACACACACACACACACACACACACGCACACGCACACACACACAGACAGATGAGGCAAGATTTTAACTTTTTAGTAAAAGTGCACAGCACGCCAACAGCAAAACGCTTTGCTGTTCTTAGGAGCTGCATGACTTTTAGACCTTAAAGGAACAAGGAATTCCAAAATGCTCTGTAAAATATGAGGCATGTAGCTGAAGCTGAGAAGAATTTGGATCAGCCCTTTGACAGTGAACAGAAAAACAGGTGTTAATCAAAAATAGAATGGCAGAAAAAATATTCTGCATTTTGGAATGGTCAAGTCAGAATCTTGACACTAGTCCTACTGAAACTCTGACATAATCATTTGCATTCATACAAAATACTTCAGAAAAATAAATTAAAATAAGCAGTTCTATACTATTAGATATGGGCCAAAACTTTTTATAGGTTAAATCAGCCACTTCAAGTTTGATCTTAAAATATGTAATTATACTTCTAATGTTTTCTTGAGTGTTGCAGTTGGACTAATGTACAAGTGAGTTTGTATGTCTGTATATACTCAATGATACACTGGTCTTCCATTCAGAGTCTGGTTCATCATGAAGTGTTTCAAAAAAGTGCAGAGTTAATATTTTATTTTTGCTGTTAAATTGAGAATTATTTTTTAAACCTTTGTAACTATACCTATGCATAGAAAATGGCTTTTGCACATTTATTGACAAAGTCCAAATGACTAATGTAAATATGCTGCAGATGTGTTGACCAAAAAATGCTGCTTTCTATAGTTTGTCCAAGTCCTGTCTTTGACCCTTTTTAAGATAGTTCACATGCTTTGGAGATGTAGTCAAGTAAATTGTTCATATAGCCTGTCCCTCTCTTTTCTAAGCATCATATAAACTTCCATGGTATACTACACTAATATCACTTATTGTGGATTTTTTTCTGCTATTCAAAACATTTAATATTTAATCTTAAACATTTTCTTACAATGCATAACATCATAATATACAATAATACGGTTAAATATAATCTCAAGGTAATATTATATTCTTGATTAAGGTCTTGAATTTGAAAACATGAGAGTGATAGACCAGCATTTTTTCACAGATAAGTCATGCTGTTGCACAGATGAAAATTTCAGAGCATATACTATCACATGACACATTGAGGCCAAGTATGAATAGTTCTGAGGTTGTAAAATAATAAATGTGCATATGCATGATTCATGTAACTATAAGTGTAACCATAACACTTTAAAATCTAAAAAAAAAAAAAAAATGTAGGTGCTATTTCAAATGTGCCACAATTTGACCAGAATTAAACTTTAAGTCCCAGTGCATCTCTTGTGATCAGGCCAACAAAAATATGCCACCCCACCTTCCACTGTACATGTATGTGCCTACTCTGCAGTATTTTAGAAAGTTACCTTTTAAAAGAGTTGAACTGGAGTGCAGGACAAAATTACTGGAACAATTAGGAAATTTAAAAATGATATTTTCATCTTTTTGCAGAACTTCTATTTATTTTAAGTGCATGTATGAAAGTACACGTCATAGTAAAGCTAATTTAACAATTGACAGTTTCTGGAGAGAACTATTCATGTGACTATTTCCCTGACTTTGCCTTCTTCATCTGTGCTTTCTGCCTGTGTCGTATTTGTATTCAAACAAATTAAGGCCTCAGCTTTATTTGGCCATTACTGAATATTTAGCAGGGTAGCACTGTAGTGCAGTGGTGCTGCTGCCGCCTCACAACAAAGACAAAGGGGTTCAAGTCTCGGGTGTTACATGCATGGAGTTTACATGCACTCCCCATGTCTGCCTGAGTTTCATTCAGGTGCTGCAGTTTTCTCTCAAGACATGTTGTTCTTGTCTTGCGCCTGATACTTGGTAATACAGGCTCTGGATTCCCACAACAATCCTCTGGATAAGCAGGATTGGAGAAATAAAACATGGTGAGTGGATGGATTGATGAATATTTGGGTATTTATAGCAAAAAGGTTGCTTTTCTCAAAATATTTTAATATTGGAAAAAGCACAAAATGAAGATAAAAATCGGTATATAAGCAGGTAAAAGTGAAAAGTTTGTATGCTCCCATTGTTGGCTTCATAATTTACACTACTAGTATTATTTTACCAATATACAGTATATGCTGTCAAACCATTTAAACAAAGTACGTAATTCTGGGAAATTCCTAAGATAGAAGAATTTTAACAAAATTATTAATGGAGTTCCCACATGTAGGAGAAAAATATAAAGGAAACAACCACTGCCCACAGGTCTACCTAAATACAGCACAGGTCTACCTAAATACAGCATGTACCTCTTCTGTCAGTGTAAGGAGCTTAACTGCTTTCTCAATGTACAACTCAATATCTTTCTCTTTAATCTCATTATGGATTTGAAAATGACAAAGCAAAACACTGTTTAAGTGTTTGTTTCTTGTTTAAGCATATTGATCAATTATAAATGGTTCCAAGCTCCATGCCTTTTGTTTTAATGAGATGATCCTACAGCGTATCGGATGACTTGAAATTGAAACCTAGCTAAAGCCCAGTTCTGAGGCTAAAAATCCTCATTAAAAGCCTGTAAATTTGAATACAGAAAATATATTTAAAGCAACTAGAATTAATCATTTTTACTCACAATATATTCTTTAACCCCTGATGACACAAGGCACAAACCAGTCCTGGACTGGACTCCAGCCCATTAAACAGACTGCTTTTAAAGGAATTGAGTCTTCACATGGATAGCATCTTAGTTGAAAATTGAACAAAGGTTCAAACAGCTGGAATGCAGCACTACATTATACTGTGTGTCTGTTGTACCCATTCAATCATGAGAAATTTTAGAACAAGAAAATCACTTAGATACAAAAAGCCAATAATATAAACTCATTTATATTAATTAATAAAATGGAAGAAGCAGACTTTTATATTCCAGTCAATTTATTTTGCTGTTGTACTGTTCACTCCATACAGGCTCTGAGCTTTTTTTCCAAGTTTACTTACAACTATAAAGCAATGACATAAATAATTTAACTGTGTCATAAGTAATTAACTGTATATACAATTGAGTACACCGCAAAACAGAGCAAATTTCAATGTGATTAATATAAAATCATGACAAATTAAGTTTGTTAACATTATAATTTAAATGGCCAGGTAAGAAATGAGTAGAGGAGTCCGTTGACTGAAATTTTTCTATTTAAAACTGTACGGGCCTCACAAAGGACAGTTCTGATACACTTGATCCAGTGCGCCTGAGCAAAATGTACACACACGCTAGGAAGTCTAATAACATGATTAAGTCCTTGTATCACTGGATTCCATTCCTATTGTCTCTGGCGTCACTTCCCATGTGCAAACGCAGCAGCATGGGAATATAGCAGTGGCACAAAGTGCCATAGCAGAATACAGAGAAAATAGAATAGAGGCGGGTCCATAACATTACATAATGATAGTCATTTTGCACAAATATGCAAGTGTGACAATCAGAGATGCAAGTTGAATAGCTAATCAGCAGCTGTAATCTAGGTATGTTAGAGTAAAGTCATGGGCTGGATTTACAGTAAATGTTGAGACTGATGGGGCATCTCTTATTCAAGAAGACAGATCATTCCATAGCTGTAACTAAAAGCTGAGCCTCCCCCTTTTATTTATCATTAATCTTTAGTAGTCTGACATCATAACATACTTTCTGATATTGCATGCATCACCATCAGCAGAAAAGTAAGTTAGTTGGGCATACACCAGGGTTCTGCAAATTTTGGTCCTGGAGGGCCGTGGTTACTGCAGGTTTTATTCCAACAAGATTCCTAATGAGAAGTCAATTATTGCTGTCAAAGCACTTATGTTTATGCTTAGGTAATTTTTAGTATGCTTAATTGTAGTCATCTTGCTTGTTAAAATTCCCCAGCCTTAATTGCTTCTTCAGGTCCTAAACCCCTGAATTCACAGTTTTTAAATGTTCCTTCTCTATCTATATTATAAAACACTAATGTCTGTGTTTGTGGGTCTGGTTCTTTGGAGATATCTAATTGGTCAGTTTAGCTTTTATCCAGTTGGTCAGTTTAGCTTTTATCCAGTTGGTCAGTTTAGCTTTGATCCAATTGGTCAGTTAAGCTTTGATCCAATTGGTCAGCTTTGCTGTGGTTGCTCAGTCAAATACGATCAATGCAGGAAAGTGCTGGGCAAGGAAGGATGTAGGAGACAAACACAGGAAGTAGTGCTGGAAGGTATACCGGTTCATACCGAAAACCGTTTTTTATTTTTGTTATGATATGGATTTTTCTTATCCGCAATACCGGTTTAAATAGCCTAAACAACATTCAGAACGTGGCGCAGTGGGAAACTATTTAAGGGGGGACATTTTTCACTGCTACACCGCTAAACATGCATGCAACGGAGTACATGCGTTAGTGAAGGTATTGAGTGGTAAAAATGGACCGAGAACATTCTGAAACTTAAGCTGTAGCAGATGATAAAGTTGAACATGATTACACAGAAGAACTTTTGCCGAAGAAAGGAGCTGCGTCTGTTGTCTGGAGATTTTGGTTTTAAAAGATCGGATGTGGACCAAAAAGTTGTCGCTGGAGGCAGCAAAACGAGCAATTTGCTGCACCACCTTAGCCGCAAACATGCTTTGGAGTACCATGAATGTGTGGAACACATTCTGAAAAAGCTAGAGGACACTCAAGTCAAATGTTACTTGTAGACACATTTGCTAGAGGACTGCCTACGACAAAAAAAGCAAGCCGTGAATCGAGATGACCAATGCCATCACAATCCATATAGCTAACATGTCAGTGGGCACAAATTTTTAACATTAACAGAAAGTGTAGTTGGTTTACAAAAAATATTTACTATTTATTCCTTTTCTTAGACGTTGCTCAGTGCAATATAACTTTTGACAAGCACCTCTGGATATTTTACTAAATGCCTCTTTGGATGGTTGAAAATATGTTGTCAAAATTATAGTTTAAGTTGTTTGCAAACTTTGTTCAACAAAATGGTTCTATATTTTGATTGTAACTGTCATGCAATGTGATTCCTTCTCTTCATTAGTGCCACCCCCTTGAAAACTATCACTTTATGAGGCCATGCAAACCTGTATTAATACTTGTGTGCACATTAAAAATTGTTTTGTACAATTCTTATGACAGTGAAAAAGGTTATTATTAGCCAGTCTACTGCAGTAATTGCAGTGGAAAATGTGGTTAACATCCACTTATGCATGGGGAAAAAAAATATCGTTGAATACCGTGAAATTTGTATAATTTTGAAATATACCGTGCTATAGAATTTTGGTCATACCGCCCAGCCCTAACAGGAAGTATTCACAAGAATGCAAGTGAAGTTCACATAGCAGGTAATGGAGACCCATCTGCCATTGGTGGTATTCAAAAACCCAACAGCTGATGAGCAACACTCTTCAAAATGACAGAGTCTGAGAAGCAGGTTTTTTACGGAAGTGAGATTGAGAGAGGAAAAACTGGCCAACTCAGGTTGATTCACAGGATAAATCGAAAGAAAGGCATAGGATGAACACTGAGGATTCATGTAAGGCAAAAGATGCCAAGTATCAAATATATTTAAATGTATTCTCTTACCCTGCGGTGGGTTGGCACCCTGCCTGGGATTGGTTCCCTGCCTTGTGCCCTGTGTTGGCTGGGATTGGCTCCAGCAGACCCCCGTGACCCTGTTTGGATTCAGCGGGTTGGAAAATGGATGGATGGATGGATGGATGTATTCTCTTACCTGTCTTTGACAGGTAACATAGCTAGTTAGCAATAAAATGCAGATGACAAAGAAACCAGCTGTTCTGTGTATAACTTGTTTCTATTGTGTATTCATTATGAACTATTGTGGTTTAATAAAATATTCGAAGGAAACTAAGAGAAGGAAGTGAAAGACTGAGAATTTCTCATCCACTTTAGGCTACAATCATCCCTAAAACTTAACTGGAAGCCAGTATAAAGAGTTAAGAACAGGAGATACTGTATGTGATACTTTGTAAATGTAAGAATCATTACTGGAAATACATTTTTAATTAACGCAAAGCTACAAATGGAACAGTTTGAAGTGAACAGCCAATAAATAGCACGTTGCTGCAGTCAATTTTAAAAATAAATAGCATTTGTACATTTCTTTGTATTCTTCATTCTTAGGAAACATTACTTTTCCTATAGTTTTAAGACGTAAAAACAAGTTTTAGATTGTGTTCTACTGTGTTACCTAACAGGTAAACTGATGTCTACTAATTTGTTTGCTGATTCAGTAAAAATGTCTTAAAAAGTATCAGGACCTTTTTGTGTTTCTGGATTATTCTCGTCAATTAATAACATTTCTGATTTTTCTGTAGTCAAACATGTACTTATCACTCATCCAATTAATTGTTGACACGATTAAAGGTGAATTAGGAAAAGCATTGTTTTATTTGAAGAAAAGGTATAGTTGAATATCCTCTGCATATGTTTTAATGCAAATGATTTGTTTTCTAATGATAGTCCTCTGAAGGCAACATGCAATGTGAAAACAGTAGCAGTCCTAGTTCTTAGCCCTGAGGGATACTTTAGAATTTAATGATGGAGTATACCAAAATAAGTTTTGATAAATATTATCTAAATCCCAAGGGGAAAGTATGTGAGAGGCCTGTGTTTTTTTCAAAGCTGTGTAACACAATAAAGTGGCCAGTGGTGTCAAAAGCTAAGTATAAATCATGCAAGATAACTGTAGAATTTCTTTCATTTAAAGACATTAAAATATAACACAATACAATAATGTTATTTTCTACACTTTGAAAGCCAAAGTGTTTGTCCAACCATCCCTTTATTTTTCAAACTCCTGGTCAGGGCGCTTTCACATCACAGAATAAACACACACACACTTCAGAGGCCAATTTAGCATTACCAGTCCACTGGACGGTGGGAGACAAACATAGCACAGGGAGCATCAGGGACTCGAGCCCTGGTCTCCTGCTAGAGAGGCAGTGGCCAACGTGCTACCTTAAAGTAGTCTCAATTAAATTGTAATGAGTAAAGTGGCATTGATGCTTTGTGGCAACTTAATTTTCAGGTACTTTAGATGAACAAAAGGTAAATTTCAAATTTGTCTATAAATCCAAATCATATTATGTGATATCATCATCTACTATTAAATTCTGCTCTGTACTTGTAATATTTTTATTTTACTATTATTTTATATTGAGGATTACTTGTGTTTTGTGCTGTGTATTGTATCATGTATTCTTTTTGACACCCACTGCATGCCCAGCCTACCTGGACAGGGTGTCTCTTTGAACTGCCTTTCCCAAGGTTTCTTCCATTTTTTTCCCTACTAGGTTTTTTTTTTTTTTTTTTGGGAGTTTTTCCTTGTCTTATTAGAGAGTTGAGGCTCGGGGGCTGTCAAAAGGCAGGGCATGTTAAAGCCCATTGCAGCACTTCTTGTGTGATTTTGGGCTATTCACAAATAAATTGTATTATATAATTATTAAACACCAGTAACGGCGTACTGCACGATAACGTGCAGTGAATACACTTGACTTGAGCATTCCTAGTTCTCATCCTCTTTCTCTGTCTCTGTTTAGCATTCGTTTGCTCAGAGGTTGATGCGCTTGCTGTTTCCTGAGTAGCTCTTCTTTTCTCCACCCTAGCAGCCCGCTGCTTCTCTTGTTTCGTCGGCATCTTTTCGCGTTAAAATTGATCAAGTTAGTTTTTGTGTTGCAATTACTTAGTACGTTTTCTTTAATTATTTACTTAATCTGGCACTTAAGTCTTCAATCTGCCTCAAGAATGATTAGCGAAGGTGGTAGGGAATGAGAACGGCGCCCATACGCATGCGCCGCACGGCCGCCCTGTTGCACGCTGCCGAGAGTTGATTCTACAAAAAAATAAAATAAAAATAAAAGGAGTAATAAAAATCATCACCCCGAAAGCGGATAGTAGACGTCACGTAGTATATGTGTACCAAATTTCAGATCAATAGTTCAAATGGTTTGCGAGCTACAGGTGATTTAAAATCCTGGACAGACAAACGAACAGCCACGGTAGCGTATTATATAGAAAGATATTTGTGCAACTTAGCAACCTGTAGTGCTAAAGTTCTTGAACATATTAAGGGAATCATAAAATCAGAACGTTACCAGGGTATTTTACAGCAGAATTTGCTACCTACTATCAGAAACTAGGTGTGGGTTGAAGATCATCTCCTCCAGTAGGACAGAGACAGATATTGTACACCTAAAAGCACAAAAGAATAGTTAAAAATGAAAAAATGGTCCAATTGAAAGCATTTGGAATGACCTGAAATCTTCAATTTGGAAAAGGAATCTTTCAGAAATTCAAAGTTCAAAAGTTACAAGAAATTGGTAACACTTCAGTTTAGGTACTGCAAAAATGCATCTATTATTCATTTACCACTATGTAATAAGACCTTAACAGATGCTTATTTGGGTCTTCAGAACACTTACAAAGTATCAGTCAAGTGTTTATTCATCTCTGTGAGATTTATCTTCCTCTTTTATCCTAAAATTAGTCACACCTTGCCTGATGAAGGAGCCTTAGCTCCCTCAAAAGCTTGCATTTGTAATCTATTTAGTTAGCCAATAAAAGGTGTCATTTCACCCTACATGCTCCTGTACAACTGCAAATATTAAGTTTGTCTCTTGTGAGTTGGTGACTTACACATTATCTTTAATTTGTACATTATGTAAGCTTAATTTTGTGAACCAGTTACACCAAGTCATCTCATTAAGAGTGCCCATTTTATTTCTGAAAAATATATTTTATATGTACCTAATAGGTACTCATATATACACACTACAACTGCTGTTGCTGTATACAGTGGTGTGAAAAACTATTTGCCCCCTTCCTGATTTCTTATTCTTTTGCATGTTTGTCACACAAAATGTTTCTGATCATCAAACACATTTAACCATTAGTCAAATATAACACAAGTAAACACAAAATGCAGTTTGTAAATGGTGGTTTTTATTATTTAGGGAGAAAAAAAAATCCAAACCTACATGGCCCTGTGTGAAAAAGTAATTGCCCCCTGAACCTAATAACTGGTTGGGCCACCCTTAGCAGCAATAACTGCAATCAAGCGTTTGCGATAACTTGCAATGAGTCTTTTACAGGGCTCTGGAGGAATTTTGGCCCACTCATCTTTGCAAAATTGTTGTAATTCAGCTTTATTTGAGGGTTTTCTAGCATGAACCGCCTTTTTAAGGTCATGCCATAGCATCTCAATTGGATTCAGGTTAGGACTTTGACTAGGCCACTCCAAAGTCTTCATTTTGTTTTTCTTCAGCCATTCAGAGGTGGATTTGCTGGTGTGTTTTGGGTCATTGTCCTGTTGCAGCACCCAAGATCGCTTCAGCTTGAGTTGACGAACAGATGGCCGGACATTCTCCTTCAGGATTTTTTGGTAGACAGTAGAATTCATGGTTCCATCTATCACAGCAAGCCTTCCAGGTCCTGAAGCAGCAAAACAACCCCAGACCATCACACTACCACCACCATATTTTACTGTTGGTATGATGTTCTTTTTCTGAAATGCTGTGTTCCTTTTACGCCAGATGTAACGGGACATTTGCCTTCCAAAAAGTTCAACTTTTGTCTCATCAGTCCACAAGGTATTTTCCCAAAAGTCTTGGCAATCATTGAGATGTTTCTTAGCAAAATTGAGACGAGCCCTAATGTTCTTTTTGCTTAACAGTGGTTTGCGTCTTGGACATCTGCCATGCAGGCCGTTTTTGCCCAGTCTCTTTCTTATGGTGGAGTCGTGAACACTGACCTTAATTGAGGCAAGTGAGGCCTGCAGTTCTTTAGACGTTGTCCTGGGGTCTTTTGTGACCTCTCGGATGAGTCGTCTCTGCGCTCCTGGGGTAATTTTGGTCGGCCGGCCACTCCTGGGAAGGTTCACCACTGTTCCATGTTTTTGCCATTTGTGGATAATGGCTCTCACTGTGGTTCGCTGGAGTCCCAAAGCTTTAGAAATGGCTTTATAACCTTTACCAGACTGATAGATCTCAATTACTTCTGTTCTCATTTGTTCCTGAATTTCTTTGGATCTTGGCATGATGTCTAGCTTTTGAGGTGCTTTTGGTCTACTTCTCTGTGTCAGGCAGCTCCTATTTAAGTGATTTCTTGATTGAAACAGGTGTGGCAGTAATCAGGCCTGGGGGTGGCTACGGGAATTGAACTGAGGTGTGATACACCACAGTTAGGTTATTTTTTAACGAGGGGGCAATTACTTTTTCACACAGGGCCATGTAGGTTTGGATTTTTTTTCTCCCTAAATAATAAAAACCATCATTTAAAAACTGAATTTTGTGTTTACTTGTGTTATATTTGACTAATGGTTAAATGTGTTTGATGATCAGAAACATTTTGTGTGACAAACATGCAAAAGAATAAGAAATCAGGAAGGGGGCAAATAGTTTTTCACACCACTGTATGTCTATTAACCAGTGCTATGACCGGTGAACTACATTTTATTTTACCTGATTAATAAGAAAATGAAAACGCACCAGCTTATTTGCTCACTAAATGCATGCATTTTGTCACCAGTTCAATGTAAACCTTTTTTTTTGTCAAAAATAGGGTCATACTTTTTATTTTGCAACTGTTCATCTTTTCAGTTATCGTATTGAGGGGGTTGCCTCAGTTATTTGGTTTGTGGTACTTATCAGTTTCTTACCTTCTCTTTAGTTAGGTCAGCATGAAGCCCGGAAGTTGCAGTAGAGTTTCCTCCATTTGTATTCTGAAATAGCGGCCTGCCATTGCAATACTTTGCCACATGTTTGCCATTGCTATACTTTGCCATGTGTGCCACATGTTTGCCATTGCTATACTCTGCCATGTGTTTTGTTCTGAGGAAAATAGAAGCTCCTCAAACCTCATAATTGCACTAAGTTATTGGCACCAACTTTCTCTGTGTTCGTGGAGAAGTCTTGAATGGGAAATCACCACACTCAGCAGTGTTTTGAGACTACAGTTGTGAATATTGACAAAGGTTTTTGGCCAATTTCAGAGCATGTATGCGAATCACACTGTAGGTTTTAACTTTAAGGGTAGCTCAAAGATAGGCAATCTATTGAGCTTCCTTTGTGCTAATGTCCTGTATGTTTGTATTTTGAGATTAGGCCTTAAACCATCCAATGTATTAGATGTCACTAAAAGTACTATACTGAGAAAAAGTCTTAGGCCACCCAACAAGATTATTTTTAGAGCTAGTTAATCTGGCATTAAGTGTTTATTTGCTTATAAAACACTGTATAACATAAATGTAAATAACAAATATTAAAAATACAGTATAGTAAAATGGAGTAACTATACATACTGCTGTCCCTTGAGGAGATGGTTGGAAATGGCTAAGCTAACACATTTTGACGGGCATAAAATCATATGTTTATATTAATGAGTCTATATTCAACTAACAAAATCATACCAAATTGGATTATATGATATTCATGCTTTCATAAGGAAATATGAAAATAAAAAAGAGGCAGGTGAACAATAAAAACTCAAAAACCCATTTGAATCAGTGAACAGTCCTTCAAAGTCACTTCCTTAATCGGCAGTAGGAATTCTGGGGAGATGTTTGTGCAGTATTTGGCAGAGCCATCCAGCACCAAAGTCTACTCTTTGACCGTGTGAAGAATGTTCTTGTAGGGTATGTTGTAGAAAGGCAGGCAACGTACAGAAACAATTGTAGTGCACATATGTAAGAAGACAATAAAGAACTGTGGGAAAGTGGGAAAGTTTTATCTAGTAATGAGTTCAAATTTGAAATTTTTGATTTATAAAAACACCAGTATGTCAGAAGAAGATTTGGAGAGAAGTACATTGTTGGCTGACCATACAGTGGAGGCTGTAATTGTCTTGGGTACATTCAAAGTGCAGAATAGGGGATCTGGTCAAAAGTCTATTTAACGTGTGTGGATCCTGAGAAGCCTCACACAGTCACAGTATGAACACACCTTCACTGTGACGTGGCTGGGATTTCAAAAGACGTCTTTGGAAAGGAGAGTCTATAGTACTGACCCCTGTACTGCTGTGTTGCCATAAAGAAACGAGAGGCCATTTATATATATATATATATATATATATATATATATATATATATATATATATATATATATATATTCATTCATTAAACAATGCCTACACAGAAGACGCCAAAAAACTCAGCAAACAATTGACTCGAACCAGACCCCCCATCCCACCTGGTACACACTTCCTTATCAACACGGTGTGTCTGAAGGTGCAGCATGCATCCCGGCTAAATCAGGGATCAGAATAGCACACAAACCCACAAACTATCTGTGCACTGTCCTTTTCAACTCTAAAAACAAGAAATCGACAGCAGAAACCTGAAACACACTTTATAGCATTCCATGCAGTTCTTGCCTAGCGGTATACACAGGACAAACATCAAAAAGAATTGCAACACGTATGCAAGAACATCGTAATGCCGTTAGAAGGAAGGACTCACAATTACAGATCTATACGCATACAAAATCAACAGGACATACGTTTAACAGGGACAATGTACAAGTAAGATTTAAGGCCAGTACTAAAAGTGCCAGAGAATTGGCTGAATCTTGGCTATCAGACAAAAACACCATTAACAGACATTTGGACATAAACCCAGCATATGCAAACTTAAGTAGAACATGTTCATAATAAATAAAACATTATGACTTGTATCCCCACGACCCAGCTTCCCCCCACCCCCCACCTAAATTTGCTATATATTGCCTTTGATTCTTGTATGTCTAAGCATTATCCTCTGATGAAGGCTCCTGGTAGGGGCTGAAAGCTCAGGAATAAAAACTACTTTATGATACGTGATTCATTTTTCTCCCTTTGTGGATCTCCAGCTGCTAATATGCAAACCGTATCACAGACCTTCGCTTCCATATATATATCTATCACACACATGAGAACAGGATGGGGAAGGGTATGTGAGTACACATGAAGACATTTGCTTTTTGTTTAAAATGTCTTTTTGTTCTTGACATGCATAATTCTTTGGTGATAGGCTCATGATACTTCTGTGGAAGATAAATGGAAGAACCTTAAGTCCTGTTTATAGGTTTCTTGGTAGTCTAGGTTTGCTTTTGTCTTCCTCAGTAATGAATCACCAATACATTTAAAAGATCAGTTGTTAACTTTTTTTGTTTTACCAACCCATCATATTATTACAGAGGTCAAGATTTCGTGATTAACCTAATTACCATGACTTCTTCTATTTCCAGGTTACCCTTTGAGAAATTTGCCCTGGAGAAGTAAATGTGCTTCCCAACAACCGAGATGGGGCAGCTATACCAGTGTGGTACCAGTAGTCATTTCGGGGTGGGCAGTTATGGGTTAGCTTGTCATCACTGAATTTTCGGAACCTGGAAACACACAAGTGGGAATATTTTCCTCTATATTACCACAATTAGTTTATAATACGACTCAATGTTACCAAAAGTACAGGGTGAGTCAAAATTATGTTAACATTTGAATGGTGGAAACAATTTATTAACAAAACATACAGTACTTTATATGTGAAAGATAATTTACAGGAATGTCTCAACCTGTTTGCCATCATGTTCAACACAAAAAAAAAAAAAACAATGAGCAGCAGTACCATTTAAAGCCCGGACACACACTTCGCAGGGAATAGATGATACCACAGTCCGTATTCTATCCTTTAGGTCATTGATATCACAAACTTTCCTGCTATACACATGCTCCTTCATCATACAATGAATTACAACCTTGCACCAATTCTTCTTTGCTCTAGTATTAATCTGTCACCCATGGTGTACGTCTGTCTGCAGAACAAAAATAATCCATTAGTGTTAACATAATTTTGACTCACCCTGTACTTAATCAAAAATATGATATCTCCATCTGTGAAGAAGTAAACAAATATTTAAAACGCTCCCACTTTCAAACCAGTTACCTCTCTGCCTGGATTTCACCTGAAAGTAATGCCAAGAATGCATTTCTGTCTTTTTAAATTATTCTTTCTAACACAAAATACTGTGGCCTCAGAACAATATTAATGCTTGTCATCTTTATGCTGCATTCATGCACTTTCAAGGCAGATTTGTTGGTTAATGTAAGGTTCCAAGTCAGAAATTCCACGTGAACACCCACTTGGAGCTATGATAGGACAATGCAAAAAAAATGCAAAGTTACCCAAGTTCTCCAAATTATGATATAATGGTGACCTTTAACCTTGTATAAAATTAAAAATATAACCTGGTCATCCTCAATTGACATTTTTGTAGTTGAATTGCATTTGGAGCGAAGCAAGTGATAAAGATTTAATATGTTCAACTTGACCATTATTTTCACAGAAAAAAATACAGTTTGTCTTTAATTGCTTTTTTGCAGACCAGGTAAGAAATTTCTGAAAAATAAAACTGAAACTTCTTGTGAACACACTGAAGTGGAAAGTAGAAACGTCACAAGTCAGAGCTCCAAATACTCTTAATAGCATGTGAACGCAGGAATTGCGCTTAATAATTTATACCCTGGTCACAAAGCAACAGTAGATTCTTCAGTAGGGAGAAGATCTCCAAAGGTGCTGACTTTTCATGCTGTACCTGTTATACTCTCCTTTGGAACGCTGGGTACAGCACAAATACAATGCATCAGACATGAAGATCTAGCACCTGTAAAATCCTGTTTTCTTTTTGCAAGTCTTTAGAACAAATCTATGTAATATTCCCAATAAGCAAACTACTTATAGGAGAACTATAGGAGGTTTTCAAAGCTGAACCAATTTCTAAAGTTAACTGAAATTTTTTTAATGAAAAACTTCACATTATGCATTAATTTTACGATAATCTGATTTTGCACATGTCGGAAAATGTGTAGTTTTTGTGGTAAGTGTGAGGTTTGTCACATTGTTTCAGAAAGTCATATCACTACCATAATAAGTGAAAATTTTGGAAGGTTGAACGCGGTATCTTTGAAAAAGCAAGATATCTTAGTTACTTGTTTTGAAAGAATCTGTTTTGTGAAATAGTAGAACTTGCCTTTCAATATGTGGATTTTTGTAAACTGAACTTGTGACTGTGGCAAGATAAGAGTTACAACATGTCATTACAGCAGAGCATGTATTATGCTTGATGGAAAGATATGTGTCCGGATATTGGTCCACATTATTTCACTGTTACCAGTATTTAATCATTTTGTTTAAAGTAACCTAAAGAATTATTGCTTACCTCCTTTGTTGTTAAATGGACAGATATTGTTGTTTTTCATTTATGTTAATTAGTTTCCACTTAGTTTTTGATGTATTTTAACAAAGCTGCATTCTCATATGTGGTAGTTATATATTTAGTGAGTGATATAATTGTTGCGGTGCTCAGTGCCTGCACTTATTGAGGAGCACTGTGCAAGGACAAAGCATTTTGTAGTATTATATTGTATTTCTGAGGTGCCAGTGATAGATTGGCCATCTTGTACTGTGGAGAGGATTACTTGTGTTCTGTTTTGTGTATTGTATTTACCCCATTTTTGACACCTATCTCATGCCCAACTTATCCAGCAATGGGCCTCTTTCTGAATTGCCTTTCCCATGATTTCTTCCCAATAAGGTTACAGGGCATTTTTGGGGAAGGTTGATCTTCTTAGAGAGTTGTAGTTGGGGGGCCTTTCAAAAAACAGTGCCTATTAATCTCCATTTGGTCATTCCTTGTGTGATTTTGTGTGATGCAAGAAATAAATTATTGTTGTTGTTCAGTGTTCCAAACCATTGTTCTCCCTGTCACCCTTTTAAAGAGCTTACAATTTACTAACTATCCACTACACCCTGAACAATGCTGTTTTGTGTCAGTAAAGAGGTACCTCCCAGTTTCACTAAAGTTTTTAAACTTCTGGGTAGCAAAACACAATGCCTCTTTTATACTTTTTTTTTCCCAGTTCTAAATTAATGAACAGTTCCCCTTGCTGACGTCTACTTTAAAACAAAAGAAATTAACAAAATAGTAACTTCACTGCATTCTGAGTTGTAAAACTATAGTGCATTTCAATGAATAAGTTGCATCATAATGTAAATTGTCTATGAGCACTGTGCTCTGTACACATGTCCTTTTTTACACTGATTAAAAATCAAGTTGCATTAAAAAGCAGCAGCTTGTGATGTCTGTCCTTTTTTATCTTAATATTTCCTGACATATATGAAACATTAAAAGTATCATATGATATGCAAACAGTATTAAAGTATTGAAATGCTTAAGCATGTTTCTCAATTGATTGATAAGTTCAGAAATAGTTGAGTAAGTGTTCTGTGTCCTGACTAGCACAGGCATTTGCAAATATTATCTTGTCATGAACTGGAATAATCCTCTGAGAAATTTAGTTTTAATTGAAAGCTAACCCAACACTATTAAAAAGGTCAGATGTCCCTTTATTTTACTTTATGTACAGTATTAATCATTGTAAAGGCAATTGGAAAATTTAGAGGTACTTCATGTTAGGTGAGTTTAAATATTGACTACGGTTTAATACTGCTGTGCATTCACATTGGAACTGAACCCTCATAATCCATTTTTAGGTTGTTTGCATATAATGCTCGAAGCACCCATTGTGAAAGCCAATATCTGCCTCATGAAACAACTCATGGAGCCTCCGCCTGGACCAGTTTTGTTGAGATGTGGCACACATCACGGATATCTGGAACAGAGCTATATGAAATTTTAAAATTTCCCACTGAAAAGCATGGCATATTTGCGAAAACATCCATCTTAATATGAAGAATTCGTTTACTATTTCAATTTTGCCTTGAGAACAATCACTTGAACTTATGTTTTGTATATTTTCTTTTTTTAACTCATCTGACAGCCACTCAGATGCCCAATGCCAGGCAAAGCAAGTGCATGCAAACAGCTCACTCTCTCCTGCTGCTTTAGATTAGTTAACTGGTAGAATACAAAAAACTTAACTTCTCTAGAAATAAATGGAAGGGGAAAGCAATTATGTGCACATTTGTAAGACTGAATTGATTGAAGAATATTATCTGATTATTATTGTAAAGAACTGATGTTATCAACCTGCAGCTAAATGGTGTTTAAATGAATTAATATCATGAGAAAGATATAGATGCCCCAACTGATATAAACATGAGATGGGTTTAAAAATAGACAATGGTGTTGGGAGGTAGCGGGCTACAGTGGCTTAAGCCCTAGATCTCTGGCACCCAGACCCAATCTTTCAGTCCCAGATATACTATACACAGACAATTGCAGCAAATTCTGATCATTTTACCCATTGTTTACCATCCAATATACACTAAATCAGTTCCTTTCCAAGTTCTTACTTATTTATAATTTATTTATTTATCCATCCATCCATTATCCAACCTGCTATATCCTAACTACAGGGTCATGGGGGTCTGCTGGAGCCAATCCCAGTCAACAAGGGGCACAAGGCAAGAAACACCCTGGGCAGGGTGCCAGCCCACCGCAGTTTATTTATATAATTTTAATGAATTCCTGTGTGTTAACTAATATTACTAGCTAGATGGGAAGCTTATTTCAGCTCCTTCTCTTGTTTTCATATGGTAATATTGATACTGATTAGTATTGGTTAATTTGTAAGAAAAGATATTTTTCAATTGTGAATTACTGGATGCTACTCTATACTTTCAAAAATGCTATGGTTTAAGAAAACTGAAAATTAATCATAGACCCTCCACCACTAACGCACATTAGTCAGTGCCATTTTGTCATCACTTGAATTGTAATCTGTTGTTTATGAAAGCTATTGAGCCACGGTAAGCCTATTCATTTTAACCCCATTATAAATTGCTGTTAAAAAGCATGTTTAATGTAGTCTACTAACACACAGAATTGCATTTTATTATTGCTATTTTAAATTTGACTCATTGTTACAAATCTGTTTAATAAATTAAAATGTACTCACTGACTCTTGGATGAAGCAAATAAAAAAATGTTAAAACACTCCATCTTTCATATCATTTAACTTAGTTGCCTTATGCACCTGAATGTTACTCCACGTGTACATTGTCTAACTTGTTACGGTGATATGGAGATGTAGCCTACCCTTCCAGCATCAAGCGAAGGCAGGAACCAATACCAGATGGCAGGCCAGTCCATCAAAGGATCTGTCCATGTGCATGCTCATAGTCGTATACAGAGGGGTCTGTTCACAGTCCTTAGTTAACCAGTAACACATTTTTTTGGAATGTGGAGAGGAAGTGCAGATTACCTGAAGAAAAACCCACAAAGACACTATGGGAGTGTACAGTCTCACCACAGAAGAGAAGCATTAACCACTACCTCAAAAGATGTGAAATTTTAAAGCTCTGTATTCATCACAACACATTTTTCTTCATGCTGTGTTTTGTAGTCTCTAAGATAGTTCTAAATATTGTACATGTGCACACAGGCACTTTAATCCATGTAATACTTTATATATTAAAAAAGTTGAATGCATTGTGAACACTACCACTAACACTACCACTACCTGTCAAAGTCCAGCTGGCTAATTTCTTTTGTCACAAAAAGCCCTCGTTCCAGTAGCATTATAGTGAATATGTTTTGCCACATCATTCGCAGGTGCAGAAAATAATAGTTTACATGTATTGTGCATTCACACCTGCTTTCAGGAAATCCTTTTTAACTTTCCTTACCATTCTTACTAGTTTGTCTATATTTCTTCTAGGTTACATTCTGGCTTCTGCTTCATATTCTGGCTCAATAACATCTGTAGCACCCATTTAGGAAGGGTGTCCTGCTTGTACAGGTCTACAAAATCCCTAATTAGCCCAGATTATTAACACATTACACAACATAACGACTCGGAACAATTAAAACAGTTCGTCTACCTTTTATGCTGACAGCTGCTCTCTGACAGTCTGATTAAAAATCTTGGATAACTCCCTTGTTAATGTGACAAGGTATATTATATCTTGGAACTCTGCTCTTGTCAGATGAGTTTTAAGAATTGTTCCAGAAACTCTTTGACTAAGTGTAAATGGCAGGCGTTTGCAAGGTTTAAGCATTACTTTATTACCTTAACAGTGTTTTATCATGAGGTTGATTCTCTTTCAAATACAACATACATTGTAAGGACAACCTTATTCCCTGCCATGTTCTATATTTGCATTGATAATTAAGTTGAACTAAAATGCAGTAGCTAGTGGTGTCTTTATTTTAAATATTTCCTCAAAAATACATAGAATGTGAAGCAAAGTATCACATTTGATATGTGTGCAATATTACGTTTTTCAAATCTATACTAATAAAAGGCAAAGCCCTCACTGACTCACTCATCACTAATTCTCCAACTTCCCGTGTAGGTAGAAGGCTCATTCCTTACAGCTTACTTACAAAAGTTAAGCAGGTTTCATTTCGAAATTCTACACATAACGGTCGACAACGTCCGCCATGTTAAACTTTCTTATTTATTGCCCCATCTTCACGAAATTTGGTAGGCGGCTTCCCTGCGCTAACCGAAACCGATGTACGTACTTATTTCGGTGGTATGACGCCACTGTCGGCCGCCATATTGAACTTTCCAACGGTCTTTGTTACTTATGGGCCCATCTTCAAGAAATTTGGTATGCAGGTTCTCAACGCTACCTGAATCCTACTTACGTACATATATACGACCATAGCCTGCAGCTCGGTCGCAGTGTGAGGCGGCGTTGGGTCCCCCATCCCCACGCCTCTCACGTTGTTGGCTGCCTGCCTATATAAGGCCATCCGTCGCTCCAGTCTCTTCATTCCCTTCCTTGCTTCGCCACGGTATTCACATCACCCTGCTGATAACTGCAGCCTTTTTATTTAATCCACGGCTTCTCCGCTGTTTTATTGTTCGTTTATTACGATTATAGTTATTGTGTAGGTATTTTAGACTTAGTTTACATTGTTCAGGTACCCATTTCCTTTATCGTTCCAACCATTCCCCCATTAATATGTCTATCGAGGTGATCACCATCGATCAAAGAACTGTCACTTACCGAGTGGTTTCCATGCCTGAAGATGGCGACTGCCTTTTCCATTCTCTGTGTTACATATTGCACGGCCATATAAGGCTCACTCTTGATATCCGGAGGAACATTGTGTCTTATGTATTGAATGACTGGGACAGGTTCAAGGTGTGGACTGATGACGGTACAGGAGATAATTACACTACACAGGAGCACTATAAGAGTGAAATGCTTAAGCCCTTCACCTATGGTTCTGCATGTGAGTTGATGACTGCCTCTGAATTGTTTGGTTGTCGCTTTCAAGTGTACCGAAATGGCCAAATATTTTACACCTTTGGACAACCGTCAGTGCCTCTTAAACATCTTAGATTCACAGGTGACGATTTGAGTAGTGGACACTTTGATGTTTATGAATGTTTAAACTCTCAAAAGCTGGATGCGAAGTTATCGATGAAACCCATTTCAATTCAAATGCCTCCAATTTCCAGTAAGACTCTGCTTCGCAATGACAATTAATAAGTCTCAGGGACAGACCCTACAAAAGGTTGGCATTGATTTGAGGCAAGATTGCTTTTCACATGGCCAACTATACGTTGCATGCTCAAGAGTAAGCTCCGTGCACAGCTTGGACATATTACAACCGGAGGGCCAAACTGACAGCGTGGTATACAAAGAGATCCTTAACAAATAATTATTGGTATATTTTCCCTCGGTTTAAAAAGGTTTACTTTTCTTCTTAATAAAAAATTTAAAGCAGCACTTCGCCGCTGTGAAGCGCGGGTATTTTGCTAGTTAATCCTATAATACAATCATATAAGGACAACGGTAGTCTTCATTCCCATCCCATGTCCTATATAGTATTTAAAATAAACACTGACATTCAAGATATGCTAATAGATTGTAGCATATTTGTATCATAAACTCATAATGCAGTATTTGGTACTTGACATGGAATAAAAGAAAGAGCTAGTAAACATTGGCTTGCAAGCACTGTGTGACTGCATATTTGAGATTAGATAACAGGCAATTTTTTCCATGTTTTAATAAGGATTGAAGTAAGGAATGAAGATGGATAACCAAGAAGAATAAAACTCATCTTTCCCATCCTTCTGTACTTGTAGTAAAGTTAAATTGAATAAAGTTGTGTATTGTTTCAAGCTTATGAAAGTATCAGCACCATGATATAGCAACAGTAACAAAGATTTTAAAAATACTCTTTCATCGATATTAATCTGCTTGTTTTCAGGAATGTCTGAAAGTAGTGTTGAAGGAGATGCAGTAAAGGTTGATGCAGATGAATCTCAGAAGCATAATGACGATGCCTCTAAGGTGAAGTCGTATTTAAATTTTAATTCAGAATTAAGTAGTTCAAAAAATAGGAAGAAGTAAGTAGCTAGACATGCAAAAACAGGTTCATGCTGTTATGTCAGGAATGTGTTCATGTCAATTAACATTGGAAACTGGCCGTTCTGGTTTGGTGTTAGTGACATTCTGGAATTCTAAAATCCAATAATTTGTGTTTCAGACCTTTTTAACAGAAAATACATGTAAAATTGTGTTGATGCAACTAACAGCATGAATGTGTCATGGTGTCTTCAGTAGTTTGTAAATCATTTAAATAATAGGCTGATAAAAAATGATTAATCATTTCATATTTGGTGACATTTCTGAGGTGATTTTTTTCACTTTTGTTCTGTTAGTAATTTGTAGATACCATGAGATAATAAACAATAATTATTACAATACCTTTAAAGCAAAACTCAAATTTAAATAACTCTTTTAAAACTTCTGATTTTTCTGATTTTGAATTTCATAAATATTTCTCATGCTATCTTTTGAATAATTAAATATTAAAAAAATTCTATGAATTTTTAGTAGAATGTTTTCATTTGCATGTCAGTGTTCTTATACACACATAATAACCTTGAAAGAGTGTGCTTTTGTTTATTATACTTTAACAGAATAACCAGACAATATTTTACTATGAAATGCTGTTTATGAGCAAAATGTGATTTTATGAGCTTTGGTTTCAACAGTAATCTAAGAAGTAAGTGATTCCATTCTTCAAAGTGTGACTTTGAGATGGATCAGTAAGATAAAGCTTTGCAGAGTGTGTCTCATCTAGAGTAGGTCAGCATTCCTGGAGAAAAGCCTGGCAAGGCTGTGACATATGCCTGTCTGCACTCAAGGAAATATTTCCATACAGTGTATCCTCCAAAACAGATTGTATATTACAATCCATTTTTTTCTTTATAATTTGACGAACCACATACAAATTAATCACTCTTTATGTAGTATTACAGATTTCAGTAGTGTGCCCTATACAATGTGTATACAACGTAACCTTTCTGAAATATATTCTTTTATGTATAATTTGGTTACCATTACTGCTCAAAAAAGTTCAAATATTAAATGAAATTTTTCCTCTGTAAACATTTAGCCATAACAAATATTTAATTGTGCATTGAATTAACAAAGTATGATTTCTGATTTGCTTATAATTCAGGGCTGTATTGAACTGCAAATGGCAAGCGTAGCTTTTAAAGAAACATGTTATTTACTTGGGAGCTTGCCAAAACCTGTCTTGAACACTGTGGTGTGCTTTTTAAAATTCTTTGTCACAGATTGGTCACAATTCTTACACAACATTGAACTGTCTATAAATTAAAAAAAACATAAGCAGCTTTATTAGAAAAGGGCAGCACAACTCACAATATAATGTAGAACATACAATACAGAACAATAGCAGAGTGTAAAAGATGGAAGCAATTGAAAATTAACTTATCAGTTACCTTGGGGGAAAAAAAAATAAAAAAACAGAAAGCACCTTTTGTCTTAAAAACCTTCATTTTTGGGAACATTGTTTATATAAGTGTATCCATCCATCCACCGCAGGGCACACACCCACACACCAGGGACAATTCAGGAACGCCACTGCACCTAACCTTCATGCCTTTGGACTATGGGAGGAAACCGGAGGAAACCCACACAGACACAGGGAGAACATGCAAACTCCACGCAGGGAACACCCGGGAAGCGAACCCAGGTCTCCTAACTGCGAGGCTGCAGCACTACCGCTGCGCCACCGTGCCACCCTATATAATTGTATGCATTACATAATCAGTTGTGCTGAAAGTAGTCTTTATGTTCTCTAAGTATGTTCTCTAAGTGAAGAATGCTTTTCGAACAGAAACTGAAGTTTATTTAAAAAAATATTCGAAACTAAAACATTCATTATGTTTTCCGAAGACATACACTATGGGGCAAAGGTCTTTTAGACACCTGACCATCATGTCTAAATGAGGTTGTTGGACTTCCCATTCCGAAGCCATGATCTTTAATATGGAGTTGCTCCTTTGAGACTAGAACTATATCCATATACTATATGTTTTCAGAAGGCTTTCCACAAGATTTTGGAGTAAATCTGTGGGAATTTGTGCTCATTCAGCCAAAACAGCACTTGTGTGGTCAGCTGCTGATGTTGGACGATGTGATCTGGCTCACAGTGTGTGTTCCAGTTAATCCCAAAGATGTTCAGTAGGGTTGAGGTCAGGGCTGTGTCCAAGCCACTCAAATTCATCCATGCCAAACTTGTCAAAACATGTCTTTATGGGCCTGGCTTTGTGCACTTAGGCACAGTCTTATTGGAACAGAAAGTTGCCTTCCCCAAATTATTGCCACAAAGGTGGAACACGACAATTGTCTAAGATGTCTTTTTATGCTAAAGCATTGATAGTACCCTTCACTGGAACCAAGGGGCCTAGCCTAAACCCTGAAAACAGCCACATACCTTTAACCCTTCTCCGCAAAGTTTTACAGTAGGCACCATGCAGTCCAGAATGTAGCAATCTCCTGGCATCCACCAATCCCAACATTGTATATCAGACTGCCAGATACTGAAGCGTGATTCACACTCCAGAGAACATTTTTCACTGCACCAGAGTCCAGTGGTGGCGTACTTTACAGCATTCCAGCCGAGACTGTTAGGAGTACCAAGAACCTCGGTGTGCACATAATTGAGAAACTTGCATGGATGGCATAACACCTCATCACTAATCAAGCCCAGCAGAGACTACACTTCCTGAGGCGGCTGAAGCAAGCAAGTCTTCCCCCTTCCATCCTCACCATGTTCTACAGAGGCGCCATTGAGAGTGTTCTGACCAGCTGCATTACTACCTGGTATGGCAACTGCAACATATCCGACCGCAAGCGCCTGCAAAGGATAGTGAAGACGGCAGAGAACATTATTGGGATGCCTCTCCCTTCACTACAGGATATATTTTGCAAACAGTGTCCACAAAGCCTGCAGCATTGTGCAGAACCCCTTACACCCCTCACATGGACTTTTCACACTTCTGCCGTCCAAGAGAAGATACTGCAGCATCAAAGCCAGATCTGCGGGGCTGCAGGATAGTTTTTACCCCCAAGCTGTCAGACACCTTAACACCATGTTGCCACCTGGGATCTTCCACACGGCCTCAACCACCTCTAAAAACACTGTCCTGCAAAGACGAGTGTGCATGTAGAAAAGAACTGAAAATCTCATACTGACCTTTAAGTATTTTGACACTCTTGATATCCTTCTGCTATGAAACATTCTGACCTTTCATTGTTTACACATGTCTTAAACAACTATTATCATACACTGATAATTTCTGTATTATCTAAATCTATTATTTATTCATTATATTACATATCTATTGACTATATTTATGTATCTAGATTGCAAATACCATACATTCATATTGCTAACTACATGTCAGTATTGCTGCTACTTCTTTGTCTTGTCTGTTTGTGTTTTAATTTTAAATTTAAATTTTAATTCTATTTTTAATTTATTATTTGCACTTCATGTTATTACACTGTGGACCCTGAGCTTCGCAATTTCGTCTATCTGTATACTTGTATATGATTGAGATGACAGTAAAGTTCACTTTGACTTTGAAGTACTGTAGATAAATAAAACATAGCTGTCCACTACTATCCTTTGAAATTCCCTTATGTCCTCAGTTGATAGCAGCGAGTAAGATTTAATAGCTGTCCCAATTTTAAATATGTACATAGTCACGTGCAAAAGTTCATATCCATTTTGAGCATAGAGAAGATCTTCTCAGGTGTACACTATCTCAAAACACAATAGAAATGATAGTAGAAACTTTGTTCTGATTCTGTTGAGTCCGATGCAGGACTTGCCAAACAGGTCAGAACAGTATTGGAAGTCAGTATTTAGTCTAGCAGATATTTTTCATTTTCTGTTTACATTACAACACAGTGGACACATTTCATCAACATTTCTAGTGTACCAAGTGTACCTAAAGAATAGTACAAGGAAAGCTTAAAAAGGAAAACATTTGGAAGTATTAAAGTACTGTTGGAAAGCAAAATATTTAATCCAGTTTGGATATTAATAAAATAAAAGAACCAAACATGCTGAAAGAGCTATTGGAAAACAAAGCTTCAAAAAGAGAACGCTTGATTTTGCTTTTACTTATGTGCGCCAAAGCTCTTGAGCAAGCAACCATGGATACCAGTGATAAAATAATGGAATGTGAATCTTGGAACACAACATTGTTTGAAAAAAGTCCCACTAAGTAAAATTACTGTATAAGCATAAAATGTCTCTAAAGAGATGATTATAAGGATTCTGTTGGGGTTGGGTTGTGGGTGGGCTTCATGCTTTAATCTTTTCATTTTTTATCAAGATATTGAAAGATGGCTTTTATAAAAATCTTGATGTCTGCAGATCACATTGACTTTGTGGTAAAATTTCTTACCCAAGTGTACAGTCCAGATAATTCAGTGAGGCATCTTTACTCTCAAGTTAGTGAGGAGATAATTTTTTTCAGTGAAATGAGTGAACCTCTTTGATTGCAAGCTGTTTGTTTCTCTTCCGGTTTTAGTCACAAACAAAGGCTATCTTTCAGTAGCATTATGTTGTGGTTGAGAAATGTAGGTATTTGATACGTCTGTCATTACCAAGTACAATTAAAAGTCCCTACATGTGGTGAAATCCACCTGTACAGTACACCAAGTAATGCCAAATATTTTCTCAGCATTCACCATGAGGGCTACTAAGGTAAAAACGAACATACATTTTTATTGTAGTATTTTATATGTATCTGATAAAACAATGTCATGAAGGAGCTATGTTTCTATTTTATGGTGCAGGTTAGAGATGTAGAAATCTCCGCTGCTAATACGGAAAGCACAATGGCTACCAGGAAAGAGTCTGCGTCTCATGGTTTTTCAGTTTTATAAATTTTAAAAATATTTTTTGTCTGTTCCTGCTGCTTTCATTGGAGCTTAATGGGAACCCAGGATCCATATGTGATATAAAAAGCCTTAAAACTTAAAAATACACACATTTTTCAAGCCAGAAATGTTAAAGAATTGGTCTGTATCTTGAGAGAACGCACGTGTTACAAATCAGTATATTCATGTTATTTTAAGAAAAGGAAAAAAAGCCAAAAGATATACAGTATGGTCATTTTAAAAGGAGACTGCCTATGAGCTTTATATTTTCACCAATTCCCATTCGTCTTACTCTGCAGTACCATTGCTCTCTTTGCTTGGTAGACAGCTAGACAATAATAATGGAAAAAAATCACACTATTGATCACATATATTCTTTCACTATTTGGAAGACACTGCCTACTCCATCTGGATTGATGAAGCATGAGTGTGCTTCAGTGGGAGAGAATATTGAGCTTAGGTAGCAGACAATAAAGTGACAAAAACTAAACAAACGTTCTAGGCATACATTCTGTGTTTGCATGGGGGAAAGACAGTGTGGTGTATTGGTGTTTATTGCCCCACTTCAAGCCCTCATGCATTCATTTATTAATCCTTCCTGACACACTTACCCAGGGCAGCCTGAGCCTATCCCTGCAAGCATCAGTAAGGCAGAAACAATCTCTGAAAAGTGCACCAGTCCATTGCAGGGTGAACACACACACAAACACACTATAGGGCCAATTTAGCAGCACCAGTTCACCCAGGTTTAATCAGGATGAAGTTTAGTACAGATGCTTTAACATAGGCAGAGTGGGCTGTCATTCCAGCCTGACAGTTCCAGGCTCTACATGATCTGCATGTATTTACAGATCGATTGGCATTATGGTCAATGAATTTATTGTGTTCAGTTAATTTATTACTATATGGTTAGCAAGAGCAACTCGTTACACATTAAAAGGTAAATGGTTTGTGGCACTTCAATCTGCTCTATCATACATTTATTTTTCTGAGGGTTTTTTGTCTTGCTCATGAGTGTACAAAACACAACACAACAAAATCGAAGGCTTTATTAAAACTACAGTGCCATGTAATCAGTTCAGGTCAGATTTATTGTTGTGTGTACAAACTGCAATGAAATTACTGTGTGCTTTTTTCACTATGCTCTTGTTTGGTGAGTATCTCTCTTCACGGTCTATGTTAAATAACGACACAGAGTGTAAGGGGGAATTTCAGCATTATGTTGTCAACTTCTCAGCCATTGCCAGCACACACACTATCAAGAAATGTATCCTTACCTCAAAACAATAGGAGGAAGAATTGATTATTTTAAATTGATTATTTCTTATTTCCTTCCATTATCACAAGAATGCTTCCTAAACACAGATGGCACATTTTTGTAAGTCAAAATCTTCACTGCATCAAAGTGGACATATTTAGTAAGTTTTAAGGCTTTTCTCAGTGAAAGGAAGTTAAGACAACAGGGCTTGGGGTGAGTGTCACATTTTAATGCCATATTTATTTACTATTTTGTGAATTTACCAGAATGACAGGTTAAATAGTTCATTTTGAGCTTTTTGGGCTTCAAAATGTGAATATTTGGCAAGGGTTAGTAACTATCTATACTCACTAACTACCTAACTGATTGAGTTGCAACTGGGCTGCAATTTTAAATCTCTACTCTGTGTGGGAATTGTTCACACACACACATATATATGTATATATATATATAATATAATATAATTGTTCCCCATGAAAATGAATTGACTTTAAACTGTAATCAGAAACCTCTAGGATCATGCCAGGTGTCTTTGTTGTAATATAAAGGCTGCATGTGTGGATAATTGAGGTCTTGTCTTGAATGTCAAGAAAGAAAACAAGACTGTAATGACACTGTAGGCAATTTTTTGTTTTGTTCCTGAAACTGAGAACTTCTTGTACAGAGACTACTGTGTGCCATAAAAATAACATTTTGTATCAAATTGCCAGGGAAGAGAAAGAGGGGAACAAGTTATTAAGGGATTGAAATTCATAAAGGCATTTAGTTCCATCTTTTTCTTACTGGTTTTGTGACAGCTTATTGTTACTTTGAACTTTAAACTGAAGCATTAATAACGATGCTGTTCTTGAAAGCAACTTTCAAAATAAATGCCATAAATCTGCTAAAAAATGCAGGCACTGTGAATTTTCCAACTCACGGTAGTGGAGCATTTTGGGAGCAGTAACTCAAGGAGTCATTAGAATATGTTGAGTTTAGCTTTGTACTACTTTGTGTTAGTTCGTTTTTCTTATAAATAATTACAAACCGCATATGTGTTTGTAACTTTTAATTTCACATTAAATCTAGTTTTGCATGAAATAGTCAGATATGACTTTGAATATAAATAGAAGCAGGTCTTTTCAACTGTGAGCACTCTTTACAACCTGACCTCATTTTTGTTTATATTTTGAAAAACATGTAAGGTCAGTTAACAAATCGTTAATTTTTTCTGAAAGCATATATAAATTACTTCAGGAGGTGAATAATTTTCACTTTACTTTGCACTGAGGCTATTAAAGGGTTCTAGTGCAGGCCCTGAGAAGTATAGAATGTATAATTAACGTTCGTTAAGAGAAAAAATTTTGTGGAAGTCCAACAAAGAACAAAGTCATACTGATTTATTGTACCCGATTTCAAAGCCATGGAAGCACTTTGCTAATTGTTCACTTGTTTTGTACAGGAACACCCATTAATCAATCTGGGAACAACAACAACAAAAACATTTATTTCTGTAGTATATTTTCATACATAGGATATAGCTCAAAGTGCTTTACAAGATGTCAAAGAAATATTTACAAACAAATAAAAGTACAGGTAAAATTCCATTACAACGATTATCGTTACGACAAAATTTTCATTACAACAAATGATTTTTTACGGTCCCGACAGTTTTCCCATAAGACAGTCTATGAAAATCTCGTTACTACGAAATACATTCAGCAGATACTTTCATTACAACAAAGTGACCTTGAAATGCCTGAATGAATCCTCCACAGAGCAGTTACTGTAGTTCTGTGGCCGTAGCTCAGTTGTGCACAACAATCCCTGAACAGAAACATTGTACACTTTTCTCTCTTAGAACTTTCCTTGTACTGTTTTTTTTTTTTTTTGCTGTGTTTGTTTTCTGTGGTTTTCAGTGATACCTTTTGCTTATTGCTCTTTGACATTTGAAAAACATCCATTGGAATTTAACTCATTGTCACCCTCCTATAGAAATGGCAGACACGAAAAAGCAACTACAGCTCACATTAGAAGAAAAGCTTGACATTTTTGCAGCTCTCAATTCCAGCAAAAAGAAAAAAAGACATTGCCGGTGAATTCGAAATTTTGCAATCAACACTGTCAACTTTCTTGAAGGACTGACCAAAAATAGAAGAAAAATCTCGGATTGCACACCTTGGGCCTTCGGCGCAAACGTATACGAAGTGCTGCATTTGAAGATGTTGAAAACACAGTTTTTATGTGGTTCAGTGATGCTCATTCAAGAACTATTCCTATTAGCCTGCCACTCATTTAAGAAAAAGCAGTCACTGCTATGAGGTTTTTAAACTCTTTTGGGACCTCCCCCTACGAGACGACATGCCGAAGACCGTCCCAAAGCGCGATCACAACATCTGTGGAAGACTGTTTATCCGTTTATCCTCACAGCACTGCAGCGGCTCACTGCCGAAGCAACTACGAAAAGATCTTGATGGGTGATTTGGGCATCATTCACACCCTGAAAGCGTAATATCGTAATGAAATGCTGAGAAAAATTCTCATCAGCATAACTTTTAGGCAGGAGGAGATGAAAATTAACATGAAAGAAGCAATCAAAATGATTGTAATCGCCTGGATACAAGTTAAAGAAAGCACTACAGCGACAAATTCAGAATCTCATTACTACAAAATTTTCATTACAACGAAATATTTTTTAGGTCCCTGGCACTTCGTTGTAATGGAATTTGATCTGTATATTTAAATGAGATAAGAATAATAATGAATTAATAACATACAAAAATAAATAATGCACACTTACATAGGATAGATACATAATTAACAGAGAAGTGGAATCCTTATAAATTTAAGGTAGATAATGTAGTACACTCAAATACCCATGTTTCGCTGTGATTCTGCCCTGTTTTTCATATTTTCCACTATACTAGTGATTGTTATCCAAGAAACCTAGTATTTTATGGAAACCTGGTAGGTGAGGCTTTTTTGCTATAATTGCAATTTCATGTATCTTAATTGAGGAAAAACTCAGTCTGTAATAAAGGGTTATATAAAAAGAACATCCCATTTTTAATTTAGTTTTAATCTGGAAGTATCAATCTTTCAAATGCAGTAACAGGAAAAACTACTCCTTTTGTCTGTTATGCAAGTGGAAAAGTGCTGCTCTTTTCTGCTACCAGGTATAGTGTACGAGAAATGATAATAGGAAAATTGTTTGGAAACAAACCTGTACTTTCAGTGATTTGGGAAAAGGGATAAAAGCAAAGTGTGTAGAACTTTGATAATAAACATTTACATTTATTTGCTTAGCAGATGCTTTTATCCAAAGCGACTTACAAGAGATGTTAACACAATCAAGTAAACATCAGGTTGGAGGGACCATTTGAGAGCAAGTGTTATAGGAAATAGATTACAAAATTGATCATCTGAAGAGCTTAGGAAAAAAATGCAAGCGACATGTCCCTGGTTACAAGAACCTAACAAAAGCATTATCAATTAGAGAGAAACTTAAAGAACAAGAATATTCAAACACTTCTTAAACACATTAAGGGTGTCAGCAATTCAAATGGAAGTGGGCAGCTTGGTTCCAATAAGCTAGGAATTGAGATTTGATGACACACATAGATAGCATCACGGTATGCTGTTCATTATCAGACCCTGAGTGAGTAGGAGCATAGGATCTCACAAGTGTCCCTATATACAATATATAGATTCTAACCCTTTGACTATTCTATATGCAAGCATCAAGGATTTAAACTTCATATGCACTGTTACAGGGAGCCAGTGTAGTAATCTGAAAAGAGAAGTGACATGCCCACTTTGGTTATATGCATTTATACATGTAGCATTTATAATGTTCACCCCAAATTCTTATGTTAGTATTATAGACTGTACATGTGCTCCTTCTATGTTTCACTAAATCTCTAATAGCAAATACTGTAGCTGAATGCTTGCTCTCAGAACTTCACTAATTCTCTAACTATGCTCAATTGGTACAATAGTGTGGATTCCCATATAATCTTTGACTGTAACCTGTGATCTCCATTTCTGAAGGGGAATTCTCTACATCTAGTTTAGGCGTGCTTGAGAAATTTTTGTAGATGTGAAAATAAAACTTAGACAACTCTTAACATTAAAATAACCTGATGTTCCTAGAGAGGTTGGTGGCTCATTTTATTTTGCAGGGTGTCATTGGTGTAATTGATTCTACACACAAAACTGTAGGAAAAAAATAGCATCTCAAAAACATTCTAAATAAGATTATCTATGACCATACTTCTTCATCTTTTGGCTGCTCCCGTTAGGGGTTGCCACAGTGGATCATCTTCTTCCATATCTTTCTGTCCTCTGCATCTTGTTCTGTTACACCCATCACCTTCATGTCCTCTCTCACCACATCCATAAACCTTCGCTTAGGCCTTCCTCTTTTCCTCTTCCTTGGCAGCTCTGTCCTTAGCATCCTTCTCCCAATATACCCAGCATCTCTTCTCTGCACATGTCCAAACCAATGCAATCTTGCCTCTCTGACTTTGTCTCCCAACCGTCCAACTTAATCTAACCCTCTAATGTCCTCATTTCTAATCCTGTCCATCCTCGTCACACCCAATGCAAATCTTAGAATCTTCAACTCTGCCAAATCCAGCTCTGTCTCCTGCTTTCTGGTCAGTGACACCGTCTCCATCCCATATAACATAGCTGGTCTCACTACCGTCCTATAGACCTTCCCTTTCACTCCTGCCGATACCTGTCTGTCACAAATTACTCCTGACACTCTTCTCCACCCATTCCACCCTAAATAAGATGTGACTATAGTTTATTTATATAATACCTTTTGATTTAATTTTGTATAGCACTTTTGAGTGCTTTTTCTAATTTTAAATTGGTTTTATTTGGGGGAAAAATACAAGGAACATAACATACTTTGTATTGGCAAATTCTACTTAAAATAGGTTTATCTAAAATTTCTGTTTATATACAGTGGGGCAAAAAGTATTTAGTCAGCCACCAATTGTGCAAGTTCTCCCACTTAAAAAGATGAGAGAGGCCTGTAATTTTCATCATAGGTATACCTCAACTATGAGAGACAAAATGAGAAATAAAATCCAGAAAACCACATTGTCTGATTTTAAAGAATTTATTTGCAAATTATGGTGGAAAATAAGTATTTGGTCACCTACAAACAAGCAAGATTTCTGGGTCTCACAGACCTGTAACTTCTTCTGTAAGAGGCTCCTCAGTCCTCCACTCGTTACCTGTATTAATGGCACCTGTTTAAACTCGTTATCAATATAAAAGACACCTGTCCACAACCTCAAACAGTCACACTCCAAACTCCACTATGGCCAAGACCAAAGAGCTGTCAAAGGACACCAGAAACAAAATTGTAGACCTGCACCAGGCTGGGAAGACTTAATCTGCAATAGGTAAGCAGCTTGGTGTGAAGAAATCAACTGTGGGAGCAATTATTAGAAAATAGAAGACATACAAGACCACTAATAATCTCCCTCGATCTGGGGCTCCACGCAAGATCTCACCCCGTGGGTTCAAGAACGATGAGCAAAAATCCCAGAACCACACGGGGGGACCTAGTGAATGACCTGCAGAGAGCTGGGACCAAAGTAACAAAGGCTACCATCAGTAACACACTACGCCGCCAGGGACTCAAATCCTGCAGTGCCAGACGTGTCCCCCTGCTTAAGCCAGTACATGTGCAGGCCCGTCTGAAGTTTGCTAGAGAGCATTTGGATGATCCAGAAGAGGATTGGGAGAATGTCATATGGTCAGATGAAACCAAAATAGAACTTTTTGGTAAAAACTCTACTCGTGGTGTTTGGAGGAGAAAGAATGCAGAGTTGCATCCAAAGAACACTATACCTACTGTAAAGCATGGGGGTGGAAACATCATGCTTTGGGGCTATTATTCTGCAAAGGGACCAGGACGACTGATCCGTGTAAAGGAAAAAATGAATGGGGCCATGTATCGTCAGATTTTGAGTGAAAACCTCCTTCCATCAGCAAGGGCATTGAAGATGAAACGTGGCTGGGTCTTTCAGCATGACAATGATCCCAAACACACCGCCCGGGTAACGAAGGAGTGGCTTCGTAAGAAGCATTTCAAGGTCCTGGAGTGGCCTAGCCAGTCTCCAGATCTCAACCCCATAGAAAATCTTTGGAGGGAGTTGAAAGTCCGTGTTGCCCAGCGACAGCCCCAAAACATCACTGCTCTAGAGGAGATCTGCATGGAAGAATGGGCCAAAATACCAGCAACAGTGTGTGAAAACCTTGTGAAGACTTACAGAAAACGTTTGACCTCTGTAATTGCCAACAAAGGGTATATAACAAAGTATTGAGATGAAGTTTTGTTATTGACCAAATACTTATTTTCCACCATAATTTGCAAATAAATTCTTCAAAAATCAGACAATGTGATTTTCTGGATTTTTTTTTTTCTCATTTTGTCTCTCATAGTTAAAAGAGGCCTGTAATTTTCATCATAGGTATACCTCATCTTTTTAAGTGGGAGAACTTGCACAATTGGTGGCTGACTTAATACTTTTTTGCCGCACTGTATGGAAAATAAATTTTTATTACTGTTGCACTTGGTAGGAAGAGAGAAAAGACTTATGCTCAGAAACAGTTAAAATAAAACTAAAAACAAGGATGAAAAAAAAAAAATTTCTCTATGTGAACAGTTTTACCACACCTTTACAAGATCTTTCTGAAAGCTATTTGTAGATTTACCGGTCAGTTGACTGTCACATTCCATTAGACTATTTTTTTAGAATTTTAGAATTTTTTTTTTTAAGTAAGCCTGCACCAGACTAAATGTTCTATCTGAGGCTAAAAGCAGTCCCTGTTGCTATGGAAAATATTTGATGAAAATTTTCAAAATAGATATATACTCAATCTCTTAGAAAAATTATTTTATAAACTATACTTTTCTAATATAGTTAAACTATTTTTTGTAAATTTAGAAATAATTTTAAGAATAGCATATTATTTGTTATGTCCCATTTTCAAAACCAGAAGCCACACCTTGTTACCTAAATGTGTGTGCTTTGAAACTACCATTTATCTACTCCTGAACAAAAACTTAAACCTTTTTATTACTCAAGTTGTTCTCATTGATGAGATCATTCCACAGATAAGACTCTGTGTTTACTTTTATTCCACTCTACCTATTATTTCTTCATTTTATTTCTCAATTTTCCACTCTGTTTCCTCTCACATTTGCTCCCTTCACAGTCATTTTTCTGACACATCTCTGAATGCATTGCTGTTCCCTGTAAAAGTGGCCCCACAAAGGTAAAGTTTATCTTTAATATAGAAGAGTAAAAAGTCATAAGTGGGTTATTTCTTTATGTAGTTTTTGATTAAACCACTAGATGGTGGAATGTATCTTCAGAAGTGCAGATTACTGGTTTGTAAAGCCATAGCCAATCAATTGAAGAAGTGCATTTGACAGTTTTGCATGACATAAACCCCTGTAAATATAATTTAGCTAATTTAGGTAAATGTTCTTTTTTGCAGTAGTAACTCAGAAAGGTTAATACTACCTGTTATATTTCATATTGGCTTAATTTAACTAATTACTTTTATGATAAAACATCTCAATTTTTAGACAATGTAAAGATGGTTTTGCTTCAATTTTAATTTTTATTGTACAAGTCATTTAATACATTTGATTGTATGGAAAAATTTTACATTCGTTAGTTCCTTTTTTATTTCATAGATTGTTTCTAACCTCCTTTATTAATAATAAAAGTAAAAAAAAGTCAAGTTTAATGACATGAATACACCATAATGCAATAAAATACATGCTTGCAGGTCTCCTCTGACAGTTGACAAAAATAATAATACACCCAAATGAACTGAACTGCATTAAACTGAAGATGAACCTCTACCCCTCATTCTCTGGCCAAGAGTCCTGTGTTTAATTCAAAGTGCTATATTAAGGGAAAGCATTTCCTGTTCATGATGTACACTGATTTTTCCAGAATTATTTATTTAAAAGTATTTTAGCAAAAAATCCATTTATTTTGCACATTCTGAACATATGAGTGGACAACTAATACAAGGAATTATGCAACCTGAGTAGTGTGAGATGATTTTGTTTTTTTTTTCTTTTTTTCCATGGACGTTTTTCACATTGTTTGCCAGTGAACAGTATTGGTAACCATTGTGTTCTATTATATTATTAACCTTTTCCTTTCGGTTCTGCTAGCAAACGTGAGACAAATATATTTCTTGGCTATCACTACAAACTACACGGGGTAATAACCATTTTTGGAAGGAATATTCCTTTAAATAATAAATATATTTCTGTTGAGCAAAAAGTATTTGGACACCTGATTTTCTTCATTAATCTGTAAGTCTCATTATGGATGTTATCTAGATGTTCAGCAAAATCCTCACATTAAATAATAAAAAAAAAAATCTAAAAAATTGTGAATTCATGATGAATTTTACTCCGTGCTCTAGGACCAATTTGCCAGTACAGAGATTTCTAGGAAGACTGACCTGTCCTCAACTTCTCCATGTGAAATAGGTGGTTCTGTGGGTCTTCTGAACCTTGGAGCCAATTCTTCCCCTTTTGTTGAATACCTGCCTTGAAATGATTTGTTCTCAGTTTTGGGCTGCAAGTAGAGTATATGGGCTAATCTCACAAAAAATCACCCAAAGTTAACTGCAGAGCCTATCTGAATATGTCTAAATATACACGTTACTGAGATATTTTTCAAATAAATTTGCACAAATGATTTTCAAAAATTGTTTAAAAAAATATTTAACTTGAGTCAATGGTGTCTTTTCAGTTTAGTTGATTCACACATTTTTGCCTGTAGGGAGTTTATTCAGAAATTTAATTTGAGTGCAATAAAAAAAGGACATATGAAAGCAATATATTGCAGAATTAATTGCATAACCTTATATTTAACAAAGTATAAAAAATTATTTACTATACCCTGGCCATAGAATCGTAATATTGTATTGTGTTGTTTCTACTTCTGCAAAACAGCCTGAATTATATGCATTTATCTGTTGAAGGATGCATAATTTAATATTTGTTAGATTAAAATTTGCCAAGACAATGTTTAATTTCCAATATTTATATATATATTTGCAGGCACTTTTATCCCAACTAATTTACAGATGACGCATGTAAAGACTTAATCAAAATAAACATTCAAGCATAATGCCATTTTCTGTAGCCTGTAACACCTTCACCAAACTAACAGTAATGGCACTTGACTTTCATTCTTTCATCAGGATTTACTGTCTTAATTTCACCAAGTCATTTCTGTAAGCTTTGCTTTAAAGTGTGTGACCCATTTGTACTTAATTCTTGAACATTTATGTTGATGTGTTGAACAGATGTGTCTCATCCTCTTTACACACTCACTGTCTGTTAAGTCTTTGGCTCTGATACAGCTGGCCTTTTGAGAGACAGAGAACATTTCACATTTGGGTGTAATATTTTTTTGTTTTGCTACTGCAGTATATAGAATTAAAAACTACAAAATAAGCCTGTTTGCTAAAATGTTAATGTAACAAAAGTAAGCATTTTTCTGCCATTCTGAAATTTTTTTTATGTTTAAAATATATTTTGCAATTTTTACTTGTATTAGATGTGTAACAAAGGATTGAGAAATGAAAGCTTGTATTTTTATTTTTCTATTTGAAGGTTGAAATGGCCCAAGAATCCGTAAGAAGTTCAGCTGCAGAAATTCCTGTGACGAGTAATGGGGAGACTGATAACTTTGGTGAAGACCATTTATCTCTGGTAATTTTAACCTTTTTTTAAGCTTTTACATTCTCAATCACAATATTCAAAAGTCAAAATGAATTTAAAAAATCAAGCACAAGTTCATGGTCAGTGATATAATCCAAGATGCAGGTAAGATATGGACACATATTTACACACTTAAAGTATTTACACATATCTTAAGAAAGAAAAAAAATTCTTTGCATTGTGTTTAATTCTTGTTTTTAGATGCATCCTGAGTTTTGTGAAGTCTGATATATGTACTTAATCAAGAAAGCAATTACTGCGGCTAACGCTGTGATGAGATGACTACTTTTTAGTTTCTATAAAAGAACACATTAATTAACACAGAGGTCTTTTGAGCTCAGTCTTTTGCTGTTGTTACCTATACAGTATAAATTAGTATTCGTTTTTGCTAGAACATACTTCAGTGAAACAATCAGTCTGCATTTTTTGTATTAAATACCTTTGATATTTTAAATTGGCAAATGCAATTAGCTGCAGTTCTTGCTATTTTGCACAATTTCTTTTTGATTTTTTTACTTATTATATTAAGCATTTCATTTTTTTTTGTGGCTAGTGGCTACATACATGTAGTATGAAACAGACTAAAGTGATGGTCATAAAAACACCAAAAGGTAGCATAATATTTAATACTCCTGATTCACATAGCATGCACACTATGATTTGAAGTAATAATGAATAGTTTAATGAGACAAAGTCAACAAATGCTTTTCTTTCACAATAAATGCATTTAAAATTCATTCAACTATGTACTTCCCCTTCTGTGTTTGTTTTATCATACGCTGTTTAGTAATTGATTAGTACAGAGTGTATTTCACTTCGTTTATTAGTAATATATGTATATGTTATTGAAAAGAAATTATAAAATCTGGCTCAGATAAAAATATACCTACTATATACTATTTCCCAAATTAGGAAATCCTTGCCACTGAACAGAAAATATTAGCTGTACAGGAGGTTACAACAATATGCCTGAGTTTACCCAGAATAAATTGTTATAGTAATAATAATAATAATAATAATTCATTACATTTATATAGCACTTTTCTCAGTACTCAAAGCGCTATCCACACAGGGAGGAACCGGGAAGCGAACCCACAATCTTCCACAGTCTCCTTACTGCAAAGCAGCAGCACTACCACTGCGCCACCTGTGAGGACCTGTAACAGCTGGATGTGTACATAAGTAACATTCTGATGCGTATTATGTTTGAATAGCATTGTTTTATAGCTGTGTATCCACCATGTGTAAGTGATGATAACATGGGCATTCAACCATGTATTTTCTAACCTGCTTATCCAGAGTCATGGAGAGCAGATGCTTATCCTGGCAGTAAGAAACACAAGTCAGGAACTAACCCTGGACGAAGCGCCAGTCCATCCTAATACTCACACAAACACACACAATCCTAGGCCTGTGTAGTGCATACTGTGTTAAGAAATCATTTAAAAAAAAAATAATAATAATGTTGCTTTACAGCAATGTGCTTCAAGCTGTCTGTACACCCATGAATTAATGTTAGTAACAGCAATTTTTTATAGTGTTTTAAGAATACACATTATACTGGTAGGATTACATTGCTAGTGAGCTTGATTCTAGGCTTAGACTTACTCATTTAGATGCTGTAACTTAATGCATTTTCAGCAAAAATTGATCTTGCCGTGATCGTTCAATACTGAAATCCTCATTAAATGTCACTCATCTGTATATATCAGTTTGAGGTGGTACCTTATTAACAAAATTTTCTCTGACTCACATTAATCTCTTATTGAGCTCTGTTCTTCCAACAATTAATCGATAGCAGGGATCTGTAAATCTAACTCTTAAGACCTCCATTCTATTGAGCGTTCTGATACACTGTACACTCACATAGTATCTCCTGTCTCAAACTAGTATTCCTGTTAAATTATTGTACCATTTTTTTACCATCATTTGATACATTTGGACAGAACTGTAGATATGTAAATATTTAAGTAATACTAAGGCAGAGCAGTTTTTTTTTGGCTAAAGTATAATGTCTATTCTGTAGAAAGTTTATAGCAAAGTGGGAGCCACCTCTCTTGTGTTTCATAGGTGAATGTGACTGAGTAAATTTAGGATTGTCTTGAAATTCTGGTTTTATCAAACAGCACATGCTGTACATTACAGTATCTTCTTAGAGCCCATGATAGCAATCACATTTTAGGACATGTGCTCTATTCTCATTAGCAAAGTACTGTTTGACTGGTTTACTTCACTGTGTGCAAAAATAGAAGGGCAGTATATTCTTTTACTGTTGTGGATTATTTCTCTGGTACATGCTTAGACTTCAGTCACATTTCCACCACTTTAAACTAGAAGGATGCACTTTATTTATGGAGATGAGAACCAGCATAATTATGCTTTATGAGTGACTAACTGATACAAAACAATTTCAAATTTTGTTTTGTATGTGCATTTCTTATGCTATAGGAATGTCTGGTCACATATAATCCTGTTTTGGAAAAAGTCTGTTCAAGTGTTTGAATGAATGTTTGTATACGCTGTTGCATTTCCCTCTCTCTTGTTGGATATAGTGTTACCCAACACTATATTACAGTATTCTTCCTTTATGAGTATCTGACATTGTGTTTTGTTGTACCACAATTGTGATCATTTTCCATTATTCTTAATATTCATGCACTTAACTGAAACAAACATTTTAATATATTTCTTGGATAGGCAAGGTCAGTGTCAAGAAAATAGACATTGGGTGAGATGTGCGAGTAACTCCTGTGAAATCAAAGGTAAACGTTTCACTAACACCAGAAACTGAGTGACACAAACCCTGAATCACCAGGCGTGTTTGGTGACTGTTCGATTTTTAGAAATCACCTCAATCAGGGAGTGCTTGTGCGAGTCCATAGCGACATCATAGTTACTGATTGGTTTCAGTCCTTATCGTCATGCATATGACAAGTTTGCCTCCAAGTTTTATTTTTGCGTGCTGTTATGAAACACATTTTAGTCATTTAACCTAATACTTTTTATGTGAAATTAAGTAACGAGCTCATTGAATTCAAGATTAAGTTTAAGCACTGATTCAGAGTGGGAACCTATCCATAATGACATTGCATTGTACTGGAAAATATCAAAAAGACGAAGAAAGGGGAATTCTGTGCTTTATTTTAGAACATTTCTGACAAAAACAAGCCATTCATCTCAACAAGCTCAACAGTTCTATTAATTTAGAATCTCCAAAATAATACCAGTTTGAGATTTCAAGGTCCCTAAAGTCCTGCTCTCTACCACACTACTTTATAATTTCATCCATGTGTCTGTGGTAGTTTGTGCAGAGAAAACCTTTCTAGCATTAGGTTTGCCCTTAACAAGTTTCCAACCATGTCCCCATGTTCTTATTGAAGGTTTTATTTTAAAGTAGCAGCTGGGATCCATTGAACTAATTCCCTTCATAAATTTAAGCTGTTCAGTCTTGTCACCTTTTAATCTCTGTTCATTTAAACTAAAAAGGTTTAACTGCTTCAGCACTGAGAAAAAATAAAGCAGGCGTATAAAAAGCACAAATAACTGTTACCAATGCAGTATTTTTGTCTATAAATAACGTGTAACTAAATTACTACTGCAGCAGTTTCCTTCTTAATTTATCACATTGGTTTATATGCAAAATGTTACTCTCCAGTTCCACGACTAGTAAGGATATATACCTAAGTTGAGAAACAACGTAAATTAAATATCAGTTTATATGTATATAAATACTGTGACCAGTAGGGGGTGCCATTGAACCCCAAGCCCTCAAACACACCAACACAAGTCCCAGGTTCAAATAAAAATTTAACAATTACCTTCACCAAAGACTTCTTTGTATAGCTTACAGAAGAACGTAAACACAATTCTCTTCTCTCCCTCTCGTTCCACTCCTTGAGCTTAGGTGTTGGAGCCCTTTTATGCCAGACCTGGGTGTACTTCCGCTGTTACAGCCCTGCATGTCGGAAGCACTTCCAGGTCAGGTGAAAGTTCCTTAGACTAGGGGCGATCTGTCCCTGGAGCTCCTCCTGATGGCAACCATGAAATCCAGCAGGGCTGTCTCATGAGACTGCAGTTCCCAGCCTGCCCTGCGTGTATCTATGCAAGCACCAGGGGTATTGGTACCTATTGTATTTGGGGGAGCAAATAGTTCATGTGGGAATTCTTAACCTGTTCCTCCATTATACTGGCCTTCCGGGCAGGCAAGGTCTTTTAAACCACCCTGGGCAGAATGGCAGGCCAAGTTGGGTGTCCATGACACTACATGTACAGTATATAGGTATAAATTTAATGTAATTAGTGTATACAGCACATTGTTTTGAAGTCATGTTTATAATGTTAAAACACTGGGGATGAGGGCATTTGCTGTGGTCTATTTCTTTGTGTTAGTAGGGAAAGCACTAAAAAATATTTTTTTTATATTACCAGATAAACAGTATATTAATGTTCTGTATTAGCTGCATGGTATTTCATTTTGTCATTCATGGTTTAGTGTAGGCTGGCTTGTGATTTGTATCAAGCTGTTTGTTGTGAGGCTATGGCTTCATTGCGTGTGGTTCATCTGTGTTTTTAAGCTCATGAAAAACTCCCCTCAACAAAGCAAACATTCATATACTGTTAATACTCAATGCACAATGAATAATCAGTGATAATGAAGTGATGTATGTCTTAGTCAGCAGCACCCCTAGCATAAAGCTTCTCGCTTCTAACCTTGTTCACAGGCAAACTTTAACTTTCTGGTTTAGGAGTGAAATTCAGATGGAGATAACGTCAGTGAAAGCTTTTTAAAAATTGATCACAGCTCTCATTCACACTCTCAAAAAAATTTAAGTCATCATTTTTTGTACAAATCTGCCAGATGTATCTGGGTATTTGTAGAATTTCCACCACTAAAACCTCCTTTTTTACCCACAAATTTAAGGACAAATAATTTTAATGTCTCCACTGATTTACCTACCAAACATAATTCATGTAAATATAGATGTGTGTGTATATCAGGCACAGCCAATGAAAGCTATACAGCCAAAAAGTTGCATGTTTTTACCTTCTTTCCTTTTCAGCATGGAAATAACCTTCGCTTTTTACACACACACACACACACATATATACTCGTATATCTACGGCATATAAACTGTGTGCTGTGAGGTGCTGGGCTGGTAACATCACTTCAAGAGAGGCCCACCGAACTAACAAGCTAATTAAAAGAGTAGGGTCAGTTATGGGATACACTCTGGACCCTGTGGAGGTCATAGCAAAGGAGAGAATTAAAACAAAATTGAGTGCCATCATGAACAATGCTGCACATCTTCCAACTGACACACTGAGAATGTTCAGTGAATCATTTACCTTTAGCAGAAGTGTGCCAAGAAATACAACCATGGCTCTTGTATATCAACAGCAATATGCCTGTACAATGCCTCACTCCCAAGTCAGAACAAATAAAGTTCTGTCACTCATGTAAAACAGAGTTTTAAGACATAATAACCCTTTCACCTGACTTTTCCGATCATTGCTCTGCAAACAGTGGAATATAATTTTCACTCAGTGTTTGATGGGTAATAAATAAAAACTATTCAGAAGGTAAATGTTATAACCATATTGTAGAAGTAAGAAAAGCACTATATGATTTTTTTTTTCATTGCCACTTTGTGTAGGAGGACCTGAAGTTAAAAAAAAAAAAAAAAAAATGTTAGTTACATTTTTTATACACTTGTTATTATATAAATTGTATGTTTTTCCCATAACTTTAATGCCTAATTGATTTTTTTAATATTGGATCCCCAGACTCAGCTTACTTGGAAGATTATACTTGAACATGACCATTATACAATTATTTTGTATTACTACAAAATGTGTAAGAATTTCACTATACTTTGTACATATGACAAGAACTTCAACTTGATTTTAATTTCTATATGTAACAATTACATTTGAAATGATTGATTACACCACCATTTTAATCCATTTACAGTGCTACGAAAACAGTGATGTGTTGGAAAAAAAAATTGTTTTTACAAAAAAAGTGTTACTTGTTCTCTCAGGTGTCCTTTATCTAATATTAGACTTTTCTAAACATCTAAAAACAGTAAGTGACAAAAATTCACAGTCACATTTGAATTTAGGAAGGGGGTATTTTTTTTTTAGCACTGTAATTTATAAAGCTGAATTTTGTAATTTTCCAGTTAATCTTCTTCTTTCTTATTGTTCCCATTAGGGGTCGCCACAGCGGATCATCTTCTTCCATATCTTTCTGTCCTCTGCATCTTGTTCTGTTACACCCATCACCTGCATGTCCTCTCTCACCACATCCATAAACCTTCTCTTAGGCCTTCCTCTTTTTCTCTTGCCTGGCAGCTCTATCCTTAGCATCCTTCTCACAATATACCCAGCATCTCTCCTCTGCACATGTCCAAACCAATGCAATCTTGCCTCTCTGGCTTTGTCTCCCAACCGTCCCAACATGAGCTGACCCTCTAATGTACTCTTTTCTAATCCTATTCATCCACGTCACACCCAGTGCGAATCTTAGCAGTTTTAACTCTGCCACCTCCAGCTCTGTCTCCTGCTTTGTGGTCAGTGCCACCGTCTCCAACCCATATAACATAGCTGGTCTCACTACCATCCTGTAGACCTTCCCTTTCACTCTTGCTGATATCCATCTGTCACAAATCACTCCATACACACTTCTCCAGTCACTCCACCCTGCCTGCACTCTCTTCTTCAACTCTCTTCTACAATCCCCATTACTGTGTACTGTTGATCCCAAGTATTTAAACTCATCCACCTTAGCCAACTCTACTCCTTGCATCCTCACCATTCCACTGACCTCCCTCTCATTTACACACATGTATTCTGTTTGTTCCTACTGACCTTCATTCCTCTCCTCTTTAGAGCATATCTCCACCTCTCCAGGGTCTCCTCAACCTGATCCCTAGTATCGCTACAGATTACAATGTCATCAGCAAACATCACAGTCCACTGGGACTCCTGTCTAATCTCGTCTGTCAACCTGTCCATTACCATTGCAAATAAGAGAGGGCTCAGAGCCGGTCCCTGATGTAATCCCACCTCCACCTTGAATGAATCCATCACTTCTACCGCAGACCTCACCACGGTCACACTTCCCTCGTACATATCCTGTACAACTCTTACATACTTCTCTGCCACTCCCGACTTCCTCATACAATACCACAACTCCTCTCGAGGCACCCTCTCATATGCTTTCTCCAGGTCCACAAAGACGCAATGCAACTTCTTCTGGCCTTCTTTATACTTTTCCATCAACACCCTCAGAGCAAACATCGCATCTGTGGTTGTCGTGGCGAAAAATTGTCACCACAAGGCTTTTTACTTGAAATGAAGGCTATTAGGAGACTCAGGACAGGCAAACAGAGTCTATAGTTTTATTGCAATAAAATAACAATAATAACACAGACTCAACCCAATACGGCCAAATTGAGCTGAGCCCTGAACAGTTCAGATCCCAAAACTTATATAGTAAATTCTTATCACTCCCACCTCGCTCAAATTAGCTCATTCGCTGTTTTTCTCTGACTCCCCTCTGCACCTGTCTGGCCGAAACCTTGAGTTCTCATGGGAACCATTATTATCTCCTGACTTCCCCTACAGCTGGCCTTCGATATGTTACTGTCTATTGTCCAATTTTAGTTTCTGTTTTGCTTATTATGATTGGCCTACGCTGATCAGAAGTTCCCTTCTTCCATTCTTGGGCACTCTTTTATCATTTCCTTTCCCTTGGCCTTCAAGCTATTTTTTATTTAGTGGCTGAAGCTAAGCTTTAATTAAAAAGAAATATAGCATGTACCTTTATTTAATTCTTTGTGTGGCAGGCCTGACTTGCATTGTTTTCTGTACTGAGGTTAATGCTTATTTATTTGTCTATATTTATTTTTACTAGTACATGAATATACTAATTTTATTATGCATTACATCATCTTGACCTTGTTAGTAGCAATGCCTTTTGCTGTTTCTGCTGATTCACTATTCCAGCTGGCTTCTTACATGCCTACCTGGACCATTTTTCTATATTATGTCATTGGTATCGTTCCTCAGGTTCCTAACTTTTTGAACAACAGTTCCCCCTTCTTCTGTCCTCGATAGTTTCTGTGTGTCATTCTGTTTCTATTCTGTCCTTCCTTTCCCAAATTGATAATTCTGCTTCAAGTGTAAAAATAATGCAATATGACTAATGTTTTTTATTTAACTATTTGCTTGACATATCTTATTTGCTTGACATTCTAATTTATGCTAAATCTAATGCTTCAGAAGCTGTTAATTACTTTTATGGCTATTTATGCTAATATGCTATTTTATGCTAATATATTACATTTTTCTCTTCCATATGGTGCTCTTTTTTGACATGAAACCATACTGCTGCTCACTAATCATTACCTCACTTCTTAACCTAGCTTCCACTACTCTTTCCCATAACTTCATGCTGTGGCTCATCAATTTTATCCCCCTGTAGTTACTACAGTCCTGCACACCCCCCTTATTCTTAAACTAGCAAAATACCCGCGCTTCGCAGCGGAGAAGTAGTGTGTTAAAGAGGTTATGAAAAAGTAAAGGAAACATTTTAAAAATAACGTAACATGATTGTCAATGTAATTGTGTTGTCATTGTTATGAGTGTTACTGTCATATATATATACATATACACATATACACACACACACATATACAGATATATTATATATACATATACACATATATTTTTTATATATATATTTTTTATATATATATATATATATATATATATATATATATATATACACATACATACATACATATACACACATAGATGCACTTACAATAACATAGAAATCAATATAAACAACATTAACATCATTATCATATGAGAATATGAAGTAATATATAAGAAGCACATTTCATATAAATATAAATTATTAAACAGTAAAATCTTCTTCAATAATTTGCTACCGTGGCTTTTCGTTGGTCTGTCCAGGATTTTAAATCACATGTAGCTTGCAAACCGTTTCACGTATTGACTTGAAATGTGGTACACATATAATACGTCACGTCTGCTATCCGCTTTATGGGTGATGAATGTATTACTCTTTTTATGTTTATTTTATTTTAGAATCAACTCCTATCTGCGCACACCAGGGCGGCCGTGGGCAGATGCGTATGGTGTATTCACTCCATGTTATCGTGCATTGCGCTGTCACTGGTATTTTCATAAAAGAATTTGAACAATATATAAGAAGCGTATAAATTATTAAACAGTAAAACATTAACATTTAAGAAGTAAAGTTACATTGAGTACTACTGCAGTGCCTTCGGGTATACCTCATTTTTTCTTTGTCCATTACATGCTTAAATGTATACATTTTTTGGTGTACCTACCCGAGAACACGAGACATATAACCGACCGTGGGAGAAGCATGGATTTTAAACACGCGTTGAGTTCATCTGCTGGTCTCCCTCGTGGAATAACTGGTAATGTTTGAGTAAAATCTACAGCGAGTAAAACGACATTACCTCCTTTTTTTTTTTTACGATCTCTGAGATCTTGCTTTTTTCGGTTCAAGGCTTCATAAGCTCTTTTATGTTCAATGTTGTACTTAATAAGTACTAATTATCCCAAACCATCATCTTTGAATGTTGCAAGACTTTCGCCTTGTATGTAGATCGGGGTAATTACATTCATTGCATTCCTAGTCTGAATCACAATCTGATTGTATGGGTGGTTACCTGGCACTGTAGGGTTGCCACCCGTCCTTTAAAATACGGAATCGTGCCGCGTTTGAGAATGAAATTGCGCGTCCCGTTTTGAATCAATACTGGACGGGATTTATCCCGTATTTTTTTTATCATTTTTTTTTTTAAAGCAGCGCCTCATGCAAATCATCCCACACGCATTTTATGAAGATGCCTCCTTTCCTACTTTTGATTGGGTAATACTTGATGTCATCGTTAGTTTGATTGGTGTTTTTAACTGTCCAGTGAGGAGGGCTTGTCTTTTAAGTACAGTCTGCAAAGTGTTGGCACTGAGATGTTGCGTCAGCGCCATAGTTGAAGCCCCTAACGTTGCGGTCAGCAAGTCGGCTAACATCCGCCATGTGCCGTCTTTCAGTTGCGAGAAGCAGATCATAGAATGGTTGAAACTGTTGCCCCTAATGTTGCGCCACGGCGTGTGCTTCGTTTATACCTCGTGTCTTCTCATTAAACTTTTATCTCGCGAATATGTTATTGCAATCCGCAGCGGGAGCGTTTCTATTAACTTAATTTAAACTTACGTTTTACACCGTGCTTTGTTTCCCTTATGAACACGCTTGTATGCTTAACTCGCTCCGTTCTCAATTGTTTAATTAATTTTTTGCTCTTCGCTGTTTGCGGCTGTTCCTCCATTTCCCCCACTTCGTTCTTTTATCTCGCGAATATGTTATTGCAATCCTTAACGGGAGCGTTTCAATAAACTGATTGAAAATAGTTTTGCATTTACCTTTTTAGTAAAAGGCGAGCTTTTAAGCCTGAGAAATCACCCCGTAAATGCACACGTTTAATTGGACATGTGTTAATATGTATGGTTACACAGTATTAAAAGACAGTGAACAACGTCAGTTACCTTTCTTCCCGCGTTTGATAAAATGTGAGCTTTTAAGCCTGAGAAATCACCCCGTAAATGCACACGTTTAATTGCACATGTGTTAATATGTATGCTCACACAGTATTAAAAGACAGTCAAAAATTAACGTAACTTACCTTCGTTCCCGCGTGTGACTCGTGCTGTAAATGTCTTCCTTGTTTTTAGTTCACGTGATTACGTAGGAGGCGTGATGACGCGATACTTGACTCCGCCTCCTCCATTACAGTGTATGGACAAAAAATATGTTCCAGTTATGACCATTACGCTTTGAATTTCGAAATGAAACCTGCCTAACTTTTGTAAGTAAGCTGTAAGGAATGAGCCTGCCAAATTTCAGCCTTCCACCTACACGGGAAGTTGGAGAATTAGTGATGAGTGAGTCAGTGAGTGAGTCAGTCAGTCAGTGAGGGCTTTGCCTTTTATTATTATAGATATCGGCACCAGTACACTTCTTCTCCACTCCACAGGCATCCTCTCACTTTCCAAGATTCCATTAAACAATCTGGTTAAAAACTCCACTGCCATCTCTCCTAAACACCTCCATGCTTCCATAGGTATGTCCTCACAGGTGGCGCAGTGGTAGTGCTGCTGCTTTGCAGTAAGGAGACTGTGGAAGATTGTGGGTTCGCTTCCCGGTTCCTACCTGTGTGGATAGCGCTTTGAGTACTGAGAAAAGCGCTATATAAATGTAATGAATTATTATTATTATTATCTGGACCAATGGCTGTTTCATTCTTCATCCTCTTCATAGCTGTCCTTACTTCCTCTTTGCTAATCCGCTGCACTTCCTGACTCACTATCTCCACATCATCCAACCTCTTCTCTCTCTCGTTCTCTTCATTCATCAGCCTCTCAAAGTACTCTTTCCATCTGCTCAACACACTCTCCTCGCTTGTGAGTACGTTTCCATCTTTATCCTTTATTACCCTAACCTATTGCACATCTTTCCCAGCTCGGTCCCTCTGTCTAGCCAATCAGTACAGGTCCTTTTCTCCCTCTTTAATGTCTAACCACTTATACATCTCATCATACACCTTTTCTTTAGCCTTCGCCACCTCTCTCTTCACCTTGTGCCTTATCTCCTTGTACTCTTGTCTACTTTCTGCATCTCTTTGACTTTCCCACTTCTTCTTTGCCATCCTCTTCCTCTGTATACTCTCCTGTACTTCCCCATTCCACCACCAGGTTTCCTTTTCCTCCTTCCTCTGTCCAGATGTCACGCCAAGCACCCTTCTTGCTGTCACCCTTACTACATCTGCTGTATTTTTCCAGCTGTCTGGTAAGTCTGCACTACCACCCAGTTCCTGTCTCACCTTCTCCCTAAACTCAACCTTGCAGTCTTCCTTCTTCAACTTCCACCATTTGATCCTTGGCTCTGCCCTCACTCTCTTCCTCTTCTTGATCTCCAACATCATTCTACAGACCACCATCCTATGCTGCTTAACTACACTTCCCCCTGCCACCACTTTGCAGTCTTCAATCTCGTTCAGATTAACTCTTTTGAATAGGATGTAATCTACCTGTGTGCATCTTCCTCCACTCTTGTACGTAACCCTATGTTCCTCCCTCTTCTTAAAATATGTATTCACCACAGCCATGTCCATCCTTTTGGCAAAATCCACTATCCTCTAACCTTCTTCATTCCTCTCCTTGACACCATACCTACCCATTACCTCCTCATCTCCTCTGTTTCCTTCACCAACATGTCCATTGAAATCCGCTCCAATCACCACTTTCTGTCCCTTGGGTACACTGTTCATCACTTCATCCAACTCACTCCAAAAATCTTCTTTCTCATCCATTGCACACCCAACTTGCGGGGCATATGCACTAACAACATTCATCATCGCACCTCCAATTTCCAGCTTCATAATCATTACTCTGTCTGACACTCTTTTCACCTCCAAAACACTCTTGACATACTGTTCCTTCAGAATAACAACTACTTCATTTCTCCTCCTATCCACACCTTGATAGAACAATTTGAGTCCACCTCCGATCCACCTGGCCTTACTCCCCTTCCATTTAGTCTCTTGCATGCACAATATATCAACCTTCCTTCTCTCCATCATATCTGCTAACTCTGTCCCCTTAGCAGTCATACTGCCAACATTCAAAGTTCCTACCCTGAGTTTCACTCTCTTTACCTTCCTCCTCTCCTCCTGCCTCCGGACACATCTCCCCCCTCTTCTTCTCCTTCTTCTTCTTTGGCCAACAGTAGCCCAATTTCCGCCAGCACCCTGTTGGCTAACAGTACTGGTGGCGGTCGTTGTTAACCCGGGGCTTGACCAATCCAGTATGGAAATTTGTATTGTTGTCCGCATATTGATTTGGCAAAATTTTACACCGGATGCCCTTCCTGTAATTTTCCACTTAATATAAGCAGTTATTTTCATCTTTTATCTTGTTGTTGAGGGGAGAGATAAGCACTTTCTACAAATCTGTAGCTCAGTTGCTTTGTGTATAGTTATTGTTTTGCTAATCTGTTTTGCAATCACTATATTTACTACACTTTATTTTTGGGTGGCACAGCAGTAGTGACACTCAATGCATGGAGTTTGTTTATTATCTCCATGTCCAAGTGGGTTTACTCTCACAGTCCAAAAACGTACAAGTTAGGTAAGTGTTGCCAAATTGATCATACGTGTTCACATTGCGATGGACTGGTGCCCTGTGCAGGGATTGTTTCTACCTTGCACCTGATGCTTGCTAGGATAGGCTCCAGCTTCCAAGGAAGCTTGTTCTGGATAAGCAGGTTTGTAAAATGGATGGATATATTTTTTTGAATGGGATAAATAATGTACATGGTTTTCAGAACAAAAGAGTAAAACAAATAGCTGTGATCTTGGCAGCTGGTGGGTTGGGAGCATGCAAGAAGAAAAAGAATATTTATTTTGCATTCGTGTCTTACAGGACCTGAACCGCCATGTGCCTGGAGGATTGAATCTGTCTGAGACACACATCACCTCTAGTAATTATGGTGCAACAACAGAGGGAATAATAGAAGCTGAGCCATATAAAGGTAAAAAGCCGTTTTGGCTTTATAGCTCTTTATATTTTGTGAATTTTCTGAGAACTCTTTGGTTTTCTCTAAATGAAACAACTTTCAGTAATGTATTTTATGTAATTTTTATTTTTTTGTGGCATACTGTGATTAGCTTACCATTTCCCATTTATCCTAGACCCTTAAGCTGACTTAGAGTAGCTCATAACATTAACCAAGGAGATTATTGTGACGAGCTCCTTTCACTTCATTTCATTCCAGATTTATTCCACTTTTTTGATGTTGTCTAGGGACAGATATTGCTGGACAAAATGTATGTGGGAAAACTCACCAGGCCTTTGGCCATTTCATTGTGGGATGTAACGATAAGCCTGCTGTGCTAATGTGCTAAACATTTTTTTCTCGATTTAGCAAATTGCTTGTTTGCTTTAGCTGTCTAATGCAGTATTTGTGAAAAGTATTCAGCATGTAGAGGAAGGTGGATGAAAGGATGGTATTTTAGTAGACCCTTTCAGTCCCAGATTCTGTCTACCCCATCTAGAGCCTCATACGGCCCCTGGTACTGCCACATCTAAATATGCTTTGTAATAATATAAAAAAGAAGCTATTTGCTATTAAAGTGCATTTATACAGCCATATGATTTTTTTAGAGTAAATAATAACACGAATCATATCTTTTTTTGAAAACATTTAAAATGTTTTGTAATTGTTGTAAACGTACTTATTACTCTTTGCTCACAAGGTAAGGTTTCTCCCACAAGACAGCTAAGATTGTTGTTTTTTTTTCTTCTTGCTAATTGTCAAGCACTCTATGTAATAAACATTTTATTGAGCTTTTAATAGAAAAATGAAGTTCTTTAGGATTCATCTTTCTGTCATAAAGATTAAGTGAACAGTGGGCTCTGTTAATGTGACAAATTGTAACCTCCTCAATACCTTTTTCTCACTCTTTAATTATATTAGAAAGAAGCTAATGGTTCAGACATTTAATTGTGCAACCTGGTAATTAATAAACTGTTAACTTAGCTAATGGACACACTTTTGTAATATTTTAAGTAGGTTTTATTATTATTCCGTTAGGTAGACACACAGCTACTATTTTCTCTAATATTCCTTTTTAATCTTTCACCTGACCTAACTTTTAATATAGAGTATTTCTGTAGAATGACTAGTGATATAGAATCCCATGTCTTTTGTCCGTCCATCCATCTATCCATTCGCTAACCCTGCTGAGCAGGGTTTCAGGAAAGCACAAGCCTATCCCAGCAAGCATAGGACGCAAGGCAGGAACGTTCCTGGACAAGGCTCCAGACTGTAATCTTTTATTACCTCATATTTTCAATATTCATCTAAAATTCCCCTCTATTATCTATTACTACTTTTATCTTTTACATTGTTATTTTTATGCTCTGCCTCTGATATATTTTCTTTCTTAATGCCTTAATCAGATTTTCTATTATGCAGTACATTATAATTATATTTTTCTTTAATGCACTTTCTATGGTGGATTCTCTGTAATTTATTTAATTCAAGCATTTGTACATGTTAAGCTGTTTGCTTAGTTACTGTGTTATAGTTCTAAAATTGTGCATTAGTATGCTTGTACACTGAGAGAAAATAATTAGCTTCAAATTAATGAAATTGAAATTGGTGTTTGTTAATAGTCAGTCTTTCCCCATATAGGTTTTCATCTTTGTTTATAAATGTACTACTCCTTTTCTGTTTATTCTCGTTTATATTTATAAAATTACTGAGTGATTTATTAAAAAGTATGCCAGGTGTTGTTAGCCCATGTTCTTGAGTTGATGCGAAAATCCAGTGTCTAGAAATTAGCATTAATTAGTTTGCCTGAAGTGATGCCTGTCAACTTCCTTTGATTGAATTAAATGCTTCTTCTGTATTGTAGTTCAGCTAATGTTGAATTGTGTTTGGCTAAGATGAACATGAATATCATTGGAATAAATGCTGGGATTTAAAGGTGGTAGTACTCCAAAGCATTTGAAGCAGCTCAATAGTCTTACCTACACTATTCATGTTTCATAATTGGCCCCCTGTAGTCATTGTGTTGCAGCTGTATCACTGAGCCGTTTTACCATTCAGTAAGTATAAAAAAAGTTGTAAGCTGTAAGCAAACAAAGTATCCCAAACAAAACAGCTGAGAGGAAAAAAAAAAAGGTTTTTCAAATATTTAAAAATTTCAAGGTAAGGATCATGATCTGAATGTTGTGGCACTAGGGCAAAAGAAATTATTCTTGAAGTATTTCTGCTTATTAATATTGCATATGCTCTTTTAAGTTGGCTAGAAGGAGAGAGAACACAAATAGGTAAATAGTGTCCTCTTTCAAACAATATATATATGTAGAAATATTGAAAAATAGATGATTTAAATTAAGGTAAAGGAGTTCAAAGTAAAGGATGTAATCTTTAAAAATGTGTGAATGTTTTCTGGTTTAACCCAACGACCTTGAGTCTTCAGCATTTGTTTTTTGTTTTTGTTTTTTTTGACATTTACTTTTTATCATTTGTAGGTGATTAGTGTGGGTCAGTCCATGTGTAATGCAGCATTTCATTTCATTGACTCTCTTACATGGTATACATTCTGAATCTTTTCATTTACTTTTATTATGCAGAGACAATTTTTCTTCAAATTCCGATGACCGCTTTAGATCAACATTTTCAGACCTAGACTTTTTATGAACTCCAGAAGTTCAGTTCCGTAATACTGTGGTAGACACAATTACCTATAGTATTGTGTCTTTTGTCATGTCTTTCTTGAAGTGTAGCCATAGTCTCCATTTGATTAATGTTAACACATCTCATAGTATTCTATTAAGGAAACCTATGATGCCATTTGCTCATTTTTTTCTTCTTAGTTTAAGTTAGCATTACAAAAAAAAAATCCATGTCATTTTGTTTGGCATATACAGCCGCTGTCTTACCTAAGCAGAATGAATGTATTTCCTATTTATCTTCAGTGTACTGCCGTGCATTAATATTAATTACCTATCTAAGCTATTGTACCATATACACATTTGGTCAACTGGGATTTGATTCAGCTAACTCAGTCATTTACAGTATGTTCCATTTATATAGAAAGTCAATAACTCAACTGTGAAGATCTCCCCAGATAACGGCAGCAAACTAGAATTTGCTGTTTTTTACATTTTACAGTTTAATACCAACAAGAATAATATTATTAAGTCAGTGGTGAATCCTACATTGGGGAATATTTTGACATAGAAAATGCATTCTGAAAAATATAAATATAGCTCACGTTTTTGTGCAACTGAACCTGTTACTTATTTAAAAGAACTATAAGCATTACTGATTTTGACACATTTTATGCCCGTCTGTTGTACCATTCAATAAGAATGCTGAGGATTCTATAATGAAACAAATAATACATGGTTTTTATATCACCCAGTGTATAAGGGTGACCTGATTCAGGCAATAATGCCCACATATTAAAAGTGCGAATAAAAGGAACATGATTGTGCTTAGGAGACTGCCGTGACATAAGCCAGCAAGAACCCATGCATTTTACTATGAAATATGTATGTGGGGGCTGAATTTTGTTTTGCCTTTTTCCCTCCATTGTTTTCTCTGTGTTGATTTAAAAGTAAATGGTGGTGTCTGTTATGTTGTTGTTATCTCTCTGATTAAGTGGCATGCCTTTGAGATGTTCTGCTTTTCGAAAAAAATAATGTAACATGGGTACATGATAACAACAACAACAACATTTATTTATATAGCACATTTTCATACAAATAATATAGCTCAAAGTGCTTTTACATGATGAAGAAAAGAGAGAAAAAAAAGACAAAGTAAGAGTTAAAATAAGACAACACTAATTAACATAGAATAAGAGTAAGGTCCAATCCCCAGGGAGGACAGAAAAAAACTCCAGACGGCTGGAGAAAAAAAAAAAAAATCTGCAGGGGTTCCAGACCATGAGACCGCCCAGCCCCCTCTGAGGCTACGCCCACTGTTTTCATTTAAAACCCGCATTTGTAAATGAACACTATCTCTGTTTATATTTGAATTTTCACATCATCCAGACTAAAAGAACCAAAAACACAAATGATGTTCATATTCAACTGTAACAGTTATGCACCCATCAGCAGAAAAATCCTTGCAGTGATGGTAATGCCGCCAGCCATGGGATTTATCACAAAACTGCAGTGACCAGTAAATGACTGGCCTTTTGCATATGTATGCAGCATTAAGTCTGTAGAAAACACAATTTAGATGAATACAAGTAAGCAACACAACAAGCACCATAGAAAGTCATTCTGTTTTTACCTGCTATGTTGAAATGTTACGAGTAATGATCAAGATCCAATTACAGAAGGACTACATATTAAGCATATTTTCACCCGTCCAAGTAGCAACATCAAGCCAGTGTTTTCAGAAGAATTCAGCCCCATAAAGCATTTTCAAAGCCTTAGGTTATGGTGGTTAAAAATACTTGGGGTATTGTAGATGAAAGGCAGAAATGGAGACTAAAGTCTGCATTTTTAAATGAAAGCATAGTAGTGTAGATGTAGCCTTTGGTAGGTGATAAGTTAAAATGTATAGGCCAGCCAGCTGTTTCAGCATTAAGAAATGGATAATTTGCCTAAGATGGTGAGCTTCATTAAGGACTCCCATACTATACTGTTTTGTTTGTTCCTTAATGTTTCTTTTTGTTTTGTTAGTGTACCTCCAGTTATTCCTGCTTTCTTATGATGAGTGAAGTTAAAAAAAAAAAAAAACACGTTTAAAATACATGACCAACAAGGCTTTATGTGTGATGTTATATAAAAAAACTGCATACCTTTAAGATCATATTACAGACAGTACCGACTTCCTGTTTAGTGTCTGGAACAAGTCTTTTTGAAGATTATAAGAAAATTGCAAATGTAAGCCATTTTATGCTCAGAAAGCAGAAAATATTTTGATCATTTTATAAAAAAAAATGGCTTCTGTAAATACTTCCAAACGTTTATAGCTTTAATCTTGAAAAATGACTAAAGTAAGATGCTCTTAGCAATACAAAGAAAAGCTGAGACTGCAGAGTTGACAATTGGCAGTTGCATTTTTTGTTAAGCCTTATTGTCAAACAGGCTAATGAAGGATTTACAATTTGCCTTCTAACAGCTGATACTGCCCTTGGGGGATACATGTTTCAAAGCTAGTGGAAATCAAAGGTACTAAACCTAATAAAACAAGTTATATATTGCAGCCAAATTCAAAAGCTGTCTTTCTCACGAATATAAGAAAACATAATTAATTAATAACACATAGTATCCTAAAATTGGGTTCAAGCAGCAGGCCAAGTGCTTCTTTATTCTCCTATCCCGCCTTCTGGTATGCCTCCTCCACCCATCCCTTTAAGAGCATATTAGTTATTTAGTGTGTCACTTTCCTATGGAAATTGTCTTATTATGTCAAATTTGAATCATTCTCACATTTGTACCCTTTTACAGGCTCTTCAAGCCAGCCTTCATCACCTGTTGTCTCTCCTAGCAGTGTGGCAGCCAGCAGGTTAGCCGGAGCAGGAAATGATTTTTTTGGTCCAAGAGGTATACTTTGTGCTACCTGGAATATTAACTAGTTTCTCTCAACAGAAACTTACTTCTGCTTTGATTGCAGTTGTGCAAATGGTTTCTACAATATCCTGAAGCCTCTCTCTCGCTCTTTTACTTTGGTTTCTTCTTCTTGCAGCCCACTTTGTGCTCTAAATAACAACTCCTCCTCACTTTAGCAAAACAGCACTTTTTATACTTTTGCTGCTTTTACCTGCCATGTATGTTCACATTTTAATTCCGGATGAGAACTTTCTTATTCCCTTAATATGAAAAAAATTTTTTTTTGTTTGTTGTAATGTTTCTTTTACTTTCAGTATTGCTAATCCTTTACTTTGACCTTAGTCAAATGGAACTTTGTAGCCATCTTCTCTGCAACGAGACTGGAAATTTTCTTGGTATCTTTTCGGTCATTTTCAAGTTCAATCCTTGAGGTCAACTTTGGCTGCTGTTTTCTTCTTTCAATTTGACTCCTGCATTAATTAAGCAAACTGTTTGTTCCAGTTTGTGTATTTTTGCATCAATCCAGTAGTTATAAAAATAATTGTGCTTAATGTTTTACTGAACAAAGTAGTGAAAAGTCAAGTTGTATAAAAAGCTTGTATATTGTAATCTTTAGTTAGCCAGCTTCTCACTACATCCATAATGGCTAACACGGTAGAACACCCTAGTACTACTGAACAAAGCAGGAATTTATGGGCATAAGAATTCTTTTTTGCCTTTTCGCAATTAGTTATTTTTAATTTTCTGGTTATTTATGCAATTTAAGTGTGTAATGCTAATATAGGTGCCTTTTAGAAGTCAGGGTCACTTGTCCTGATGTCTGCTATGCCCTTCAATAATTGTCAGATATTTTTTGGACACAATTCAGTTGACAAACTCCACAGACAAAGTGAATTTAAAACAATGACATAGTTAAGCATCTTAAGATATGGCAAAAAATGCAATATTTCTTATAAATGTAAATTTAACACTAATGCATTTTTCTGAATACAAAATAAGAAAATAAATAAGACACTGCCAGAGAGGCCCACCCATTGACTAAGGCGATTCTTAAGAATATTATGATCAATAGTGTCAAATGCGGCACTCAAATCTAAGAGGATGAGAACAGATAAATGGCCTCTGTCTGCATTTACCCGCAAGTCATTTACTACTTTAACGAGTGCAGTTTCTGTGCTGTGATTTGTTCTAAAACCTGACTGAAATTTATCAAGAATAGCATGTTTATTGAGGTGCTCATTTAACTGCATAATGACTGCCTTCTCTAGAATTTTACTTAAGAAAGGCAGGTTAGAGATGGGTCTATAATTTTCAAGAGAAGAGGGGTCGAGATTATTTTTCTTAAGTAGGGGTTTAACTACCGCAGTCTTAAGACAGTCTGGGAAGAATAGAAAGAACAGCTAATTAAAAAATTAGAGCAATGAAAAGTAAAAACAACTCACTGATTGTCAAACTTGTTGGAACAAAAACCTGCGGCCACAAGTGGTACCCGGGACTGAACTTGAGAACCAGTGGACTAGATATATAATGTTTAATAAAAGATTAAGTAAAGCTCTGTTTTTTTTTTCTTTTTGGCACTTAATTATTGCTGTATAGTATATACACATAGCTTTCAACAACAACTTATAATCCGTGTCTTGATTTTTACTTTTCTGCTTGTCTCATGGTAATAGAAAACTATGGTCTTCCTTAGGTCTTTGTAATTTTGTTACTAATCAAATCTTCTTGGGTTAAAAATTCCATTCTTTTTCTTCTAAGATGTGAAGGCTTTCATGCTACAAAATCACATGTTCCTGTCTGCTAACGATTATCCATTTTTTCTTTGCTTTATTAAAATGCTTGTATTTGTTTATTGTAAATGTGTATATTTTAACTTGTAAGTTGCTACTAAGTAGCATACAGTGTATTTTCCCATATGCTGTGACCTAATGCTCATGGTCCCTTATACAATTTATATCTCTAAAAGTAAAAATCACCACTTAGCAAACTTGTATGTTCTGCTTCAGTAGGAGTGTCAGTTGCTTTACAAGAAGCTTGTTACAACACAAGTTGAAGAAGAAAGATAAGTGGCAACTGCATAGGTTTCTTTTACGTATTGCTTAGATATCCCAAGAAAACACCATTTCTTTGTCAAAGAAGCACAATTTAGTGTTACCCATTCTGTGGTTATTGGAGAAGAATTTTTAACATGACGTGCCATTTTTCATTAGTTGAATTTTGGAAAAAATTGAACAAGTTACGGAGAAGCTGGACAACTTAAGCAGAATTTGACAAAAGACTGTTAAACCACTTATTCTTTTCAGTTAAGCAAAATTTACTGAAACTTGACAATTTGAAGAAAAGTACATGGCATCTGTACTAAATTATCTTTTATTGAATGTATCTTACACTAATACTGTAAAAGGCTGGATATTTCTGCCAGAATGGATTAAAACCAAGACTTCTTTGTCCACTTACTTCACTTTGGTAGTTTTTGTTGTTTTTATCACAGATGGCATTCAGAATATCTCTTACTGGATTTTGTTTTTTTGCATATTTTGCTGTATATGGTTAAAATTAAGACATAATCTTAAAGCATTGTTTTAAGTACTTGTTTATATAAAGTTTTCATGATCATTTCATATTCAGGTAGATTTTCTCCCTTATGTTTATTTAACTGAGATATTTATAAGTTGCCTTTGCATGAGTTTGTGCCTCCGTTGCTACATCCTGGAAACATCTTTGCCATGGTGGCCAATCATCAAGGTTAGACTATGGCTCCTTGTGACATTGTATGGGATAATGTGCCCCAGAAAATAATACCATCATATAATTAACTTAGTTTTTGCAATTTTTTGCAGGTATGGTAAAATTAGATTCTCAAAGTGGGGCAGTGGTTGTTGCTGATGAGTTGAAGAATCCTGCCATTGAGAAACTGGAGCTGGTACGAAAGTGGAGTATTAACACTTACAAAGTAAGTATATCTGAAGAGTAAGAGGAAGTATTGCTCATTTCATGCCTGTGTGCACCTTTTCCCTTGAAAATTTACAGTGTAGCCAGCTTATGCAAGTAAAAACTTTTTTCCCCCCCAGTGCCCCATGATGCTTTGTGAGGTCAATATTACATCACAGCTATAGCAGCCACAGTGGATAGGGATGTCACTACCAGATCTGTGTTAACTTGCCCAGTTAGCTCTTCACAGGTACAGAACTTTCATGCATGCGTACTGTTGTAAGTATGTTCAGCGATGATAACAGGCTGAATGGTCTCTTTAGTCCTTTAGACGCAGCATCCATGTTTTCCAAAAAGAATTTCAAATTTCAATTCATCTTACCACAGAACAGTTTTCCACTTTGCCTCAGTCCATTTTAAATGAGCTTTGGCCCAGAGTAGACAGTGCCGTTTCTGGATAATGTTCACATATGGCTTGTTCTTTTCATGATAGAGATTTAATCTGCATTTGTGGATGGCACATTGAACTATGTTCACAGATAATGATTTCTGGAAGTGTTCCTGTGCCCATACAGTGATTTCCATGACAAAATCATGCCTGTTTTTAATGCAGAGCCTCCAGAGGGCCCAAATGTCACAGGTATCCAATATTGATTTTCAGCCTTGTCCTTTGCACACAAAGATTCTCTGAATCTTTTGATGATATTGCTTACTGTAGATGATGAGATATTCAAAGTCTTCACAATTTTATTTTGTGGAACATTATTCTGAAATTGTTACACAGTTTGTAGATGTAGATAGTTTTTGCAGAAATGTGAACCCTCTGCCCATCTTTACTTCTGAGAGACTCTGCCTTTCTAAGATGCTCTTTTTATATCTGCTCTTGTTACTGACCTTTTGCCAATTAACCTAATTAGTTGCAAAACAGCAAAATGTTCCTCCAGCTGTTTCTTTTTAGTACCATTTACTTTTCCAGCTTCTTGTTGCCTCCGTCCCAATTTTTTGAGACGTGTTGCTACCATCAAATTCAAAATGAGCTAATATTTTTCATGAAATAGTAAAGTGTCTCTACATTTGATATGTTTTCTTTGCTCTATTGTGAATACAATATGGATTTATGAGATTTGCAAATCATTGCATTCTTTTTTTATTTACATTCTACACAGAGTCACAACTTTTTTGGAACTGGGGTTGTAATTTGCAGTTTCTGTATCTTATGTTATATGACACAAGAATCTTCAACTCTACATTATTAAAGCAGTCTTGATCCTTTGTCTCTTCTAAAGGTCAGGATTTTAAGCCATCAGAATTGTTGACCTGAAACTGCTTGCTTGGCAAGCATAAAACAGCTAAAGAAACAGTTACATTTAGGCAGGTGCAACTCCAAGCATTAGTTAAGCATGTAGTATCATGAAATGTTTGTGAAGAGTGTTTGGTTGGCAACTTGGCACAGATAAAATTCTTGGCTCAGACCCCTATGAGACAGAGAGAGAAAAAAAAACTAGTAACTGGAGTACAGTGTTCTCCCTGGACAAGTAAAACAAGCAACTGTTCTTTTATTTAACAGATACAACAGATGAAATAGGGTCAAGGAATGCTTTGACCAAAAGTAGAAACCTGACATTTTAAAGACAATTGAATGCTTATTGGAGTTCAGGAACATTAGAAGTTGATAGAGAGATTGCAACCTTGTGTCCCAGTGGAAAAAGTAGACTCACCCCGCCGGTGCAAGTGGTTCTCAGATTTAAACACAAGTGACCTTGATCAGGGGTTTAGTCTAGGCTGGGAACGAGAGTTAGGGAAAAGGCCCAGTTTGGGCAGAAGGAGCTGAAAGGTATGAAAGAGTGCTTAAGTATACTTGAGCTGATCAAGTGGATAAGATATGCCACTAGGCAGTCATGGGTTCATCACCCATAAAGCTAGATAAAAGGGGGCTCTCCAGAACCTTGTTGTTTAATTGTTGCTTAATTGAACCTCTAGTTTTTCTTCATCCCTCCCTGAGTGATTTATTTGTAATAAACTCAGTTTGCACTTTTTTTGGGGTGGGGGGAGGAGACATTGTTTGGCATTATCCCTGTCGATCTGCACCCAGGCAGTTGCATTTAGTGCCCCTAATTTGGCCTAATTCGATAATAAAATGGATTGCTTAGTTAAAAATTTCTTAAATGTTTAAAGATGTGTTTGAAGAGAGAAATAAGAGTCTGAGCAGAGCAGTCCAATAACTTGTACCAACAGGAGTTAATTCATACAAGATACATTTGATAGTCCAAGATGTACTGTGACAATATCACCAAAATAGACAAATCAATTGGAAATTTAAACTGACTTTTAATTTGAGAGTCTTTATTAACTTTATCAAGTACCCCAGAATAACTATTTATTTTCTCTTTTAGTGTACAAGACAAATTCTCTCGGAAAAACTGGGACGTGGTTCAAGAACAGTGGACTTAGAACTTGAAGCACAAATAGATATTTTGAGAGATAACAAAAGGAAGTATGAACATGTGGTAAAACTTGCACAAACACTCTCTAACCAGCTCTACCAGATGGTACAAACACAGAGACAGCTAGGTGATGCTTTTGCTGACCTCAGTTTAAAATCTCTAGAACTACATGTAAGTTTGTTCATTCTAAAAATGTTATCTTACAAGTAAATGACATAACGATATATCAGATAATTAGGGAACCATAACAGTGATAATGAAGCAGTTTTGATTGTTAAAATAGGATGTTTTTTTCATAAACTTTGGAAAATTATTAATAGTATACATCACATGCTACTCAAATTAAGGGAAGTTTGATTTGAAGTAAGTTTTGGAAAATGTTATGTTTTACAAATGGGAAAAAATGAACCTATACTCACCGGTCCCCTTATTAGGTACACCTTACTAGCACCGGGTTGGACCCCCTTTTGCCATCAGAACTGCTGTAATTCTCCATCGAATAGATTCAACAAGGTGCCGGAAACATTTCTCAGGGATTTTAGTCCATGTTGACATGATAGCATCACACACTTGCTGCAGATTTCTCAGCTACACATCCATGATGTGAATCTCCCATTCCACCACATCCGAAAGGTGCTCTATTGGATTGAGATCTGGTGACTGTGGAGGTCATTTAAGTACAGTGAACTCATTGTCATGTTCAAGAAACCAGTTGGAGATGATCTGAGCTTTGTGACGTGATGCGTTATCCTGCTAGAAGTAGCTGTCAGAAGATGGGCACACTGCGATCACAAAGGGATGGACATGATGAGTAACGTTACTCAAGTAGGCTGTGGCATTTAAGTGATGCTCAGTTGGTACTAAGGGGCCCAGATTGTGCCAAGAAAATATCCCCCACACCATTACACTGCCACCACCAGCCTGAACTGTTGATACAAGGCAGGATGGATCTATGCTTTCATGTTGTTGACAACAAATTCTGACTCTGCCATCCGAATGTCACAGCAAAAATCGAGACTCCTCAGACCAGTCAATTTTCTGTTGTCCAATTTTGGTGAGCCCATGCAAACTGTAGCCTCTGTTGCTTGTCCTTAGCTGACAGGAGTGGCACCCAGTGTGGTCTCCTGCTGCTGTAGCCCATCTTCTCCAAGGTTCAACGTGTTGTGTGTTCAGAGATGCTCTTCTGCATACCTCAGTTATAACAAGTGGTTATTTGAGTTAATGTTGCTTTTCTATGAGTTCAAACGTGTTTGGCCATTCTCCTCTGACCTCTAGTATCAAGAACACATTTTTCCTAGAGAACTGCCGATCACTAGATATTTTCCCTTTTCTGTAAACCCTAGAGATGGTTTTGTGTGAAAATCTCCGTAAATATGCAGTTTCTGAAATACTCAGGCCAGCACCAACAACCATGCCATGTTCAAAGTCAATTAAATCACCTCTCTTCCTCATTCTGATGCACGGTTTGAACTTCAGCAGATCTTCTTGACAATGTCTACGTGCTGAAATGCATTGAGTTGCTGCTGTGTGTTTGGCTGATTAGGTATTTGTTTTAACAAGCAGTTGAACAGGTGTACCTAACACTGAACAGTCCACAAAGTAATGAGTTAGACAGAGCCTAACCACAATGAATTTAAGCAATGTTTATTAGTATTATTCATTTTATAACCTAGACTGAATATATACAGTGCATCCGAAAAGTATTCACAGCGCATCACTTTTTCCACATTTTGTTATGTTACAGCCTTATTCCAAAATGGATTAAATTCATTTTTTTCCTCAGAATTCTACACACAACACCCCATAATGACAACGTGAAAAAAGTTTACTTGAGGTGTTTGCAAATTTATTAAAAATTAAAAAACTGAGAAATCCCATGTACATAAGTATTCACAGCCTTTACTCAATACTTTGTCAATGCCCCTTTGGCAGCAATTACAGCCTCAAGTCTTTTTGAATATGATGCCACAAGCTTGGCACACCTATCCTTGGCCAGTTTCGCCCATTCCTCTTTGCAGCACCTCTCAAGCTCCATCAGGTTGGATGGGAAGCGTCGGTGCACAGCCATTTTAAGATCTCTGCAGAGATGTTCAATCGGATTCAAGTCTGGGCTCTGGCTGGGCCACTCAAGGACATTTACAGAGTTGTCCTGAAGCCACTCCTTTGATATCTTGGCTGTGTGCTTAGGGTCGTTGTCCTGCTGAAAGATGAACCGTCGCCCCAGTCTGAGGTCAAGAGCGCTCTGGAGCAGGTTTTCATTCAGGATGTCTCTGTATATTGCTGCAGTCATCTTTCCCTTTATCCTGACTAGTCTCCCAGTCCCTGCCGCTGAAAAACATCCCCACAGCATGATGCTGCCACCACCATGCTTCACTGTAGGGATGGTATTGGCCTGGTGATGAGTGGTGCCTGGTTTCCTCCAAACGTGATGCCTGGCATTCACACCAAAGAGTTCAATCTTTGTCTCATCAGACCAGAGAATTTTCTTTCTCATGGTCTGAGAGTCCTTCAGGTGCCTTTTGGCAAACTCCAGGCGGGCTGCCATGTGCTTTTTACTAAGGAGTGGCTTCCGTCTGGCCACTCTACCATACAGGCCTGATTGGTGGATTGCTGCAGAGATGGTTGTCCTTCTGGAAGGTTCTCCTCTCTCCACAGAGCACCTCTGGAGCTGTGACAGAGTGACCATCAGGTTCTTGGTCACCTCCCTGACTAAGGCCCTTCTCCCCCGATCGCTCAGTTTAGATGGCCGGCCAGCTCTAGGAAGAGTCCTGGTGGTTTTGAACTTCTTCCACTTACGGATGATGGAGGCCACTGTGCTCATTGGGACCTTCAAAGCAGCAGACATTTTTCTGTAACCTTCCCCAGATTTGTGCCTCGAGACAATCCTGTCTCAGAGGTCTACAGACAATTCTTTTCACTTCATGCTTGGTTTGTGCTCTGACATGAACTGTCAACTGTGGGACCTTATATAGACAGGTGTGTGCCTTTCCAGATCATGTCCAGTCAACTGAATTTACCACAGGTGGACTCCAATTAAGCTGCAGAAACACGTCAAGGATAATCAGGGGAAACAGGATGCATCTGAGCTCAATTTTGAGCTTCATGGCAAAGGCTGTGAATACTTTTGTACATGTGCTTTCTCAATTTTTTTATTTTTAATAAATTTGAAAAAATCTCATGTAAACTTTTTTCACATTGTCATTATGGGGTGTTGTGTGTAGAATTCTGAGGAAAAAAAATGAATTTAATCCATTTTGGAATAAAGCTTTAACATAACAAAATGTGTAAAAAGTGATGCGCTGTGAATACTTTCCGGATGCACTGTACCAGTGTCCCACCATAGATGAGGAATTGTCTTTGGTACACTTTTTGTCTTTATTCTTTAACAAAACAAAAGCAGTATTACATCTGAAATGAATTAGGTTAGTTAACATAATCATTGATTAGGCATTGACACAAAAAAATTAAATTAGCCTGCTGATACTGGTATTAAAAGCTTAGCTTGTTACTTCTAATTAAAACAGAAAACCTATGATTGTGTTACACTACTGAACATTGTTATCTTTTGTTTGTGTCGATTCATCCATTTTTATTGTGATGACTAGAGTATGCCTATAAAATTATGTATTTCATATTCTCTTAAAAAAATAAATTATTAGAAAATCGCATTAGTTTGGTAGGTATTTTTACAGTCTCTTGACATTTTTATAGATTTAATAAATTATGTTCTCCTGCAATTTGTGATTGATTGTTTTTAATCAAATATCAAAATTTATGCAAAGTCATTGATCATATTTTTGAAAATGTCTCTGATGGGATTGTGGCTAAAATCTAATCTGTAGTAAAATTTTCATAGCTATAATAACAGTTATTGCTTTTGGAGGAATACTTAAATGGGAACATAAAAGTACAAGACTCTGCATTTCATTTTAGTTGGTACCTCCTCTAAATAAACATATATTGAAAGGTATTGATCTGTTTATAAACCAATGTAAAACTGTTTATAGGCAAAAATAATTCTGTCCTGAAAGTGAAATGACCATTATGAGTGTTGGTTTCTTGTCTTTTTAAGAATGTATTGTCACATATGTTGTGTTATGTACAGTATAAAAGATGAATATATTTTCAGTTTGCTATGCAGTTAAACAACTGTATGTGAGTCTAAACCTAAAATATCTTTGGCGTGTTGTATAAATTAATAAAATACATTTAATTGTAATTAGCACACTTTCAAGTGTGTCTTCGTCCAGCTTGGGAAAACGATTACTAAACACTGAGGGAGGATGGGTACGATAGGTTGCACTCCCCATGACAGCTTAGTGATTGGAGTGGAGTGTACCTTTTACATACTAGACTTCAAGGAGAAGATCAGAAACATAATTGCTGCTCATTGTAAAAAGATATTTAATTCTTGAATGATGATTGAAATATCTACAATTGGTTTAATGTGACGTGCTGTGTTCCTTAGAGTTCCCTGTGATTGGTCTTCTATCCAGAACAAGTCGTCATTGTGTGTCCAAGTGTTCAAGTGATATTACAAGTCAGAGAAATGTTTTTTTTTTGTTTGTTCTTTACATAATTATGATGGATCTTAACATTAAATTGGCAGATTAGTTTTTTTTTAATCAGAAGTGAGTGTCATGTACTGTATACAAATTTATAAAATATGAAAGATAACTCTTATATGAATCATAAAGTGAGTACTGAAGGAAAAAAAAACTGAGTATATAACATGAATATGAGAGAGAAGTAGAACAGTGAACTGGTACTATAAAAGTAGGTTGTGACCCAGTTTAAATTTTAGCTGCCTTGAGCTAACATATTTTTACATATTTGGTTTTGCAGTAACATTTTGAAAAATTACCTGTAACTTTATTTATCTATTGTTAAATCTATTATTATTTTGTACCTAGTAGTTTAATAAAGATCCACCTTGTGGCACAGTGATTTCCACTTCTGCCTCCCAGCTCTTGAAAGTTGTTCTCTTTGTAGGTGTAAGAGTTATTTTTCTAAATACTCTGGCTTTCCACACAAATCCCAAAGACTTAGGTGTTAGGTTCATTGGTGGCTATAATTTGATCCTGAAAAAGTATGTGTGGAAATGTGAGCTATAGTAGGATGGTGTACCTGTCTAAGCATGAGTCCTGCTTTGTGTCCACTACTGCCAAGATGGACTCTGGCTCCTCGCAATATTGACTTGAATTGAGCCGGTTGGATGGAGAGACTTTAAGTATCCTGTTTGTCTGTTAATCAGTGTTTCAGTAACTATAAATGTTCAAATGCTACATATTCATTTTGGTTCCTGATGTACTAATTTTTTTAATGTTGTTATATATATTTTTTAGGAAGAGTTTGGCTATAATGCAGAAACACAAAAACTTCTTTCTAAAAATGGAGAAACACTGTTGGGAGCTATAAACTTTTTCATTGCTAGTGTGAAAACTTTGGTAGACAAGACTATTGAAGATACAATGGTCAATATTAAACAGTATGAAGCTGCCAGGTATGTAAATGAAAAAGTCTGCATGTTTATTTGTTTCACTGTGGCAATATTTTGAAATTCCAGCTTGTGTTTTTTTTCTCTAATGTAAGGTTATGTACTATGCATGATTTTATGTGAACAATTTGTTTTACATAAAGAATTTATTGTACACTATTTGATTCGTCAGTTATGAGGTTTAATGCTCTCCAGTTTTGTTGGAAGGTAGTTGAAACTGTGTCGTGCCTTTATTACTAGTTCATGTATAACCACATTAAAGATTTTAGGGCAGTTTTACTAGTAAGTTAGTATTTTTCACATAGATGTAAAGTATTTATTGAAAGACATATGACTAAAATTAGTTTACATTCATAATCATTTCAAATTTATGTAGTTTATTTAAGACATACAGGTGCGTCTCTATAAATTAGAATATCACCGAAAAGTTAATTTAATTCAGTAATTCAAAAAGTGATATTTAGATTCATTACACACACAGTGATATATTTCAATCCTATTTCTTTTCATTTTGCTGGTTATCGCTTATAGCTAATGAAAACCCAAAATTCAGTATCTCAGAAAATTAGAATATTGTGAAAAAGTTCAATATTGTAGACTCCTGGTATCACATTCCATTCATCAAGTTAACCCAAAACATCTGCAAAGGTGTCCTGAGCCTTTAAGTGGTCTCAGTCTGGTTCAGTAGGTCACACAATCATGGGAAAGACTGCTGACTTAACAGTTGTCCAGAAGACAGTCATTGGAGGGTAAGCCACCAAAGGTCATTGCTCAAGAAGCTGGCTCTTCACAGAGTCCTGTATCCAAGCATATTAATGGAAAGTTGAGTGGAAGGAAAAAATGTGATAGCAGAAGAAGGTGCACAAGTAACAGGGATAACCACAGCCTTGAGAGGATTGTGAGGCACAGCCCATTCAAGAATTTGGGGGAGATTCACAAGGAGTGGACCGCGGCTGGAGTCAGTGCTTCAAGAGCCACCTCACACAGACGTGTATGGGATGTGGGGTACAACTGTCGCATTCCTTGTGTCAAGCCACTCCTGAACCAAAGACAATGTCAGAAGCGTCTTACCTGGGCTAAGGAAAAAGCGAACTGGACTGTTGCTCAGTGGTCCAAAGTCCTCTTTTCAGATGAAAGTAAATTTTGATTTTATTTGGAAATCGCGGTCCCAGGGTCTGGAGGAAGAGTGGAGAGGCACAGAATCCAAGTTGCTTGAGGTCCATGTGAAGTTTCCACAGTCAGTGATGATTTGGGGAGTCATATAATCTGCTGGTGTTGGTTCACTGTGTTTATCAAGTCCAAAGTCAGTGCAGCTGTCTACCAGGAAATTTTAGAGCATTTCATGCTTCACTCTGCTGACAAGCTTTATAGAGATGCTGTTTTCATTTTCCAGCAGGACTTGGCACCTGCCCACACTGCCAAAAGTACCATTACCTGGTTTAATGACCATGGTATCCCTGTGCTTGATTGGCCAGCCAAATTCACCTGACCTAAACCCAATAGTGAATCTATGGGTTATTGTCAAGAGGAAGATGAGAGACACCAGATCCAACAATGCAGACAAGCTGAAGGCCGCTATCAAAGCATCCTTGGCTTCTGTAACACCTCAGCAGTGCCACAGGCTGATTGCCTCCATGCCACGCCGCATTGATGCAGTAATTCATGCAAAAGGAGCTCCGACCAAGTATTGAGCGCGTACATGGACATACTTTTCAGTAGTCCAACATTTCTTTATTAAAAATCTTTTTTTATTGGTCTTATGTAATATTCTAATTTTCTGAGATACTGAGTTTTCATTACCTGTATGCCATTATCAGCCAAATGAAAAGAAATAAACACTTGAACTAGATCACTCTGTGGGTAATGCATCTATATAATATATGAGTTTGTATGCAGGGGAGTCATAGGTAGTAAATACAGTATAAGCAATGTAGGTGCTGCACTCAATACCAGCAAGTACTTTTGCCTCAGGAAGAATGAACATTATGATGATTGAGCTGCAGGTTATCAGTCCTCAGACTTATTTTTACTCAGAAACTAGTGTTTGGTTTTCTATTTGATATGCATTCAGTTTTCCCCACAAAAATGTCTAAGGGAGATTCTGCAGCTCTTTGCTCCTCCTTGTAGCAGAGTCTCCACTGGGAAGAACTGGCATGGAGGGGAACAGCAAATGCCTCTATGAGTATGTAAAGTCAAGTGTGGTTGGTATGCCCATACGTTACACTGACCTTATTTGTTTGCATATATGTAAAGATTCATTGTCAAATAGAGGTTCCACTTTCAAAAATGAATCATTAAAAGTTAATTAACATGTCCATTTTTGACAGAACAATTGTCAAATAAATTATTCCACACCCATTCCAATATTTCATTTCCACTAGTTAAGAACATCAAGTCTTATTTGGTATTAATCCTAGTTTGTGTGTACTAACACCTGAATGTTGGGTTAGCTTCCTATAATGCATGCTTTAGCTTTTTTTTTTTACGTAGAACTTGATCTTGTGTATTGTGTGTTCTCTTATAAGTTTATTATATCTATCTCTGTATCTCTCTCTCTCTATTAGACCCAACTGATTTTAATAGTCTGTGTTCAGATTAGTTGTTGTCTTGAGATTTTTAAATTACTAGTTAAAATTCATCCAGTTTTATGTATAACCTTTCATTATTGCATAATTATTCCACTAACTAATCAAAGGTGAATTTGCCTTCTACACACAACCACTGAGATACAAGAGGTTAAATTTTCCTCTCTATAAAAATGTCATGGTTAAACAAACGTAGGCAATTAAAGGATTTGTGCAAGTAGTAGTTACCTAATGTTCCACATTAACATAGGTACTTTATAGGCTGCAAGTACATTTATTGTACATGTTACTGCAAAAAAGGTGAAAACTGTACGTATTTTATGTGTGACAGCGCTAATATATGGGTATGTATATATGGCTACAAAATACAGAGGAGGGTGATGCACTGACTCTTCTGTAAAATCCATACATACATTACATTAATCTCACTGGTGGTTTGTAGAGGTTTTTCCTCCCTTAATGAAAAAATAAATGTAAAACTGCATCTTAATACAGCAATTGTATTTTTAATATTTCCTTTAGATTTATCTTAGTGCATAAGTGACAGTCTTGTTAACTGTCTATCAATCATTATGCTAGTGTCCTCAGTTAGCCTGCACACAGAAACAGTAATACTGTAATTAATAGTACTGTAAAGGATTTATGGTTACTTTTTTAAACTTATCTCAGACTTGTGTACACAAAATAATAATGTAAGTCAGCATTGTATGCAAAAACTAAACAACTCTTTCGTAAGTTTTATAACTGATGTACTCTGCACTAACTATGTTTTGAGAAGAGTTAAGCTTAGAAGTACTGCTCAACACATTAAATTACTCCTATTAACTAGTACATGTCAAGACAAATGAAACATGTTGGTTAAATTACATCAAGTGTATTGGACGATGGATTCTAGGTGTGGATCCTAATTTTATGCACATGTAGAGTTATAGGACACATCCCAGATACCAAACTACAGTGAAATATTCAGGTTCTACGTATTTACAGGTAAAGCACCTGATTTGATATCCCCAGCATTTGAGCATTTGCATAAGTATTTCCCTCACATTTATGATTTTATAGGAGATCCCATCATAACATACATTACCACTTTTAAAGTATTGAGCACAGCATTAAGTTATAAAAACACATAGTCTTGAAATCTTATCATTCTATTTTATGGTAATGGAGAATTTTTTTGTTAATTTATTTTCTAACCTAGAATGGGTTAATGTACAAATATGTATTCTGAAGAAATCAGTTTATTAGTGATACACTTAGCAATTGTGTATTTAAGCAGTTTAAAAAAAATAAAAAATGCCTTTAATTGTTATTTATAATGTATAATTTTGTGTCTTTTTGTGCTGAATTTAAATTTTAATTCTTCATGGTGTGTTACATAAAAAAACGGTGTTAAGGCAGGTAATTGTGTTATCAGTAAAATGGATTATGTCTTGTAGAGTGGAATATGATGCCTACCGGACAGATTTAGAAGAGCTCAATCTTGGACCTCGGGATGCCACCACTCTCCCAAAGATTGAACAATCACAGCAGATCTTCCAGATTCACAGAGAAAAATATGAAAAAATGCGAAATGATGTTTCTATAAAGCTCAAATTTTTGGAAGAAAATAAGGTATGGGAAATGTTGAAACTCTGTTTGTGATGCTGTAAAGTAATTTTATGAATTTTTAATGTTACCTTTTTTCTTCCTTCATGTTTTCAAAAAGAGTTCCCACTGTAATTGATTGAAAAAGCTGCAAAGTACAGTCACAGGCTCAAATGTTCTAAAACCTTCACATTTTTATTTTAAAAAACATAGTTGAGGACACTACAGTAGTCTGGTATATACCAAAAAGTCTGTATAGTGTAAAGCAGAGGTCAGCAACCTTTCAGCAGTGTTGTGCAAACCTGTGTTACAATGTTATTCGGCGTGCTGACATAATTCTACCAGTTTTGTTATATATAGTATTAAAATTAATCAGTTATAATGGGCTGCAAAAGTATATACTTTTGAAGCCCATTATAAACAGATCTTATATTATTGCTCATTCTATATTTTAAAATACACAGGTTCATACGTGAAAAGAATGTTTTGTCAAATTTTTTTATAGCTACATTCGGTGGCTTTATTTTTGGTTCCAATTATTTGACTAAAATAAGTAGTTTGTTTCTTAAAGCCAGAAACAGCCCTTTTTATAGTTTCACTTTTCTCATCAGAGCTTTTAAATGTGGACTGATGTTTAGTTTGATAATGTCTTTGTACACTTGACGTACGACACATGACACTTTCACAGCATAATGTGCACACAGCACAATTCTTTTGTTGTACAAATTGATATTCATTCGTCCGAGAGTCTTGAAAAGAGCGAACATCAAGTTTTTGTCTTTTATGAGTCATTTTAGTGCAGTGTATTACTTAATAATAACAAGGTTTGTTTTAACGTACCATGGCCTACAATGAACACATACTTTCCCTTTATATGTGAGTTGCATGTGTAAAACGTAGGTGAGGGTGTGAATGCATGTGCTGTAATTACAATATATATATATATATATATATATATATATATATATATATATATATAATCAGAGTGCCATTGAAAATCGTTCCGCATGCCAAGTGCCATAGGTTTCCGATCCCTGGTGTAAAAGAAGCTGGTGAGCCATTAGAAAAAGTTAGTGGAATATTAAAATAAGCTATGTGAGACCTGTCCAGAGATGGCTTTTGATCTTGATGGAGATCCTGTGTCAGTGAAATAAAAAGGTGCATAGGTATAAAATGTAAATAAATGTACTAAGCAATCATTCAGTTACATTCGCTTAGCTATGCAATACCAAGTGCTTCTAATTCATGTGTTAAGTCAACTAGTGTATCTGCTTAATTAATTTTTCTCTAAATTAATGGTCAAGAGACAGGCTTATCTGTGCTTTTAATCACTATGTCAGCTTTTCAGTCGGCGAAAAGTTTGCATACGCAAAGTTAGTATTTGGTGGTGTTGCCTTTAAATTTCTTACCCTGAAGTAAATACTTTGGATAGCCTTCCACAAGTTTCTCTCACTATTTTGTAGGAATTGTGGCCAATTCATTCTGACAGAACTGGTGTAATTGAATGAGGTTTGTGGGCCTCCTTGCTCCAACACGTTTCTTCAGTTTAGTCCACAGATTTTTCATTTAGATTGATTTGAGGGCTTTGTGATGGCCACTCCAGCACTGTCATGTTGTTGGCTGCAAGCCATTTCATTACCACTTTGAAAATTGGCTTGGAATTAATGTTCTATTTTGAAGATACATTTGCAAACAAGCTTTAGCTCTCTGGATGATATCTTGAGGTATTGCTTCCAAATTTCCAGATAATGCTGTTTCTTCATGATGCCATTAATTTTATGAAGTGTGCCAGTCCCTTTCCCTACAACACACCCCTCCACAACATGATGCTGCCTTCCTCATGCTTCACAGTTAGGATGTTCTTTGGATTAAGAGCCTTACCCTTTAGCCTCCATACATGTCGCTGATCATTATGGCCAAACAGTTAAAATTTTCTTTCATGTAGCCAGAGAAAACTCCTCCCAAAAGCTACATCTTTGTCTTGGTAAGCGAGTGTACACTGTATTCTAGCGTTTTTGTGTTGATTATGGACTTTTCAGGCCATGGCAGTGGAGTGCTCTCTCCCTGGTGGATGGTGACACTTTTGTTCTTCACCAGTTCCTTACTTGTTGTTTTGGAGTTCTGATGAACCTTTCAGGCTCATTTATTTTTAACTTCACTGCTTATTTTTATGTTAAACACATGTCAAATTAAGTGGAGTTGTCACCTTAAATGCACTTTAATACTGAGTGCTTTAAAAAGCTAAATATTTAAATACTCATAACTTAAAAAGCAAGATAAGTATGTTATACTTTTAATGAATGACCACAGCCTGAGGTCAGATTAATAGAAGTAATTAAACTGTTATTACCGCTGACACAAATAGAATTTTCTTTTAAACACTCTCCATGGAAGCAAGGTTGTTAAGATTACTAATCATAAATTATTTGCAATCCTTAACTAGATAAGGAGGTTAGAAAATAATTGTAAAGAAATAATTTAATACAAATAGGTCTTAAATTGTATAACATTTACCACAGTTATGATTTGTGGGTACTGGCACTTGGGTTCAGCAGGACAAAGAATTGTGTGTTTAGTGCATTGAGCACTATTACATTTAAAATTAAACAGAGAACCGTGAGTCCATTTCCATTTTTACTGGAAATCGTTGCACAGCAAACTGTGCCATAGCCTCCCTTCCAGTGACCTCTGTACTCCAGATCTGTTAACCATAGACCATTGTCTTGGAGAAACCAAGATGTCTTAGGCCATAAAATAGTAAGGACCAAGCAAAATAGCAGGACATACAGTATGCTGGTGTATCTTGACCACATCTACTTTGGCAGTGAATTGAAGGGAAGATTTAACATTTACAGTAAATCTGACCTCCACTAGCCCATAGTCACAGACTTTCAAAGTACGTATTAGTTTTCTACATAAGTTTGTGACTTCTTCTAAAAGCTGCCTCCTGTTTCATCATAATCACATTTTCTTTAAAATGTAAATCCATAATTTTATAATCTAATTTCTGTATATAATCTTTTGTTTTACCATCACCATTGCTGTTGAGTTCTCACAGGTAATATTATATGTTGTCATTTTTGTGGTTAAAGATACCATACAGTAGTTAACATAAAAATATAATGAGCCAAATCCAGATGCATAACAGTTAAAAGATTTTGAAACTGTATTTTTTTTTTAGTGTGCAAGCAGTTTTTTTTTTTATTAAAATATTTTGTGAAAATAAAATTTGTATACTTTTTTTTTCTACCAGTGTAGAAACTGAATTTTTGTAGAATGATTTTTTGCTACATTCCACAAGCATTAGAATTTAGCAATAAAGGCAATTATTATGTAAATAAAACAAATACATAATTGTCAGGAAATTATTGGACAGACAACATTAATGTGTTCACAAAAGTAATAAAATCCCTAATATTCAAATAAGTACTTTCTTTATGTACATTTAAATTTGAGAGAGTTAGCCACCCACACTTTCTGGTGATACAGTATATTGCCTAAATGTAACAGATTGCTGTATCATTTTCAACCCACTCTTTACCTTTTAAAAGTGATATTTGTAAACTGATGAGTTGTGCACTTTGCCAGTTTGTTTATTTTTCTTATTTGTATAATTGCTGTTAGTTTTCTTAGATGTAAAATTGCTCCATAATATACATTATTCAGCTAATTTAATGATGCCACAGGACATAGATTATTGTTGTAAATTTTACAAGTTAGCATGTATTACTGCATTACTAATTTAGTAGCAACAGATAATAAAATATATATATATATATATATATATATATATATGTAATGATTTTTGTTAAACTGTTGCCTGTTTGTCTTCTCAGCTTTAGTTTTATGATGTTTCACTATTTACTTTTTCTTAAGTACTTATTTAAGGTTAATAAACTTATTTATAATTAGTATTTTTGGCATTTCTGTGGGAAAAAATATACTCTGTCAGAGTGAAGCTATGACCTCTCAAAGTATAGAATGTGAAGGGCATTCTATATGTGAAGGAAAATTCCATAGGGGACTGTTGTGCCGCAGGTTTGAAATGGCGAGTGGCAATAAGAAAGCCATACCTTAAAACAACAAAATAGGACTTTGAAATGCCAACTGTGGACTACAGTACTGCAGATTGGAAGAAAGTCTTATTGACTGATGAATTAAAATTTGAAATCTTTGGTTCATCACACTAGGTGTTTTGTATGCTGTCGAGTTGATGAAAGGATTCTTCCTCAGTGTATGACACCAGCTGTTAAACATGGAGGAGGAAGTGTGATGGTCTGGGGTTCTTTCGCTGGAGGCAGAGTTGGTGACTTACACAAACTGACTGGCATTGTGAATCAAAGGGGTTACCACATTTTAGCAGCTATATCAGCAAAGGGTGGCTACTTTGATTAATCACAAACTGGAATAAAAATTTGTACACTTAATGATTCCTTGGCCTATTTTTCTGTTTGCCATTGTTTATTTGTTCTATGACTTGATTTCATGAAACATTGACATTAAACTGTGTGTGTTTCCATTAAACAAAAAAAAAATACTAAGGTGTTCAAAACTTTTGACTGGTAGTGTGTATGCATGTGTGTATATACAGTATGTACAGTATGTATGTATATACAGGTATATGTGTGTGTGTGTGTATGTATGTATATAAAAATAAAGCTCATGTAACAGTCCAATAAAGAATAATGATAACAATATGATGAACAAATACACAACTAAGTAAATCTCTTCACCATCAAAAATCCAGATGTTTCAGAAGTAAATTCAAGTTCTGTTCAAATTAAACAGAGGTTGTGTTTCCCAAACAAGCTAAATGCATTCAGAAAAGTTATATTTGTGGAAGAAGAAATTGGTGGTTTAGATCCGTACATCCAGTCCTGTAAGCAAACAAATAATGCTTTGATTAGATGTATACAAGCTCAGTAGCTATACGTCCATGCCTCATGAAAACTACCTGGGCATGGACAGTAGTTCACTAAAGGTAGTTTTTTATTCACCAAAGAATGTGTGCTGTGATTGATTAGAAATGTTGTAGGTCACCTGAGAAATACCCTCAGAGTTATATCTGCTGTGTTATACTAAAATGACAGTGTGTAGCCCCTGCAAACAACACTGTACACCAGGCACTGGCCAAATCTCTTTCAAAAAGAATTAATTTGAGTGTTTGAAGGAAAACTTGGTTTTACTTTAGAACCAGTGAAGGTGACATGTGGCTTCAAACCCTGGATATTGTGGCTTCAAACACCGCTGTTGTTGTACCATTCAGAGAACATGGCATCTTAGATGAGGAACAAACTACACATTTTTGACTCAAGTGTAGGACTGTGAACCACAGTTTGACAGACTGTATTGAAAATGCCATTTGTGCAATTCCTTTGGGGCACCAAAAGTGAAAAGAGCTCAATAGGGTGATTCAAGAAATGTTTTCAACAGCTGCAGCTTCTGCTAGTGCAACCTGTTTCTGTAAAATAATCTAGATGGAACTGTGGAAGGTTTTGTGTTCATGTGTATTTACATTGTATCTTTACTACACTGTTTTAATAAGTATTTAAAGGTCACTTATTAAGAAGTGAATAGACTATTTTTAAAACTAAAAATGTGCAAATTGTAAGTCTGTGCTTCCGCCAAGAATGTGTATGAATATTTACTGTTATTTTTCTTTTGTTTTATCTCTGTAGGTTAAAGTGCTGCACAATCAGCTCATTCTCTTCCATAATGCTATTGCAGCATATTTTGCTGGCAATCAGCAGCAGCTTGAACAGACACTCAAACAATTCCATATCAAGTTGAAAACTCCTGGAGCAGATGCTCCATCCTGGTTAGAAGAACAGTGATGCTGGGCACCTGCATTTGGGCTGTCAGGGGTAGCGTTAACCACGTACAGTTTATGTTGTGTTTCCCCCCCCCACCCTTTTCATTTGTAGGATCACTCTCATACATATTGTTTAATATGAGGACTTTTGGGAAATTGGCTTCTACACCCAGTACTCCCACTGTATTTTCTATCTGGGTTATTTTTTTTTTTTAATTTGGTTTTTCCTAAAATCACATCTTGGATTTATTTTTATAATTCCAGACAAGTACGTAGCAAAAGGTAATTTTGGAGCAATACAAGTAGTTTTCTGTAAATGGTTGCTGTAATCATGCACATATTATCCATACTGTTCTCTGCATCATATCATGTGCTACCCACCTCAAAACAGTTGTGTATGTACCTTTTAAAGTCTTTTAACTGATGAGGCTTTCATCTGCACTTTCATATAAATTTAACAAAAAATGTATTTTTGTGGGATTTTGTTATTTTTGCAAGTACCAAATTAAACTCATTTCTTAGAAGAGTGTATCTTGTAAGTAATGACCAGCCTTAACAAAAGAATCTGTGCCTTTCATTTTATTGTATGTTTTTTTTTGAACACACATTTGTAAATTTGTATAAATCTTTCATTTCCATATATTAAAAAATTCCACAAAAATGGGTACTTCCAGGTTGTAGACTGTAGGACCAGATACTGAACTTCTTTGGTGGTTTGTGGACCAAGAAACCAGCATTTACTATTAAGACCCACTGTATAGCTGTAACTTTTCCCCTTCCTCATGCAGGAAGTTCTAGACTTTCATATTTGAATTTGTAATTCCAGATTAATTGGGGGAAATTTTATGGTATACTTCACCAAAAAAAAAAAAAACATTTTTTGTATTAAAAAATGGAAAGATGTTTATACCAATGCTATGATGTTCGAGTAACTCAAAATATATTACTGGGAGACGTTATTAGTAAAGTTACCTTGATGTCCATGTGAAAAGCCTACTAAATAAAAGCTACATATAGATTTTGCAAGTGAGGTATTTTTTGCTAACCTAAAATATATTAAAGGGTTTACTTAATCTATATTAATCAAAATGACTGATTATTTGACACTCCATTGTTTGAATAGCGTGCCTGTGTAAGGATGAAATGTATAAATTAAAGGTGTTAACATAAAAAACTGTGAATGTGTGTTAATATCTTTAACTGCTTCTGTATATCATGTGGAAACCAAATGCTCATTACATGTTGTGTAATGTAGACTGGCATCCAAGTAGTACTTTCCAATACTCCCTTTCTGTTATGAAGCCGTAACACTAAACTGGCAATATAACTTTAAAATGTTGTTTGAGCTTTAAGTTCACATTGTTTTGTACATAAGATGTATTGACATAACAGAAATTAACCCTTTTCTCTCTATGTAACATAATAGGAACCATGAAAAACGTCCCTAGGTTTGCTGCAGTGTCTTCAGATTTTTTTTGTATTGGTTTGGTTTAATGCAATAAAAACAGATATGCTAGTTTTCATTATATTTGGATTGCTATTTTTTGATTACTAATCTCAGTTTTTGTAAGTTTTTAGATCCAGAAGGAGCCTTTTGTCTGTGTAAGTAGGCAACTTATCAAAAGCTTTGTTTTTGTTGTTTGTGTATTTCACAAAGAAATTCTAATTTAAAAAGCATCTGTATTAATTAGCTGTTGTATTTTGATTATATGCCTTCAGAGAACATCTTTTTAACAGTATAATCCAAAGAAGAAAAAAAACACGCTGCTGGCAAATTTCCCTAATAAAACTGCATATGGATCTACTCTTCATTTTGACAGATTGTAACTGTAAATGCTGTGCTTGATTGCATAATTTATGTCTTAAAAAATTTGAAATGTAAAATATTTTATAATGTTTTAAGGTAAATTATATAATGTGTAAAGGAATACTCCACCCAAAATTATTTTTTTATATGGTACTTATCCCCATGAGATTTTGTTTTTAAATTATAACCTTTTGTTTTCTTGTAGAATTAATAGAGAAAAGTTTAACATAGCAGAATTCAGTAGTGGTCAATGTTGTACAATGGCAGACGATGTGAAAAATGAATGAAGTCTTTGTTACTCATATCACATAATCCATGTATACATTATTGCTCAAAACATGCAAAACAATTTTTTTTTGTTTTGCTAAAATATTGTTACTAGTACATAGTTAATTCTGGAATTGTAAGTGCAGACACAAACAGGAAACCTAAAGACTCAGGAGGATTTTGACTTGAAGACAGGACTGTTGACCAACAAATAAAAAGAAAGTCAAAAAGTCACTCCAAAGGGTTGGGTTAGCAGCCTGAAGAAGAGTAAGGACATTTGTTATAGGAGGTTATAGGAGGTTGAGCCACTCCCCTAGAATGAAAATTTGTAAATTCACAGGATCATGCCAGATGAATGACAAACTCTGATTTAAAAAAATAAATGGATGGGACAGTAGCTCTTTAAAGTGGCGGAGTTGACAAATGACTTTTTGAGTGTGGTATTGCACAAACTTGTATAAACGTAACTGAAAACTGAGGTATGCCATAAGGGCAGAACTGCGGTGTGGTGGTTGATGCTGCTTACTTCATTTTGACCCAAGACACTGGGTTCATATCCCAGACTGTGCACTCTACATGTGGTGATTGCATTTCTGGGTTGGTTTTTCATTGAACGCTTCACTCTGTTTCAATATGATCTGGAAGTTGATTGGTGCCCTGCAGTGAACTGGCAGGTCTTTCAAGTTTGCCTCCTGCCTTACATTCAGAACGGTTTCTAGTTCTTTGCAACCCAAAGAACGGTGCATAGACGGATAGAAAAAAGTTGTCCAATATGAAATTGGCAGGTCTATGGTAATACAGCAAATGTAAAGCAGGATGGTGGCACACATGTTAGTACTTCTGTCTCAAGGATACTACATCATGGGTTTGTCTGTGTGGAGTTTTCAGATTGTCCCAGTGTCCCCAAAGATGTGCAAGGCTTGATTGACAGAAGAAATTGGATCCCCTACATGATGGACTGGCACCCAACATGGATTCAGACCCTCCTGCAATGCTAAATTCAATGAAATGGCTTTGAGAATGTGTGTATGAATGTAAAGCAGCAGAAATTATGTGGAAACAATAGAACAAGCCAACCGGTAGACAGTTGGTTAAAAATTTGAGAAGCACAGAACATAAAAGACAATATCCATGTTAATTAATTAAATGGCATATTTACCTTAAGATGCTCATATATCATGACTCAAAATAAGGACAATTTAAATTCTGATTACTGTGTTTTCATGGAAATATCACAGCTAACTAAAATTGGTGAAAGTTATCAAAAGTTCTGTACATTTTGTCATTTTCTTTAAATTATACAACAGGTAAAGAGAATGAGTAGATGGAGTTTCAAACGTTAGGCCTTTAAGTAAACATTTTGGTTGGCCTGGTGCAAAATGCATGCCTTATAAATAATCTGCAACACTCAGGGTGCAATGTATGTGTCTATCATTAACCTCCTTAGCGCCACTCGGGCTGTAAAAACGGGTAAAAGTGTTAGTCCCAAGTGTCACTTGAGCAATGGTATAGACGCATCTCGTGTAAGACCCGAGGCTTACTCTGGCTGTAAAAGTGCCAACGGCGTTGCAGTGGTAGAGGTGTGTCCTGCGTAAGCATCAGGCCTGAGCGTTACCTGGGCAACAGTGTAGACATGTCCTCTCCTAGCCTCATAATGGCATCTCGTAAGAAGAGCCTCTCATCAGCAGTGATGATGAGATGAATCTGCCTTCAGGCAGTAAAATTGAAACAGTGAGTGAAACCAAAAGTGATTCTGGTGAATCTGAAAGTGATACTCGTGTCACTCGCATGTTTGCAGTGTACTGTAAATATTATTTGTATCGATGATGAGACTTAATAAAAATGTCCTTTTTAAAGCCAAAAAATGCAACACTTAATACATGTTTTTTTAAGAAAAAAAATAATACTAAGGAGGTTAAGGGCTGTCACAATGCTATATATAAAGAAAGACAGAACAACAAGGATTTTTTAAATCAGGGCTTTCAGAATAGATGCCTCCTGAGGGGTAAAGACTGATAAGGTTCAAAGGTGTAAATAAGTAACACAATAGCACGACAGAAGCTTAGTTATGGACTGTTTTTATCTCTTCTGCATAAAAACGCCAGAGAAAACCAATCTTCAAACTTGCTGCATCTGGTTAGCTTGCATGTGTGGGCGCCTGTTTAGCTACCACAAGGCCTCTGAATGCTCCTGTGCTCGGAGCCTCAGCAGATTGTTCCGTTCCTATACGCCCACTTAAAGTTCACACAGTAACCTTTTTCAATCCTGAAGGGATTCGTGTATAAATACTTTTTTGTTCAGCGGGTGTTTGAGAATTTCTTTGGCTTAAATTTCGGTCGGCCATGATTATGCCACTGTAGTTACTCTGGTGCACATCCTTTCCTAAATATACTTATTCCTACTTTAGTGACTATTCAAACTCAAGTCCACAGAGCTATAATTCAGCAATGCTAACCATTGCATCACCATTTATATAATTTTCAGCTTCTTCTTAACAAGTGAAATTGCTGCACTATAGTAAATGTTGCAGCACGGAGCTGAGATTTGTGTAGAAGAATCATCTTAGAGTATGTTGAGAGCATGATCACGCACAAACTGACACAATAGTGTTACACTTATATACAATCATATGAAAAAGTTTGGGAGCCCCTCTCAGCCTGCATAATAATTTACTTTCAACAAAAAAAGATAACAGTGGTATGTCTTTCATTTCCTAGGAACATCTGAGTACTGCGGTGTTTTCCGAACAAAGATTTTTAGTGACGCAGTATTTAGTTGTATGAAATAAAGTCAAATGTGAAAAACTGGCTGTGCAAAAATGTGGATCTCCTTGTAATGTTGCTGATTTGAATGGCTGTCACTGCTCAATGCTGATTACTTGTAACGCCAAATTGGTTGGATGAGCTTGTCAAGCCTTCATAGACAGGTGTGTCCAGTCATGAGATATAAAGGTATTTAAGGTGGTTAATTGCAAGTTGTGCTTCCTTCCCTTTGACTCTCCTCTGAAGAGTGACAGCATGGGATCCTCAAAGCAACTCTCAAAAGATCTGAAAACAAAGATTGTTGAGTCTCCTGGTTTAGGGGAAGGCTACAAAAAAGCCATCTCAGAGGTTTAAACTGTCAGTTTCTGTAACTGTAAGGAATGGAATCAGGAAATGGAAGGCCACAGGCACAGTTGCTGTTAAACCCAGCAGGTCTGGCAGGCCAAGAAAAATACAGGAGCGGCATATGAGCAGGATTGTGAGAATGGTGACGGACAACCCACAGATCACCTCCAAAGACCTGCAAGAACATCTCACTGCAGATGGTGTATCTGTACATCGTTCTACAATTCAGCACAATTTGCACAAAGAACATCTGTATGGCAGGATGATGGGAAAGAAGCTCTTTCTGCACTCACGCCACAAACAGAGTCGCATGTTGTATGCCAATGCTCATTTAGACAAGCCAGATTCATTTTGGAACAAAGTACTTTGGAATGATGAGACAAAAATGGAGTTATTTGGTCAGAACAAAAAGCGCTTTGCATGGCGGAAGAGGAACCACCTGCTACCTACTGTCAAATTTGGTGGAGGTTCCATCATGCTGTGGGACTGTGCGGCTAGTGCAGGGACTGGGGCCCTTGTTAAAGTCGAGGGTCAGATGAATTCAACCCAAAATCAACAAATTCTTCAGGATAATGTTCAAGCATCAGTCACAAGGTTGAAGTTACGCAGGGGTTGGATATTCCAACAAGACAATGACCCAAAACACAGCTGGAAATCTACAAAGGCATTCATGCAGAGGGAGAAGTACAATGTTCTGGAATGGCCGTCACAGTCCCCTGACTTGAATATCATCGAAAATCTATGGGATGATTTGAAGCGGGCTGTCCATGCTCAGCAGCCATCAAATTGAACTGAACTGGAGAGATTCTGTATGGAAGAATAGTCAAAAATACCTCCATCCAGAATCATCAAAGGCTATAGGAGGACAGCGTCTAGCGGCTCTTATATTTACAAAAGGAGGCTCAACTAAGTATTGATGTCATATCTCTGTTGAGGTGCCCACATTTATGCACCTGTCTAATTTTGTTATGATGCATATTGCATATTTTCTATTAATCCAATAAACTTAATGTCACTGCTGAAATACTACTGTTTCCATAAGGCATGTCAGATATTAAAAGGAAGTTCAGCCAATGAGAAACAAAAATCCAAGAATTAAGAGGGGTTCCCAAACTTTTTCATATGACTGTACATTAATAATAGGGCTGTCAAGTTCGCCAAAAATTAAATTTGGAATATTCAAGTTAAGAATAAATATTGAAACTTAGGTTAATGATTCTCAGCATTTGTATTTGTTTGTATTTGCTTTTTTTTATACTTTGTCAGTGGCCACATTGGTGGCCATAGTAAGAACAAATACCAATAGCATAAACTGTTTTATCTGTCAGAATATGTGTGTGTTACCTGTACAATCCTACACCTTATGTCCAATTTGGACCAAATTTTGCATAGCTGCTCTCAGTGTGACTACTTTGGAACTGAAAATGTTGACAGCCCACCTGCCCTCCATGCCTGTGCGCTACAGTTTGCACACCAGCACCACCTGCTGGCGTAGAGCAAGTGAAACATACAAGCAGACAAAATGACCAGAGCTCAACATTACTGATCCGGGCCATCCCAAGTGCTACTGTGATCTACTGAAATGTAAAAAGGAGTGTTGTGTGCATTTGTGTGTTTTGTTGAGTGCTGTTTCCTTAAGAGTGGAACTGCAGCACGTCACAAAGCAGGATCAGAGGTTTGTTGTTTAACTCCTGCTTTGTCAGCCTTTCTTCATAATTTAAACACAAAGAACTGCCCACCTTCACCTGGGTGACTTTGCTCCTTAACTGAGAGTTGGTCCTACCTTTTTTCAAAACGCAGCGTAAATGCAGTGCAGCACTTCTCACTTGATTTTGGCATAAGACTCAATTACTTCATCACCCCCAGGAGGTGGGTGAGAGGATTGGTTTGTCATTTCAGATTGCAAATATTTGAGCATCCACCTTAGTCGTTTCAATTCGCAGATTTCATTAAGTGAGTCAAGGTCGGCCTTGTAAAATTTAGCTTGTTGTATCATCACCTTTTGGTTGGTAAAAAGGCCCCCTGATGGTAGATCCACCATTGTGCACCATGCTATGCAATGCCTCTCTTGAGCCAAAAAGGTGCCATACCAAGATGTGATGCAGCCAGCCGGTGAAGATGGACTCCACTGTGCACCTGTAGAAGTTCATGAGCACAGAAGGAGAAATGTGAGTTGTCATCTGGTATCTGAGGAAGCAGAGGTGAGGATGAGCCTTTTTGACAAGAGATGAAATGTGTTGTGCCAACCTGAGTTCGTCAGTGATGGGCACCATCTCCGCAGCATTCTCTCCAGTGTAGACCACCTTATGTTTTCTGAAGTCTTCAGCCACCACTTTGATTCTGAAGTCATTAGGGGTCTGACTGTTGTCTTAGCACTGGTGAATCAACATGTAGGACTCTTCATTATTGTTGGTGTTCAGGCCTATGATGGTCATGTCCTCAGCACATGAACTTGACAAATCTGAGCTGTCAGAGGTGATAAGGCGTGTAGAAAGGGGACTTCAGCCCACTATGCTGTGGAGTATACGTGTTGATGCTGCCAGTCCGCACATTCTGAGGTTCGTTGGTTAGTAGTCGAAAATCCAGTTGGAGAGGGTGGCGCCAGATTGGGGAGTTTGCTGGCCTGCTTTGATTGGCACGTCAGTATTAAATGCTGAGCTGTAGTCTACAAACAGGACGCTGGCTTAACAGTCTTTTATTATCCAGATGTGCCAAGGGGATATGACAGTATCCAAACTGGAGGAGATCAGAACTATCTGGAATATTCTGTGTAGGGTGTCTCAGTCTCTCTCAAAGCACTTCATCACAACTGGAGTAAATACCACCAATCTGTGGTCTTTTTGTCGTCTCAGACCCTGATAATTGTTGTCCATTTGAAGCCAGTGGGGACAACAAGTTCTTTCAGCAATGGTAGCAAAGATGCCAGCTAGTTGGTTGCTTCATGTTTTAAAAAACACAGCCTGAACGTCCACCTGACTGTATGACTTGTAAGCATTAACGTGTTTGAAACTCCTCCCTAGGTCACGTACGGAAACAGAGTAGAATAAATTGTGGGGCTGCAGACAATGATATGGTGGTCACGATCAAAATGGGCATGGACAGCATAGAAGTGATTGGGAGGAGAACATGCAGATGAGGCAGGACTGGGTTTTACTCTCTAGGCCGTAAACATCCCCAATATCCGGCTAATTCTGCAAGGGTGGCTACAACTGCTAAATTCCAACTCTGTTTTACTTCCACGCTGATAGCCGTTTTGTTTTGAATGACCGATCTCTGTGATCCATACTGTCATAAAGAGCTCTTGTTTCTCTCACTTGGCATCCTCAGTATGCATCGTGTGAAGAAGCTGAGATGTTAAGGTGCTTCAGGAAGATCAGAGCTGCATCTTCAATCAAATCTTCAATCATAGTTTTTAATAAATAATAAAAAATAACACTTCATATTATCAAAGAGAAACAGTATGAATAGGGCAAGTTTTATGATGAGGGGGCCTGAAATTAAAAGAGGAAAAAACTCAGGAATTTCAGTAGTCATCACTCAACTTGTCAAGAAGAGAAATAAATCAAATTAATGGATTTGGTGGAATTCAAAGACTTCGTCCTCGTCACACCTGGGGTGGTCTTATGTGTTGAAGGAGCCGAGCCAAGGTGAGTGCTGCTGGCTTTTTGTAGAGGGGTTAGCTCTCGCTATTTAAACCATGTATTTTTTAAAGTCTTTTAATCCACTTTTAGCGGTGAGATGGGTAGGGGCAGCAATTAATGCTACATCCGAAACATTTCTATTTCGTATCAATCTCAACTCTACTGTCCGACCCGGACATGGAAACAAACTTGGTCAAGAATTCAATCCAAGTCCTTGACGTCTGTGAGACAGTGCTAAGCATTATGCAACCAGGCATTTTCTGGACTTGTCCATTTCTTCATTGCCAACCTGACCTCATCCAGTTCAGGTTAGGGTGGGATGCGGACCCTATGCCAGCACTGGGTGCAAAGTAACAACCAATCCTGCACGGGACAGCAGTCAGTGACAGGTGTACAGATGACTCAGACAGTATTCAGACCCCTGCACTTTCACATGTTGTTATGTTGCAGCCTTTGCACACATTACACATTACAAAACAATCCAAAGTATGTTTTTTTTCCATCTTAACAATGTTGTAAAATTAAGGCATTTTCAAAATATGCAGAGAGAAATTCATGCATTTATTTCTAGTAGGACTGACTATCTGCGGTGGGTTGGCACCCTGCCCAGGATTGGTTCCTGCCTTGTGCCCTGTGTTGGCTGGGATTGGCTCCAGCAGACCCCCGTGACCCTGTAGTTAGGATTCAGCGGGTTGGAAAATGGATGGATGGAAGGACTGACTATTGTAATGCGATGCTCACAGGCTGCTCAAATTATTCTTTATTCAACTTTGAGTCTAATTCAAGAATTATTACAAGAACCAGAAAGTACAAACCCAGAACTCCAGCTCTCATGTCCTTACACTGGCTCACGGTTAAGTTTAGGGAAGATATCAGATTTGCTCCTTATACCATATAAAGCCTTAAATGGCCAAGGTCTGCTTACTTATCTATACTTTATCATTACCTACAAACCTGAGCGTACATTAAGAGCACAAGATGCTGGTCTGCTTATGATTCCAAAGACTACTAAAATAAAAGTTGGATGCCAAGCTTTAGTTACAGGGCCCCCACACTGTGGAATGATCTGCCTGCTAAGAGGTGCCCCTTCAGCATCAGCGCTAAAATCAACTTCAGTTTAGCATACCCTGACTAGAGCTGCTGATTAGCTGTGCACACTACATACATCTCCATGGTTAGTCATTAGTACTAAAATATAAGAAATATAAAATTTATAAACTGTTACAAACCTTCCCCTATTCTATTTCTCTTCTCTGTATCTTCATCTGACACTTAGTGCCACTGCCCTACTGCCAAGTTTGTCATCTCAGCTAAAGGAGCACTGGAATCACTGGGTGGAAAAGTCCTTTGATTGGCTGGCCCAGCACTAACTTGGCTGTAGAATGGCCAATAGGGAGAGGCAGCTAGTTGGCCGAGGTCTCCAGGACTCTGACTGTGTCTTGTATGGGTCTTTTTCTACAATGTGGCCATGGTTCTACAATTAAATGAATTATGTATATTGCTATTCTGCATTTATATTAATTACTACTTTGTTTTTGATGTATTTGAACAAATCTGTATCCTTATATGTAATAGTTCTGTATTTAATGAGTGGTGCAATCTATTGTTCATTTTACCTTGAGAGCTGTCACGTTGCTCTGCGCCTGCACTTGGTGAGGAGTGCTGGGTGAGAACAAGGTGGTTTGTACTGTTATATTATACTTCTGAGGTGGCCATGATAGATTGAGCATCGTAGACTTTATTATCACACCTGACAGATGTTACATCATCCAGTTTTATTGTCACTGCTCCATCATTGAGTACAGAGATGTGACGTATATTGTTAAGTGATGCGCATAGTTAGGTCCATAAATATTTGGACAGAGGCAACTTTTTTCTCATTTTGGTTCTGTACATTACCACAATGAATTTTAAAAGAAACAACTCCGATGCAGTTGAAGTGCAGACTTTCAGCTTTAATTCAGTGGGGTGAACAAAAAGATTGCATAAAAATGTGAGGCAACTAAAGCATTTTTGGAACACAATCCCTTCATTTCAGGGGCTCAAAAGTAATTGGACAAAATTAAATAACTGGAAATCAAATGTTCATTTCTAATATTTGGTTGAAAACCCTTTGCTGGCAATGACAGCCTGAAGTCTTGAACTCCTGGACATCACCAGATGTTGGGTTTCCTCCTTTTTAATGCTCTGCCAGGCCTTTACTGCAGCGGCTTTCAGTTGCTGTTTGTTTGTGGGCCTTTCTGTCTGAAGTTTAGTCTTCAACAAGTGAAATGCCTGCTCAGTTGGGTTAAGATCAGGCGACTGACTTGGCCATTCAAGAATTTTCCACTTCTTTGCTTTAATAAACTCCTGGGTTGCTTTGGCTGTATGTTTTGGGTCATTGTCCATCTGTATCATGAATCAATTTGACGTCATTTAGCTGGATTTGAGCAGACAGTATGTCTCTGAACACCTCAGAATTCATTCGGCTGCTTCTGTCCTGTGTCACATCATCAATAAACACGAGTGTCCCAGTGCCACTGGCAGCCATCACACTGCCTCCCTCCACCGTGTTTTACAGATGATGTGCTATGCTTTGGATAATGAGCTGTTCCACACCTTCTCCATACTTTTTTCTTGCCATCATTCTGGTAGAGGTTGATCTTGGTTTCATCTGTCCAAAGAATGTTTTTCCAGAACTGTACTGGCTTTTTTAGATGTTCTTTAGCAAAGTCCAATCTAGCCTTTCTATTCTTCAGGCTTATGAGTGGCTTGGACCTTGCAGTGCATCCTCTGTATTTACTTTCATGCAGTCTTCTCTTTATGGTAGACTTGGATATCGAAACGCCGACCCCCTGGAGAGTGTTGTTCACTTGGTTGGCTGTTGTGAAGGGGTTTCTCTTCACCATGGAAATGATTCTGCGATCATCCACCACTGTTGTCTTCCGTGGACGTCCAGGTCTTTTTGCGTTGCTGAGTTCACCAGTGCTTGCTTTCTTTCTCAGGATGTACCAAACTGTAGATTTTGCCACTCGTAATATTGGAGCAATTTCTCCGATGGGTTTTTTCTGTTTTCGCAGATTAAGGATGGCTTCTTTCACCTGCATGGAGAGCTCCTTTGACCGCATGTTGTCAGTTCACAGCAAAAATCTTCCACATGCAAGCACCACACCTCAAATCAACTCCAGGCCTTTTATCTGCTTAATTGATATGGACAGAACGACGGACTTGACCACACCTGCCCATGAAATAGCCTTTGAGTCAATTGTCCAATTACTTTTGAGCCCCTGAAATGAAGGGATTGTGTTCAAAAAATGCTTTAGTTGCCTATCTATCTACAATCTGTTCACAGTCGTATTTCAAACAGAATCACCTTCTCAGTGTCAAAGCTGCAGGAAGCGCCAAGCAAAAATGACAGTCACTTAAACTAGCCAGGTGTCATGTTTCAGCCAGCACTTTCCCCCATGCTGGGGTTCAAATTCATATTTTGCATCTATTTTGTCTAACTTTATGTCAGTTATTTGTATTTGTTCATTTTATTTATTACGTACGTTTTCCTATTTGTATGTTGGAAAAGGGGCGTAGGCCTAAGTAATGCCCCATGTGTTTTATGGGTGGTTCCCCAAGGGGCGGGACCACCTGCCCATCACTGCCTTGAGATTCCCTCCACCCTATTTAAGGGGCGGGGCCTCCCACAGTTTCTGGCGGTGGCTCCTTGAATGCGCTGGGATTGGAGAGTGTGTTGGTGAGTTGATGTGCTATTGCTTTGTTTTCTGGAATTTTGACCCTGTGCTCTGTTTTTTGACTGCACCTCTTGAATTCTGTTTTCTGATACCATGCTTATTGATATTTTTGAACCTCTGCTCTGTTTGCAACCACAATTTTTGTATTCCGTTTTGGGGACTTTGTTTACTGTGTATCTCCTTGCTATTTCAGGCTGTCCTTGTGCTCTTTAGAGCTTTGGGGTTTGCATAACCTTCTGGGGGAAAATAAACCTCTTTTTTTTTAAATCAGGATTCGTTTCGGCCGTTTTTGTTTCTAGTCGGGGTATTTTGAGCGTGTTTCCTCCCTCTAGTGGGCAACCTTGGAATTGTTTTTGGTGCCTGAGCTTTCGGGACTCCCACTTCACGCCAGCACAGTGTCTCTGATCATCGTCCGCTGTCGCGTGTCGAGTCCCTCTCCGTGATCCGCTGTTGTTGTCTGTGAGGCCGACTGCCTTCTAGTGCCTTCCCGTGCTTGTTCTTCTTGTTCTCCCCCTGCTATGTTCTCGGGGTTTCTACAGCGCGGAGCTCAGCACAGCACACCTCTGAACATCTACTGTCAGTCGTACAGGGTCGTTTAGTCGTTTAGGGTCGTACTGTGTGCTGGCTACTATTATAATAATAATAATAATAATAATAATAATAATAATAATAATAATAATATGCAGTGGGTAGCGCTGCTGCCTCGCAGTTGGGAGACCTGGGTACCTGGGTTCGCTTCCCAGGTCCTCCCTGCGTGGAGTTTGCATGTTCTCCCCGTGTCTGCGTGGGTTTCCTCCCACAGTCCAAAGACATGCAGGTTAGGTGGATTGGCGATTCTAAATTGGCCCTAGTGTGTGCTTGGTGTGTGGGTGTGTGTCCTGCGGTGGGTTGGCACCCTGCCTGGGATTGGTTCCTGCCTTGTGCCCTGTGTTGGCTGGGATTGGCTCCAGCAGACCCCCGTGACCCTGTGTTCGGATTCAGCGGGTTGGAAAATGGATGGATGGATGAAAAATATGCAGAATGGTCACGGGAGCAGACAGGGAATGATGAAAAGCTTGACACCAGAAATTTCAAAACTGGGTTTCTTAAGTTTTATTGGACTGCAGCAAACATTTATATAACATGTATAAACATGTAGTTTTTTAATTTAATTTGTTAATCATCATCGTCCTCCTTATTTTCATCCCTCTTTTCCTCATGTTTTGCTTATTTCAGCCGTTATTTACCGATGATGGGTGGCACAGTTCTAGCGCTGCTGCCCAGGTGTTCCCTGCGTGGAGTCTGCATGCCTTCCCTGTGGTTGTGTGGGTTTCCTCCGACTGCCCCAGTTTTCTCCCATACCCTGAAGACATGCAGGTCAGATGAATTGACAATGCTAAATTGGCCTTTTGTGTGTGTGTGTGTGTGTGTGTGTGTGTGAATGGAGGAATACTTCAGAAAAAGTGAAATAAAAAATAAGTAAAAGTACTGCGAAATGTGTCAATAAATAACAACATGAAGTCTGTATATAAATACTTAAATGTGTCACGAAATATATTTTGTTGATTATTTTTTAATATATTCATGAAGTCTTCGTGTAATTGTGTATTTATTAATGTATTCATGTAATTATTTTTTTCATTTATTGTTTTTTTTCTTTTTTTTACTTCAGTGACCCTCCGCACAACGCGAGGTAAGCCCTGAAATGAGAAAACGTCGAAGTTGCTCCTGCGCATGCTCAGAGGTGCCACTGCGCGTCATGCCCCAGTGAAAGCAAAAGTCGCCCAGAATAACGGCGCTTTCATACAAGAAATCTGTAGTACTAGGGTGTTGTACCGTGTTAGCCATTATGAATGTAGAGAAAAGCCAAGCAAAATGACACCTTTTATTGGCTAACTAGAAAGATTACAATATGCAAGCTTTCGAGGCAACTCAGGCCCCTTCTTCAGGCAACATCTTGCCTGAAGAAGGGGCCTGAGTTGCCTCGAAAGCTTGCATATTGTAATCTTTCTAGTTAGCCAATAAAAGGTGTCATTTTGCTTGGCTTTTCTCTACATACAAGAAATTTAAAATTCATCACCAGGTGCCTGCACCTGACGTGGCAGCTGTAAATGTGACATTTAATGGCCGAACGTTTCCCGACGATCCACCAATCAAGAAGCAGTACTCGCTAGAGCCCGCCCTCACATGTTTGATGAGTGAAGGTGACAGTTTTCATTTCCTAGTCTGTGATTGTGGTCTCAATCAACCCGCACGTTACAAAACGTACACAGCGTGTGAAGCCAACGGAGGGAGGAATGTCGCAGATCCGTGGAAGACCTGATGCAGTGTAATAAAACACGGGATCAAAGGACAGGAGCGGCCCCGCTATAAGACACTGAGCAGTGCGGGGGTTAAGCAGGCAGGCAGGTAGTAACCCGTCGGAGCGGCGGAGACGCTTTGATCGCCTGAAGCAAAAGACACCCCCTTACCGACCGACCGTTCGCCCCCCCCCCTTACTCCAAATTCCAGTAAAAAAAAGCTTGACGTAAAGGGGATGACATCACCGACATACAGTATAACGAATTGTATTTGGATGAAACGGTGCCAGCCAGGGGTGATGTGTATGTGTGTGTGTGTTTGGTGGGTACACGGTGTCGTGGGGGCGTTGTAGGCAATCTGGCACAACGCAGCCACTAATAGCAGCCTTCTGTCGCGTTCTCTACAGTGAATGTCACCGACAGAGCAACGAGGTACAGTATACAGTTCGTCAAAGGCGACTGAAATGAAGAACACTTACAAGATAACAGAAACTTAATGAAGAAAAATCGTCAGTGTGCAGTGGAGGCATACGTGAACTTCATGAGCTCCTTCAAGTGACTTCTGTAAAATCTTAGCAGCGCATAAAAAAAGACCCACAATCCACACTGCCGAGCCCCTCGTCTTTGTGGAGGCTGCACGTCCCCCAGGTCCACCGTGTCACCTCCGCACCTTCACTCAACCCGAAGTCGGGGTTGAAAAATTGGGCTCCTGTGTGAGAGACGTGAGTGTGCGCGACGCCGGACTGTCTGTTTAACAATATTTTAATAAAAAATGCAGTTACTGTATATGGCACTTTCATAGCACATGACCGGATGACTGACGTTTAAAGGGACATGTTTTTCTTCCCCATTGTCCGCCTCATGTGGACGTTGAAAAGCGTTGGTCACCATTGGCTTGTCAGTCAGTCATTTTCTAACCCGCTTTGTCCTGAATATGGTCGTGGGGTCTGCTAGAGTCTATGCTAGCTTACATAGGGTGCAAGGCAGGGACAAACCCTGGACAGGGAGCCAGTCAATCACAGGACACACAAACACTAGTGACAAACACTAGAGAAAACCCACACAGACACAGGGAGAACCCCTAGGATGTAAACCCTGGTCTCCTTACTTCTATCTATCTATCTATCTATCTATCTATCTATCTATCTATCTATCTATCTATCTATCTATCTATTATATAGTGCCTTTCTTATCTATCTATTATATAGTGCCTTTCACATCTATCTATCTATCTATCTATCTATCTATCTATCTATCTATCTATCTATCTATCTATCTATCTATCTATTGCCTTTCACATCTATCTTTCTATTATATAGTGCCTTTCACATCTATCTATCTATCTATCTATCTATCTATCTATCTATCTATCTATCTATCTATCTATTGCCTTTCACATCTATCTATCTTTCTATTATATAGTGCCTTTCACATCTATCTATCTATCTATCTATCTATCTATCTATCTATCTATCTATCTATCTATCTATCTATCTATCTATTATATAGTGCCTTTCTTATCTATCTATCTATCTATCTATCTATCTATCTATCTATCTATCTATCTATCTATCTATCTATCTATCTATTATATAGTGCCTTTCACATCTATCTATCTATCTATCTATCTATCTATCTATCTATCTATCTATCTATCTATCTATCTATCTATCTATTGCCTTTCACATCTATCTATCTTTCTATTATATAGTGCCTTTCACATCTATCTATCTATCTATCTATCTATCTATCTATCTATCTATCTATCTATCTATCTATCTATCTATCTATCTATTATATAGTGCCTTTCACATCTATCTATCTATCTATCTATCTATCTATCTATCTATCTATCTATCTATCTATCTATCTATCTATCTATCTATCTATTGCCTTTCACATCTATCTATCTTTCTATTATATAGTGCCTTTCACATCTATCTATCTATCTATCTATCTATCTATCTATCTATCTATCTATCTATCTATCTATCTATCTATTATATAGTGCCTTTCACATCTATCTATCTATCTATCTATCTATCTATCTATCTATCTATCTATCTATCTATCTATCTATCTATCTATCCATTATATAGTGCCTTTCACATCTATCTATCTATCTATCTATCTATCTATCTATCTATCTATCTATCTATCTATCTATCTATCTATTGCCTTTCACATCTATCTATCTTTCTATTATATAGTGCCTTTCACATCTATCTATCTATCTATCTATCTATCTATCTATCTATCTATCTATCTATCTATCTATCTATCTATCTATCTATTATATAGTGCCTTTCTTATCTATCTATTATATAGTGCCTTTCACATCTATCTATCTATCTATCTATCTATCTATCTATCTATCTATCTATCTATCTATCTATCTATTGCCTTTCACATCTATCTATCTTTCTATTATATAGTGCCTTTCACATCTATCTATCTATCTATCTATCTATCTATCTATCTATCTATCTATCTATCTATCTATCTATCTATTATATAGTGCCTTTCACATCTATCTATCTATCTATCTATCTATCTATCTATCTATCTATCTATCTATCTATCTATCTATCTATCTATCTAAGCTTGTTTGGGCCCAGCCAGTACTTGGACGGGAGACCAACTAGTAAAAGCTTGGGTTGCTACCTGAAGAGGTGTTGGTCAGGCCAGCAGGGGGCGCTCACCCTGTGGTCTTTGTGTGGACCCCAATGCCCCAGTGCAGTGACGAGGACACTGTGCTGTAAATAAATGGTGCCATCCTTTAGATGAGATAAAGAACTGATGTTCTGACTTTCTGTGGCAATAAAAGACCCCTGGGCATCCTTCATAAAGATTAGAGCGTATCTCAAGGTCCTGGCTAAATTGTCCACTGGGTCATTCTGGCCCCCTAATAAGCCCCCTATCTCTAATTGTCTCTTTCTCCCTCTCACCCCATCACCACCCTAACAGCTCATGTGTGATGTGTGTATTGGTACAAAAATGTCACCTCACCTCACATTGGTGGTGGAAGTGGCACCCCACTCACTGAAGCGCTTTGAGTAGTGAGAAAGTGCTATATAAATGTAAAGAATTATTATTGTTATTACTATTTTTCCAGCTAAACCCAAGTATGTAGGATGTGGGAGTCAAGTAGAAAGAGAACTTGTGAAATCGGGGAGAACATGCAAAGCCCACAGAGAACGAGCCCAGGCCTTGTCACAATGGACACTTTGCAGAAAATCCAGTAAGGAGAAAGAAGAGCAGTGAAGTCCCAGCTTACAAACGGGGCCTCAGCTCCAAGATGGGAGGAAGTCAGAGCTTCGTGCGGCCGAGCCATGGAGACGGCGTGCAGACCAAAGTGCAGCAGTAAGGTGGTGGGAGCTGAAGCCAAAACTTGAGGAAGGGGACAAAAGGCTAGGGCTGGGGGTGGGGGTCCGAGGGGTTAGAAGTGCATTGTGGTTCACAGCCCTCTGTCATGGTGGATGGGTTGTGTTTATGAGAGGACAAATCCAGAGAGTCCGACTGCAATTTGAGCTGCTGTGCTTGAAACCTTAGAAGATGGGCGTGGGCGCCATTTAGAGCAACAAAGCTCTCAGGTAAGCAACTAAACATGTGAGGTGGGAAGCGTGTGTTCAGTCAGTGCCATGTGGTCGTGATGTATTGCATTTTCATAACCGCTATAACAATAAATGCCGGAACAAACGGATTAAAACTGAAAGCAATTTAACAGCACAGCAGTGTCACCGAGGACTGGCAAGGTCACCGCAAACACACATCAGATAATCAGCGAGACACGCAGCCTGGCAGCCAAATCGAGTTTACACCGTCAATCAGTTCTCATTCATTCATTTCAGGTTTTGGTTTTCTTTGACAGCTGCACGGAGCGCCAGATGTTGTGTGATTTGTGCTGCTATCTGGGAACAAGTGGCGGTCATTATGTCACCCGGCTTCAAAAAAAAAAAAGAATTGAAATGTTAAAGAGGGGAGAAGCCGAGTCTCTCTGATGTGGTAAAATGGTGTTCTGGGGCAACAAAACTAAACATGTCTAGTGGCCCATAGAGGGTGCCATAGAGCCCTAAACCCCAGACACAAGTTCCGGGTTCAAATAATAATAATAATTTATTTGACTGAATACCTTCAACAGGCTTCCAGACGTTATGCCAAACACAATTCTCTCTCCTCCTTCTTCTTCTTCTCTCTGTTCTTCTACTGCTTCATTCCTCCCAGGTGAGCTTCGGCTCTTCTCCATCTTACCAGGGTGAGGCAGAGTAGCTCAGACCCAGAAGTACTTCCAGTGCCATGCAGCACCCATGAAACCCAACAGGGTTGCTCTAAGGGACTACAGCTCCCAGCAGGCCTTACGGCTGTCCATATGGATAACACAACACAGGGATGCTAGCAACCAGCATGTCAGAGGATCCAATGTTCTGAATATGTTGTCTCCCCCAAGATATAAATACAGTATATATATACAGTATGTGTGTGTGTGTGTGTGTGTGTGTGTGTGTGTATATATATATATATATATATATATATATATATATATATATATATATATATATATATATATATATATAATACAATATTGTCAAGTACAGCTGGGGTCTTTGCACACATACATGTGTGCGTATATATATATATATATATATATATATATATATATATATATATATATATATATATATATATATATAATATGTGTGTGCAGTACTGCATGTATATGTATGTGTATATATATAATATATATATATATATATTCACGGCATTCGTAGTCTGTGTCACAATCTGATTGTATGGGTGGTTACCTACCAGGTAACGCTTGTGGTTGGCCAGTAATCTGCTAACATCTGCCACGGTGCCCTCAGTTTGTGAGGAGCAGATCATAGAATGGTTGAAATAGTTTACTGTCAAATAACCCGAGAGGGAGTGCAGTGGAGTGTGTACACCTGATGAGCCCAGAATGAGGGCGAAACACGTGTCGTGTACTCTTTGCATTTATTTGACAGTAAACTATTTCAACCATATATACGTATATATATATATATATATATATATTATATATAGTCACACACATGCGCATGGGAGGCAGCTAAAGGGCTTGAGTGACGGCAGTTCTGAGAGATGCCAGGAGGTGGCAGACTGCACCGACTCTTTTTCTTTCTTGCCTGCAGACCATTCCCGGGAGATTCCACCTGGCTCTTGTGACATCATTTCCAGGACCGAGCCAATGGAAGGAGACCTTACTGGATCCGGCCCCTCTGACATCATGTCCGGGCCCGAACCAATGGAGAACGAACACATCCCTCATCCCTGATCCTTATGACCTCACTTCCTGTCTTCCCCTTTAAAGCCCTGCCCTTTGTCCTAATTCCTCAGTCTTGCTTTGGACTCAGTTGTATGCACACCAGTGCTGTTGATTTACATAAAACAACTTTTGCAGCCAGGATACCAGATTATACGGGTGGCTGCCCCAAACCTTTATTTGAGTATGTCTCGTCTTTTTGACAATATATATATATATATATGTGTGTGTGTGTATAATAGTATATACAATACTGTCAAGTACGGCCAGGGTCTTTGCCAGGGTCTTTGCCAGGCCAGGACGCCTCTTCGCTGGGAGGCCTGGAGGAGTAAGCCTGGTCAGGACAGTACTTCCCCCAGAACACTAGATGGCAGGTCCTCTGGGTTGCAACAGTGCCTTTGACTCTCGCAGGGCTTCATGGGAGTTGGAGTTGGATATAGCCATGTTGGGGTCCATGGGCACCGCCAGGGGGCTATAGCAGGTTTTGACGGTTAACTTTTCAGCATGACTAGGACCTGGAGTATACAGCGAAGACAACGCTGGAGTGGCAGCTTCAGGACAAGTCTGTGAGTGTCCTTTAGTGGCCCGGACTTAAACGCCATAGAACATGTATGGGGAGACCTGAAGATGGCGCTTGACAGACACTTCCCATCGAATCTAACTGAGCTGGAGATGATCTGTCAGGAAGAATGGGAGAAACTGCAAAAATCCAGGTGTGCAAAGCTCGTAGAGACTTCACTAAAATGACCTGAAGCTGGAACTGCTGCCAAAGGGGCTTCTACAAAGTACTCTGTTCAGGGTCTGAATTGATTTCAGTTTTTGACTTTTAATAGGGTGGCACGGTGGCACAGTGGTAGCGCTGCTGCCTCGCAGTAAGGAGACCCAGGTTCACTTCCCGGGTCCTCCCTGCGTGGTGTTTGCATGTTCTCCCCGTGTCTGTGTGGGTTTCCTCCCACAGTCCAAAGACATGCACGTTAGGTGCATTGGCGATCTGAAATTGTCCCTAGTGTGTGGGTGTGTGCCCTGTGGTGTGCTGGCGCCCTGCCCGGGGTTTGTTTCCTGCTGGCTGGGATTGGCTCCAGCAGATCCCAGTGACCCTGCAGTTAGGATATAGCGGACTGGATAATGGATGGATGGATGGACTTTTAATAAATTTGCAAACCTTGCATGTTTTCACTTTGTCATTATGGGTTATTGAGTGTAGATTGATGGGTAAAAATGGCAAATTTGATTTAAAACTCCATCCATCTGCTGGGGTCTGCTGGAGCCAATCCCAGCCAACACAGGGTGCAAGGCAGGAAACAAACCCCGGGCAGGGTGCCAGCCTACCACAGGGCACACAAACACAATGTAGGATCGCCAATCCACCTAACCTGCATGTCTTTGGACTGTGGGAAGAAACCCACACAGACACGGGGAGAACATGCAAACTCCACACAGGGAGGACCCGAGAAGTGAACCACAGGTCTCCTGACTGCAAGGCGAGGCAGCAACACTACCCACTGTGCCACCGTGCCGCCAATTTAAAACTCATTATCATAATAATAAATTTTATTTATATAGCAACTTCCCCACGCTCAAAACACTTATAAATCTACAACTCGAATAATTGAAGGGGTCTGATTACTTTTTGCACCCACTGTAGATAGCAGGCCCCCCTCATGCACGTTCATATTAAATCACCAAGTGCCCTCACCTGTTACGTCTGCAGTGTGGCGGACGGCCAGTGTCCTTGCGTAGCTGTGACACCCACATAGTGGAAGGATCACGGGAGAGAGCATATTTGGGGCATTAGCTCCCCCAGAGTGCTAGATGGCAGCCCTCCTGGGTTGCAGTGGTGTCTCAGACTCCCGCAGGGCTCCACAGGGGTTTGTAGTTTGGCGCAGCCCTGTTGGGTTTGCCTGGTGCCACCAGGGGGTGCTGCAGGTCCCATTGAGCCCTTGGTTATGGCATTCCCACCACATCTGGAAGTTCTGCCAGATAAAGGTCATGGAACACCTGGAGCACTTCTGGGGTGCGTTATAAACGAGGACAGCAGCCACAACTCCGGGAGGTGGAGGACAAAGCAAAGAAGAGCGAGAAGAGAAAGGAAGAAGTAGGGAAACAAAAGTATTGTGTTCATTATGTTTGGTGCTTTGAAACAATATAAATAAACGTGTGTGCTGAACTTGTGTCGGGTTTGGGTGCCAAGAGCGCCCCCTGCAGGCCACAGCAGGTAGAACGTGCAAACTCCACACAGCCATCAAACGGGTGTGGGAACCAAACTCGGGACACTGCATCCTCAAGACTGCAGTGCCAACCGCCGTGCCACCATAGTAAGTACACATCTTCTGAAGAATCTGAAGTGAAGTCAAAGTGGATTCTATTCACTTATCACGCAGGAATCAAAACGTTTCGACTCGTGTAGTTCTGCTCCAGGCCAGTATGAAAGAATGGGCCAAATATAAATACGGCCCCATGTTGCCCACAATTCGCATCATTAAATCTGAATCCATCCATGTATTCTGTTGTAGGTTTACGGTGTAAATATTATTCAGGTTGTAGTGAAATATCAAGGAGGTAGCAATGGCCTCACTGTGTAATAAAATCTCACGCAGTGTGCGGGATTTCTGAGTGTGGCTTGTGCCATTCGGACTGTTCGCTCAGCCTGCTATGTCTCATTTTTTTTATTATTCAAAGGGGTCTATGTGTAGATGCCCCCCACAACATTAATTTCCCCTGATACCTTAGTGTCTCCATTTTATGAACACTCCTCACCCCCCAGTGACCTTCTCTTTCCTATCCGATGAGGGGCTCACCTTACTTCAACTTCATTTTATCGCTCAGGGTGAGGGCAGATCCTCGTACCGCCCCCCGAGGGTCCCAGAGCCGCCGTCCTCTAAAGATCTCATTTCACAAACTGCTGTGGTCACAGGATAATGACAATGACAACGCAGCGGGAAGCGCCAGATGCCGTCGTGGCACCAAGCTGATTTGTGCTTCAGCAGGAGGACCCCCAGAGAGGGCTTGCTACTCACCTTTAGGCTAGATTGGCTGCCCCGGCTGTCACGGCATGATGCGGTGTGATGGCTTACTTTCCTCACCCGGAGGATGCAGTGGAGCTAAAAACATTCATCACAAAAACCTTCAGAGACAAAAGAGTGAAGTGCGATCATCAGAACTGCAGGGACATGGTGCCTGCGTTTATTAATCCAATACCTCTTGTCTTCTATTTCTAGTGTGGAGGAAATCATGACCTTAAATGTATATATATATATATCACTCTGCCCAGGATTGGTTCCCTGCCTTGTGCCCTGTGTTGGCTGGGATTGGCTCCAGCAGACCCCCGTGACCCTGTGTTCGGATTCAGCGGGTTGGAAAATGGATGGATATATATATATACAGTGGTGTGAAAAACTATTTGCCCCCTTCCTGATTTCTTATTCTTTTGCATGTTTGTCACACAAAATGTTTCTGATCATCAAACACATTTAACCATTAGTCAAATATAACACAAGTAAACACAAAATGCAGTTTTTAAATGATGGTTTTTATTATTTAGGGAGAAAAAAAATCCAAACCTACATGGCCCTGTGTGAAAAAGTAATTGCCCCCTCGTTAAAAAATAACCTAACTGTGGTGTATCACACCTGAGTTCAATTCCCGTAGCCACCCCCAGGCCTGATTACTGCCACACCTGTTTCAATCAAGAAATCACTTAAATAGGAGCTGCCTGACACAGAGAAGTAGACCAAAAGCACCTCAAAAGCTAGACATCATGCCAAGATCCAAAGAAATTCAGGAACAAATGAGAACAGAAGTAATTGAGATCTATCAGTCTGGTAAAGGTTATAAAGCCATTTCTAAAGCTTTGGGACTCCAGCGAACCACAGTGAGAGCCATTATCCACAAATGGCAAAAACATGGAACAGTGGTGAACCTTCCCAGGAGTGGCCGGCCGACCAAAATTACCCCAAGAGCGCAGAGACGACTCATCCGAGAGGTCACAAAAGACCCCAGGACAACGTCTAAAGAACTGCAGGCCTCACTTGCCTCAATTAAGGTCAGTGTTCACGACTCCACCATAAGAAAGAGACTGGGCAAAAACGGCCTGCATGGCAGATTTCCAAGACGCAAACCACTGTTAAGCAAAAAGAACATTAGGGCTCATCTCAATTTTGCTAAGAAACATCTCAATGATTGCCAAGACTTTTGGGAAAATACCTTGTGGACTGATGAGTCAAAAGTTGAAGTTTTTGGAAGGCAAATCTCCCGTTACATCTGGCGTAAAAGGAACACAGCATTTCAGAAAAAGAACATCATACCAACAGTAAAATATGGTGGTGGCAGTGTGATGGTCTGGGGTTGTTTTGCTGCTTCAGGACCTGGAAGGCTTGCTGTGATAGATGGAACCATGAATTCTACTGTCTACCAAAAAATCCTGAAGGAGAATGTCCAGCCATCTGTTCGTCAACTCAAGCTGAAGCGATCTTGGGTGCTGCAACAGGACAATGACCCAAAACACACCAGCAAATCCACCTCTGAATGGCTGAAGAAAAACAAAATGAAGACTTTGGAGTGGCCTAGTCAAAGTCCTGACCTGAATCCAATTGAGATGCTATGGCATGACCTTAAAAAGGCGGTTCATGCTAGAAAACCCTCAAATAAAGCTGAATTACAACAATTTTGCAAAGATGAGTGGGCCAAAATTCCTCCAGAGCGCTGTAAAAGACTCATTGCAAGTTATCGCAAACGCTTGATTGCAGTTATTGCTGCTAAGGGTGGCCCAACCAGTTATTAGGTTCAGGGGGCAATTACTTTTTCACACAGGGCCATGTAGGTTTGGATTTTTTTTTCTCCCTAAATAATAAAAACCACCATTTACAAACTGCATTTTGTGTTTACTTGTGTTATATTTGACTAATGGTTAAAAGTGTTTGATGATCAGAAACATTTTGTGTGACAAACATGCAAAAGAATAAGAAATCAGGAAGGGGGCAAATAGTTTTTCACACCACTGTATATATACATATATATATATATATATATATATATATATATATATATATATATATATATATATATATATATATATATACAGTAGGCTGTACTAAGGGGATTCTCCCCCCAACGCTTGCTTCGCTTGCCAAATCCCCGGCCTGCGCTACGCGCTGTTGATGAGAGAACCCCCCCCCCCCCCCCCGATTACGTTACACGCCATTCACTTCACGTCTCGGTATCCGTCAATAAGGGCGTGCACATAAAGGCGACCTTCAAAAGGGCGACCTCAATTGGGCGCGGCGAATAAAAGCAAACGCAACAAAATTACAGAAAATTTATTAGATAAAGGCAATGATTGAACGTATAAAAAGGTGAAAGCAAGAATATTAAAACTTCCAATTAATTAATGCATGAACTTCTAACGAACTATTTCTAAAGCTCTCTATATTTCCTTGTTTTCAAAATTACAGAAAATTAGATTAAGGCAATGACTGAATGTATAAAAAGGTGAAAGCAAGTTACACTTGAAGCTGTAGATTATGTGCAATGCCACGTAGATATTCGAGATGCGGTCTATTAGCATAATCAAGGACAATTAATTTAATTCGCTCCGAAGGTCATCCTTTTGAAGCTCGCCTTTATTTATTCGGTGCTCAATTGAGGTTGCCCCTTTGAAGATCGCTTTTATTTATGTGCGCTTTTATTCTCCGCGCCCAATTGAGGTCGCCCTTTTGAATGTCGCCTTTTTGTGCGCGCCCTTATTGAATAGAACCCACGTCTCTGCCGCTCGCGTCTGTGGATTTCACTTTCACCAAACAGAAATCTTTTAATTCTCGTGGATACGCCTCTTCATTGGAATTCAACACGAATTAGACGATCAACAAGTCTCTGACTTAAAGTTTAAATCCGAGCAATATCTACATACTTGTGTCGTATCACCTCTGTCCTTGTATTCCATCTCTTTTCGCTTTTACCTTTCCGTCAATATCGCATTGAATTTTGATGCCGTGTTTGGAATTACTGTACATCGTGACAACGCAACGTATAAGTGCCTGTGAGTGATTATCGTTTCTTTCTCTCTACACGAATGAGAAATGACTGAACCGTGTACGTGGTTGTAAATGTTTTAGATGTGGGTGGATTTTTCCAAATCTCTTTGCATAAAGTCTTCTCTCGCGGGGCTTGAAATTTTCTCTTGCGGGATTTCACTTTCACCAAACAACAAATCTTTTAATTCTCGCGGATACGCCGCTTCATTGGGAAGAAACACTACTTTTCCCTGATGGCAACACGAATTAGACAATCCACAAGTCTCTGACTTACTGTTTAAATCCGAACAATATATTCGATCTCTTTTCACTGTTCCATTATTTCACCGAGTAATAATTTCTGTTTGCTCTAATGCGATCTTTACCATCATTTTTTTGAGACTTTCGAATTTTCGTACTTTCATTATCTCTAACCTGCTCTGCATGTGTACCGCGCCAACGTCTTTGAATTCTTTACGGCATTCTACTTTGTCATCTACTCTTTGTCTTTTATTTCCGGACGCGGGCCTGGTTAAATCTCTTGGCACAAAGTCTCATCTCGCAGGACGTTAAAGTGTCTCACTTCAAAAGGTCATGTCTCGTCCCAGGATTTTTTTTTTTTATTTAATAGAGAGATATATTGGGAAGAAAACACAAACAGGCAGATAAATATTTGGGGATTCCACCTGGTATACTGTAACCCAGTGTTTCCCAACCTCAGTCCAGGTTTTTGTTCCAACCAGCTTCTGTTTTTAATTAGACTCCTGGACTAATTAAGTGATGTGTTATTTCCCAAGTTCTGTGTTTTGTTTAGAAAACTAAGTTTGGTAAAAAAGAAATACACACACACACACACACACTAGAGGGCAGTTTCCCTGGACTGCGGCGGTGCCCCGGATTCCCGCAGGGCACTATGGAACTAGGAGTTCAGCAACACAGTCCTGCTGGGTACTGTGGGTGCCACCAGGGGACGTTGTGGGAAGATGATGGGAGATTAAGTTCTCACGTAGCCCGGAAGTACTAGGGGATCACGAGGGTGGAAACCCTGAAGTACAGTGGAACCTCGGTTTGCGAGTAACTTGGTTTACGAGTGTTTTGCAAGACGAGCAAAAATTTTTAATAAATTTTGACTTGATAAACGAGCGAGGTCTTGCAATACGAGTAGTTTGTCTGCTGAGCGTCATGTGATCACAACTGAGCTGATGGTTCTTCTCTCTCTCTCCCTCTCTGCGGGATTGTGGGTAATCATCTCCTATTCTCTGTCTGAGTCGGCGTGCTTCACTCATATAGTCAACATCCTTAGGAGCGTATACTGTTTACTACAGCATTGTGACTGTGTGTGCTCACGCGCGTGTGTGCTGTGACGTGTGAGTCCCCATCTTGCACCCCAAAACATGAAGCTGAGTCTCAGTACTTTAGCAACACCAGCTTTATTCAGCTTGAAACAGCAACAGCGTGGCTATTTATTGTAGCGGGATCTGCCGCTCTCCTATACAGACACAGCAGTCAGGCAGGGTCGTGGCCAAGTAATACTGTGCCCTGCGCATTTATAATGTCCCTTGTATCACCCATCAACGGCAGGCGCTTATAGCATGTCCACGATCTTTTCGGATTCGCTTTTACGGCGAACTGCTACAGCGCTGGGAGACTGCGATTGCTTTGGGACGCTCTTCCGCGTGTCGTCCCGTTGGGTGCAATCCCACAAGAGTTTAGAAAGTCACTCACACCAGCCATGATTCTTTTCAAAGGTAAAGTGCAAGTTAATTTGTTTTATGTATTTTTACTTTATATTTTGTATTAATCATTTTTATATGAATAGTTTTGGGTTGTGGAACGAATCATCTGAGTGTCCATTATTTCTTATGGGGAAATTCACTTTGATATACGAGTGCTTTGGACTACGAGCACGTTTCCGGAACGAATTATGCTCGCAAACCGAGGTTCCACTGTACTTCCGGGCTGGTCAAAGAACTTGAATCCTCCATCTCCATTCGGACAATATATAAAGGACTGGGAAACACCCAGCAGACGAGCCGGAGTCGGGAGGGAGGGAGAGGACAGAAAAGTAATAACTGGGTGGTGTGTGGTGCTTTAATGCCTGTGGCTGTGGTGACTAGAGAGCATTGTGAAGAATATCAAAGAAATAAATCAAATCTTGGTGCTTTTAACTCGTGTTGTCAGTGAGTGTCTGTCTGTCTGTCTGTCTGTCTGTCTGTCTGTCTGTCTGTCGGGTTACAGGAGGGACAGCGCCCTCTAGTGTCACAATGGTCACTGAACAATAAGCCTACAGAATTTCATTTTGTCAAAAAAAATGTAAAACGTGACACTTTAAAATAGACCATAAGTCTTCGACACATTCGGGGGCTTTATTTATAAAACGTTTTGTGGATTCAAGTGTAAAAATACATGCAGGCTGTCACACACACACACACACGCGATTAGGGACAGTCAGCCAGCTCTATTGTGTATGAAAGCTGAGGAGAGTTCATACCAGCAAAGCAGCGGGTCCAGATGGAGTATCACCACGACTGCTGAAGGTCTGTGCTTGGAGCTGGGGAGTTCTCTACAGCGCATCTTCAACCTGAGCCTGGAACAGGGGAGAGTCCTGAGGCTTTGGAAAACATCTTACATCACCCCCATCCCAAAGATCTCACGTCCTAGTGAGCTGAATGACTTCCGGCCTGTTGCTCTGACATCACATGTGATGAAGACCATGGAGAGGCTGCTGCTTCACCACTTTAGGCCACAGGTTCAACACGCCCTCGACCCTCTGCAGTTTGCATATCAGGAGAAGGTGGGAGCGGAGGATGCCATCATCTACATGTTACACCGATCACTCTCCTACCTGGACAGAGGCAGTGGTGCTGTAAGAATTATGTTTCTGGACTTCTCTAGTGCCTTCAACACCATCCAACCTCTGCTCCTTAGGGACAAGCTGACAGAGATGGGAGTAGATTCATACCTGGTGGCATGGATCGTGGACTATCTTACAGACAGACCTCAGTATGTGCATCTCGGGAACTGCAGGTCTGACATTGTGGTCAGCAACACAGGAGCGCCGCAGGGGACTGTACTTTCTCTGGTCCTGTTCAGCCAACATACATCGGACTTCCAATACAACTCGGAGTCCTGCCATGTGCAAAAGTTCACTGATGACACTGCTATCATGGGCTGTATCAGGAGTGGGCTGGAGGAGGAGTATAGGGACCTAATCAATGACTTTGTTAAATGGTGCGACTCAAACCACCTACACCTGAACACCAGCAAAACCAAGGAGCTGGTGGTGGATTTTAGGAGGCCCAGACCCCTCATAGACCCAGTGATCATCAGAGGTGTGCAGAGGGTGCAGACCTATAAATATCTGGGAGTGCAGCTGGATGATAAATTGGACTGGACTGCCAATACTGATGCGCTGTGCAAGAAAGGACAGAGCCGACTATACTTCCTTAGAAGGCTGGCATCCTTCAACATCTGCAATAAGATGCTGCAGATGTTCTATCAGACAGTTGTGGTGAGCGCCCTCTTCTATGCGGTGGTGTGCTGGGGAGGCAGTATTAAGAAGAAAGACGCCTCATGCCTGGACAAACTGGTGAGGAAGGCAGGCTCTATTGTAGGCATGGAGCTGGACAGTCTGACATCTGTGGCAGAGCGAAGGGCGCTGAGCAGACTCCTGTCAATCATGGAGAATCCACTGCATCCACTGAACAGGATCATCTCCAGACAGAGGAGCAGTTTCAGTAACAGACTGCTGTCAATGTCCTGCTCCACTGACAGACTGAGGAGATCGTTCCTCCCCCAAACTATGCGACTCTTCAATTCCACCCGGGGGGGTAAACATTAACATTATACAAAGTTATTGTCTGTTTTTCACCTGCATTGTTATCACTCTTTAATTTAATATTGTTTATTGTATCAGTGTGCTGCTGCTGGAGAATGTGAATTTCCCATTGGGATTAATAAAGTATCTATCTATCTATCTATCTATCTATCTATCTATCTATCTATCTATCTATCTATCTATCTATCTATCTATCTATCTATCTATCTATCTATCTATCTATCTATCTATCTATCTATCTATCTATCTATCTATCTATCAGAAATGGGGATCTGGAACATGGTAGTAATAATCTTCTCTCCTTTTCATCTACCGAAAGACGGCAGAATAAAAAAACCCGCACCTCAACGAATGTGCCAATCTCCTCCTCTATCCACACCACAAAGTAAACGCTCCGTTCAGGCCCCATGGAGTCACCTCACTTCTGGTCCCGTCTTGATGACTTCAGTTTTGTCCCTCCACTTCTGACGTCGTCTCCCGCTCTCTCCATCGTCGTCACATCCGTTATTTTGATTTGTCTCTTGTGGCAGACAGCCGGGTCCCATGCCCGACCTGGACGCCCACTCGATGTATTTTCCAGGGGAGCAACCATGGGCTGCTCAATACCTCACCCGGGGCGCTTGGTGGCATCCTCCCTGGCTGACAGTGGTGTCTCAGCTTCCTACAGGGCTCCATGGGAGATGGAGTTCTCCACAATCCTGTTGGGATCTGGGGTGGCCGCATGGGTCACTGAGCCTGGCTGGACGAGTCTTCAGCCCTGCCCGGAAGTGCAACTGGAAACAGGTGATCAAGCACCTGGAGCACATCTGGGTGGGCTATAAAAGGGGCCAGCAACCACCACTCAATAGCCAGAGTCGGGAGGAAGAGGATGAAGCTTGACGGGAGGAGTGGTGGTACCAGAGAGGCAAAGAAGTGTTTAGTGTTTGTGTTGTTTCGGGACTGTGTTGTGCCTGTGGGGATTACGGGGAAGAAATGTCCCACAGGTGAAGAAAACAAAAAGTTTATTTATTTTTACACGTGCCTCCGTGTCAGTCTGTGCCGGGTCAGGCACAATATAGCGCCTCTGTTACACCCTCTATAAAAGCTTCCTGACCCCTGTGTCTTCTGTCAAATGTTGTGATTTTGACCTTGTTGCCAGCAAACTGGAACCTATGACCAGTATACAGGGAGGCTCCCCAACCCTTAATCTGTTTCATTTGATTTTTTTTATCACAAGGCTAAAAAAAAAAAAAAACAGGAAAAGGCACATGACAAAAAAAATAAAATAAAATTGATTTATAAAATCTGCCGTTTCTATGCAATTCACCTTTTATGAACCGCAATCACCTTCTAAATGTGCATGCATGAACATCGCCCTGAAACATCCATATATGGTGTATGCTAATCGACTTGCAGGACTTCATTGGCTGGTAGAGTAGCCACTCCCACCTGAATCGTCAAGATCCCGCCTCCTGCATGTGCTCCACAACTGAAAGCACAAGATCATGCACAGCTTTATAGTGCCTCCTCTCCTCGGTGTCCGGGCAAGGCATAAGATGCCAGCCTCTGAGTGGATAGCCACTACCACCTGGCACATGTAATGATGTGTATGGCATGACATCTGCTTAGAATTCCAAGAGCTAAACTGAGAAGAAGTGGTGAGGCGGCCTTCTGCTGTTCTTCTTCTTTCGGCCGCTCCCATTAGGGGTTGTCACAGGGGATCATCTTCTTCCATATCTTTCTGTCCTCATCATCTTGTTCTGTTACACCCATCACCTGCATGTCCTCTCTCACCACATCCATAAACCTTCTCTTAGGCCTTCCTCTTCTCCTCTTCCCTGGCAGCTCTATCCTTAACATCCTTCTCCCAATATACTCAGCATCTCTCCTCTGCACATGTCCAAACCAACACAATCTCGCCTCTCTGACTTTGTCTCCCAACCGTCCAACTTGAGCTGACCCTCTAATGTCCTCATTTCTAGTCCTGTCCATCCTCGTCACACCCAGGGCAAATCTTAGCATCTTTAACTCTGCCACCTCCAGCTCTGTCTCCTGTGCCACCGTCTCCAGCCCATATAACATAGCTGGTCTCACTACCATCCTGTAGACCTTCCCTTTCATTCTTGATGATACCCGTCTGTCACAAATCACTCCTGACACTCTTCTCCACCCACTCCACCCTGCCTGCACTCTCTTCTTCACTTCTCTTCCACAATCCCCATTACTCTGTACTGTTGATCCCAAGTATTTAAACTTATCCACCTTCGCCAACTCTACTCCCCTCATCCTCACCATTCCACTGACCTTCCTCACATTTACACACATGTATTCTGTCTTGGTGGTCCTACTGACCTTCATTCCTCTCCTCTCATATCTCCACCTCTCCAGGGTCTCCTCAACCTGCTCCCTACTATCACTACAGATCACAATGTCATCAGCAAACATCACAGTCCACAGGGACTCCTGTCTAATCTCATCTGTCAACCTGTCCATCACCATTGCAAATAAGAAAGAGCTCAGAGCCGATCCCTGATGTAATCCCACCTCCGTCACTCCTACCACAGACCTCACCACGGTCACACTCCCCTCGTACATATCCTGTACAACTCTTATGTACTTCTGTGCCACTCCCGATTTCCTCATACAACACCACAGCTCCTCTCTCAGCACCCTGTCATATGCTTTCTCCAGGTCCACAAAGACGTAATGCGACTCCCTCTGACCTTCTCTAAACTTCTCTATCAACACCCTCAGAGCAAACATCGCATCCGTGGTGCTCTTTCTTGGCATGACACCATCCTACTGCTCACTAATCATCACCTCATTTCTTAACTGAGCTTCCACTACTCTTTCCCATAACTTCATGTGGTGGCTCATAAGTTTTATTCCTCTGTACTTACTGCAGTCCTGCACATCCTTAAAACATGGAATAACTGACCAATAGAAATTCGCCAGGCTGATATGGTGGGGCACTTACAGCTTACAACCCGTCATTGTAACATGGCTTTCTCAGAGCTTCATTTTAGTGTAACCCTGATACTCTGTATATGCATTTAATTATCATTATTATTCATGGTGGCTCCATAATCCATACTAAGCCCTACTTTCTCTTCCGTTCTTTTTCCGGTTTTCTGTGTTGCTGATCTGCGCCCCCACCACCTGATCAACGCACCGTGATGTTCCTGCATTGACGGATTAAAGGCCAGAAGTCCACGTGACCGTCATCATCATCAAATTCTTCCATGAGAACCCTGAATACCATGAGGACTTATTGAGGTCATTTATGTTGGGTAGAATGCCTAGAGGGGGCTGGGTGGTCTCGTGGCCTCGGACCCCCTGCAGATTTTATTTTTTTCTCCAGCAGTCTGGAGTTTTTTTTGTTTTTTCTGTCCTCCCTGGCCATTAGACCTTACTTTTATTTTATGTTAATTAGTGTTCCCTTATTTTAATTCTTATTTATTTTGTCTTTTTTTCTCTTTCTTCATCATGTAAAGCACTTTAAGCGACATCATTTGTATGAAGATGTGCTATAAAAATAAATGTTGTTGTTGTGATTGCTGTTACAATGAATAGCACAGGCCATTTGAAACACTGAGGGTTCAACCAGTTAACTTACCAACCAGCCAGCCACCACGTACAGCACCATCAAGTCTGCCCAGGCTACTTTACCTCAAAATAAATGAATCACATGCTGACCAAGGTCATAGGGACGCAACATCTCCCAGACACATCTTGGCACCACAGATTAATGGAGTGTCACTGCTCACAGTTAATAAAAGCAGCTTCATTCTCGCTAGGTGAGTGCAGTCAATTGCTCTGATTATGTTAGGAGAATCGGACGCTGCTGCAAATTGACTTTTTGTGTTGGCAAAACCGGTCATGTCTTATGCATGTGAACCCACACCATACGAAATGGGAATGCCTGGCCGGTCTGTTAATGGCTTCCAGCATAGCAGGCATGACAGAGTGAAGCTTAGCTGAGATATTCTTAACCTGTCAGCCTGTTCACTGAGAGGTGACGACAGGTAACTGATGTAATAACCAGAAACGTTCTTCAGTGCAAATACGCAGTATGGGCCCTCTGAAAAGGCAACTAAAATACAGTCCGTCAGTCACTGTCCAATCCACTATGTTCTAACACAGGGTCACAGGGGTCTGCTGGAGCCAATCCCAGCCAGCACAGGGTGCAAGGCAGGAACAAATCCCGGGCAGGGCACCGCAGGGGGCACACACACACACACACACCCAGACACAAAGCACACACTAGGGACAATTTAGAATCACCAGTCCACCTAACCTGCATGTCTTTGGACTGTGGGAGGAAACCAGAGCAGACACGGGGAGAACATGCAAACTCCACGCAGGGAGGACCCGGGAAGTGCCCTTAAAATACGGTCCGTGTATCAAATTCATCACGGTGAGGTCTAAATAAGTTTGCCACGTCAATGAACGTTATAATAACAGCTTGGTGATATAAATTATTATGCGTGCGAGTCGTCAGTTTGCTGGTTTTGCTTGCGTTTCCCTACTTGGTCGAGGGTGTCGTTGTGGTATAGCAGGTCCGTGGCTTCAAAAAAAAAATATGGCTAGTTTTTAAAATCCGGTTAGCCGTGTCTGTCTCCATGGGCGCGATTGCACGACCGAAGGGAGTTGATGAGGTAATTGGGGCGAGTCGCACCCACACTTGTTCTCAATTGCTTCATCGGCTTCCTGCAGCGTGTGATTAAGGCGCTGCACCCACGGAGATGTACATGTACAGTTAGGGTTAGGTTAGGGGATGAGAGCCCGAAGGCAAAGCATTGGTACACTGTTTATAAACAAGGAAGAAAAAAATTAAAAATAGGGAAAAACATGTACTGTAGAAGAGGGTCAAAAAACTCAAATTGATTTTTTGCTATTGAACGTTATACACCAGCAACAGCAGCATGGTAGTGACTTTAATCCACCCACTCAGTCCATGTGAATGAGGATTTATAGCTGCAATGCTAATGACTGATAACTTCATGTGGTAAGCAATAGATGAGTAAAAATAATGATAAATCAATGCAGGAAACCAAAGCCTTGGCTGGAGCCTCTAAATGTGGTAGGAACCACCAACATATTTTCCCAGCAAAACACTTTGATTATAAGGGTGGTCAGTTTGATGAGCAATGGCATGAGGAAGCAATGAAAACGAGCAGCTCTATCCAAAGAGGAAAAGGCCGCCGCCAGGAGAAGGGATCAGGTGTATATTATTATATCAGACCAAATGGACAACCCATATGTCAAAGACGTCTACATTGACTACTCAGACTTCAAACCGTAGCACTTCTACCTCCTTGAGCGAGCCACTTCACCTGTTGCAGCTCACATTATAGAAATAGGAAAAGAACTCTACTCAAATTGTAAATTAATTACAATAAAACATTGATTAAATACATCGTTGTACGACTGCCACCATAACTTCCCGAAGGCAGAGTTGCCCTCTAGTGGCTATAATGTGGTACTGTAAGCCATAAATCCGCCATTTGAATTCCCAGTGCTGCCCAGTAATGGTCTGGTGTCCTGTCTAGGAATGGTTTCTGCTTTGTTATCTATCTATCTATCTATCTATCTATCTATCTATCTATCTATCTATCTATCTATCTATCTATCTATCTATCCATTATATAGTGCCTTTCACATCTATCTATCTATCTATCTATCTATCTATCTATCTATCTATCTATCTATCTATCTATCTATCTATTGCCTTTCACATCTATCTATCTTTCTATTATATAGTGCCTTTCACATCTATCTATCTATCTATCTATCTATCTATCTATCTATCTATCTATCTATCTATCTATCTATTATATAGTGCCTTTCTTATCTATCTATTATATAGTGCCTTTCACATCTATCTATCTATCTATCTATCTATCTATCTATCTATCTATCTATCTATCTATCTATCTATCTATCTATCTATTGCCTTTCACATCTATCTATCTTTCTATTATATAGTGCCTTTCACATCTATCTATCTATCTATCTATCTATCTATCTATCTATCTATCTATCTATCTATCTATCTATTATATAGTGCCTTTCACATCTATCTATCTATCTATCTATCTATCTATCTATCTATCTATCTATCTATTATATAGTGCCTTTCACATCTATCTATCTATCTATCTATCTATCTATCTATCTATCTATCTATCTATCTATCTATCTATCTATCTATTGCCTTTCACATCTATCTATCTATCTATCTATCTATCTATCTATCTATCTATCTATCTATCTATCTATTGCCTTTCACATCTATCTATCTTTCTATTATATAGTGCCTTTCACATCTATCTATCTATCTATCTATCTATCTATCTATCTATCTATCTATCTATCTATCTATCTATCTATCTATCTATCTATCTATCTATTATATAGTGCCTTTCATCATCTATCTATCTATCTATCTATCTATCTATCTATCTATCTATCTATCTATCTATCTATCTATCTATCTATCTATCTATCTATCTATCTATTATATAGTGCCTTTCACATCTATCTATCTATCTATCTATCTATCTATCTATCTATCTATCTATCTATCTATTATATAGTGCCTTTCACATCTATCTATCTATCTATCTATCTATCTATCTATCTATCTATCTATCTATCTATCTATCTATCTATCTATCTATCTATCTATCTATCTATCTATCTACAAGAAATGGGGATCTGGAACATGGTAGTAATAATCTTCTCTCCTTTTCATCTACCGAAAGACAGCAGAATAAAAAAACCCGCACCTCAACGAATGTGCCGATCTCCTCCTCTATCCACACCACAAAGTAAACGCTCCGTTCGGGCCCCATGGAGTCACCTCACTTCTGGTCCCGTCCTGATGACTTCAGTTCCGTCCCTCCACTTCTGACGTCGTCTCCCGCTCTCTCCATCGTCGTCACATCCGCTATTTTGATTTGTCTCTTGTGGCGGACAGCCGGGTCCCATGCCCGGCCTGGACGCCCACTCGATGTATTTTCCAGGGGAGCAACCATGGGCTGTTCAATACCTCCCCCGGGACGCTTGGTGGCAGCCTCCCTGGCTGACAGTGGTGTCTCAGCTTCCCGCAGGGCTTCATGGGAGATGGAGTTCTCCACAATCCTGTTGGGATCTGGGGTGGCCGCATGGGTCACTGAGCCTGGCTGGATTAGTCTTCAGCCCTGCCCGAAAGTGCAACTGGAAACAGGTGATCAAGCACCTGGAGCACATCTGGGTGGGCTATAAAAGGGGCCAGCAACCACCACTCAATAGCCAGAGTCGGGAGGAAGAGGACGAAGCTTGACGGGAGGAGTGGTGGTACCAGAGAGGCGAAGAAGTGTTTAGTGCTTGTGTTGTTTCGGGACTGTGTTGTGCTGGTGAAGAAAATAAAAAGTTTATTTATTTTTACACGTGCCTCCGTGTCAGTCTGTGCCGGTTCAGGCACAATATAGCGCCTCTGTTACACCCTCTATAAAAGCTTCCTGACCCCTGTGTCTTCTGTCAAATGTTGTGATTTTGACCTTGTTGCCAGCAAACTGGAACCTATGACCAGTATACAGGGAGGCTCCCCAACCCTTAATCTGTTTCATTTGATTTATTTTATCACAAGACTAAAAAAAAAAAAAAACAGGAAAAGGCACATGACAAAAAAAAATAAAATAAAATTGATTTATAAAATCTGCCGTTTCTATGCAATTCACCTTTTATGAACCGCAATCACCTTCTAAATGTGCATGCATGAACATCGCCCTGAAACATCCATATATGGTGTATGCTAATCGACTTGTAGGACTTCATTGGCTGGTAGAGTAGCCACTCCCACCTGAATCGTCAAGATCCCGCCTCCTGCATGTGCTCCACAACTGAAAGCACAAGATCATGCACAGCTTTATAGTGCCTCCTCTCCTTAGTGTCCGGGCAAGGCATAAGATGCCAGCCTCTGAGTGGATAGCCACTACCACCTGGCACATGTAATGATGTGTATGGCATGACATCTGCTTAGAATTCCAAGAGCTAAACTGAGAAGAAGTGGTGAGGCGGCCTTCTGCTGTTCTTCTTCTTTCGGCCGCTCCCATTAGGGGTTGTCACAGGGGATCATCTTCTTCCATATCTTTCTGTCCTCATCATCTTGTTCTGTTACACCCATCACCTGCATGTCCTCTCTCACCACATCCATAAACCTTCTCTTAGGCCTTCCTCTTCTCCTCTTCCCTGGCAGCTCTATCCTTAGCATCCTTCTCCCAATATACTCAGCATCTCTCCTCTGCACATGTCCAAACCAACACAATCTCGCCTCTCTGACTTTGTCTCCCAACCGTCCAACTTGAGCTGACCCTCTAATGTCCTCATTTCTAGTCCTGTCCATCCTCGTCACACCCAGGGCAAATCTTAGCATCTTTAACTCTGCCACCTCCAGCTCTGTCTCCTGTGCCACCGTCTCCAGCCCATATAACATAGCTGGTCTCACTACCATCCTGTAGACCTTCCCTTTCATTCTTGATGATATCCGTCTGTCACAAATCACTCCTGACACTCTTCTCCACCCACTCCACCCTGCCTGCACTCTCTTCTTCACTTCTCTTCCACAATCCTCGTTACTCTGTACTGTTGATCCCAAGTATTTAAACTTATCCACATTCGCCAACTCTATTCCCCTCATCCTCACCATTCCACTGACCTCCCTCTCATTCACACACATGTATTCTGTCTTGGTGGTCCTACTGACCTTCATTCCTCTCCTCTCATATCTCCACCTCTCCAGGGTCTCCTCAACCTGCTCCCTACTATCACTACAGATCACAATGTCATCAGCAAACATCACAGGCCACGGGGACTCCTGTCTAATCTCATCTGTCAACCTGTCCATCACCTCTTATATAGTCCCTTTGTAAACTTTTAATATAGTACCTTTCATTTCTATCTATTATAGAGTGCCTTTTATCTGTTATGTATATCTTTCATTTCTTTTATTATATAGTGCCTTTTCTTTCTATATATCTGTTATATAGTGCCTTTGTAACCTTTTATATTGTGTATTTTATTTCTGTTTATTATATACTGCCTTTCCTTTCTATGTATCTTTTATATAATGCCTTTGTATCCCTTCTATACAGGGCCTTTCAGTTATATCTGTTACATAGTGCCTTTTTATCTATTATTTAGCACCTTTCATATCCTTAATTATATAGTGCCCTTTCTTTCTATATATCTATTATATACGTAGTGCCTGTGTATATTTTTATATAGTGAATTTTATTTCTATGGTATAGAGCCTTTCCTTTCTATATATCTATTACGTAGTGTCTTTGTATCCTTTTTATCTAGTGCCTTTCATTTCTATTCATTATATAGTGCATTTGTATTATTTTTATATAGTGCCTTTTCTTTCATTATATCTATTATATGTTGCCTTTGTAACCCTTTCATATTGTTAATTTTATTTCTGTCTATTATATAGTGCCTTTCCTTTCTTCCATCCAGCCATCCATTTTCCAACCCGCTGAATCCGAACACAGGGTCACGGGGGTCTGCTGGAGCCAATCCCAGCCAACACAGGGCACAAGGCAGGAACCAATCCCGGGTAGGGTGCCAACCCACCGCAGCTTCCTTTCTTTATATCTATTATATACTGTCTTTGTATGATGTTTATATAGTGCCTTCCATTTCTATCCATTCTAATTTTTATATAGTGCCTTCCATTTCTATCTATTCTATAGTGTCTTTATCTATTTCTTTTTTAGCGCCTTTCATATCTTTTATTATATAGTGCCATTGGCGATTCCAGCTCACCTGCTTTCAATGTGGCGTTGTTACGCCTCCCCACGTGCACGTCTTCCAGTTCAAAGACGTATCGCTTAAGACGCCTGGCGGCTCTGGACTGACCTCGCTCGGATGTGCCCAGTAATGGCCTGGTGTCCCGTCCAGGTTGGGTTCCCGCCTTGTTATGTAAAGCCCCAGCACCCAACTGTCCCGCATAGTAAAACTGAGTTCACGAGTGTGTCGCTGTGCTGAGTGCGAAGTCGGCCCATCTGTCTATTAAAGACAAAGGAGCTCTTGCCTGTCTTCCCAGCAGTTTCGTTAACGTACAATCTACCGATCGTAAAATAAGTGTAAAGACATTAAGCTTTCGGTTTTGTGTGTATGTGTGTGTGGGTTGGGGGTCCTGTCCTGTGCTCCTCCTGTCCCCACGGAGTCGTAACAGCCCGTGCTATTCACAAGACAACTTTGGAGAGCGAGCGAGTGAAGACAGGCGTCCGTCTGTGCGCTTGCGCCGTTTTAGGCGCTCATCGGGTGGGGTCCTCGTCCGGAGCACCTGTACATTTGCGCAGGCGTAGTGCGACGCTGGATCTGTCGTTACTGGTCCGGTGGTGCCGCTGCGCAGACGTCGCTTGGGTGGCCGTCGCTCTTGGAGGTGAACGCAGAACAAGCTGGCATTTTGGATTTCGCTCTTCGCCTGTCGATCCGCTCCCTCATACGCTTATGGCACATGTAAGTTGATTGGAGGCGTCGCTTTTGTTTCGCCGTACAAAGCGGGTCAGCACAGCTGGATTGGTTTTTGTGGGTCCTCTGGGTCGCACTTCGAATCCATCACTGGGAGTGACAGGCAGTGCTTCTGTTTATGTCTGTGTGTGTGTGCGCATGTATGTCTTGGATGTATCTTGTTCCAAGATAAGCGGACTCCACAGCCGTTTGAATATTACGGGCTGCATTTTCATACAGCTGCAGATGACTGCTGAATACATCCCGATGAGAACGAGATAAGGTTCGCTCGAAGTGAGAAAGGCGAACACCTCCTTCCGTGCTTTATCCACCTTTGGACACGGACGGGTGGAAGAGGAGACCGCAAGGAAGTGCGAAAGAGTCACTCAGTTGGAGAAGAGGTTAGTTATATAGGCGGAGGAGACGTGAAAGTCCCGATCGGGTAAGGCTGAGGGTTCACGTCCAAGTGACACGGGGACTGCCGGCGATGGCCAGCCACGGGAACTGCGGCTTCGCTTTTACATCCGTCACCCAGAGAGTTTGCAGACAGAAAGGGGGCGCATCCACTTGTCGCTTGATTCATTCTGACCACAAGGGGTGCGGGTGCCCCACAAAACTAAGACAAGTGTGCCTGTGTTTAAGATGCCGCCGATCCGAGCAACCTGTGGCGTTCCGTCCTCGGCTACATGACTGGCATGGAAACGGCAGCCCGGAGCTACAGCGTCGCTTCTTCTTCAGTGACAGACAATTAGCAAAACGGTGCAAACAATAACGAGAATTAAAACTGTAATACGATGGGTAAATAATCCACTGTACACCAAACAGGCGTCTGATGGGTGGGACGCGTCCGCGCCTTCCTCAAAGGTGCCTTTCAGCGCTTTATGCCAATGTGTGCTCTGAGGGTGGCGGGCACAAATCACACGACGTTCAGAAGCGAAAGGGCCACACGCAGAATGCCCATCATCATCATCATTATCATTGTCAAGTCATACTTGTTATTATTAGACTTACCTGATATCGAACGCACACTTTTAAACGCGCTTAATACCATCAGCACGGTGCTGCTCGGGGAGGCTGCGGACCCCGCGCGACTGCAAAATTCGAATCACTGAGTACGGGACGTTAACGTCGCACTGGCAAGAATTGCCTGACTGGATGCAAAATATCGGCCACCTTTTATGTTTCAGGTGGTAAATATGTTTTAAACATTTTAGGTATAGATGTGCCACGAACTTTTTGTTTTTTACCTTTGAATTTTCCAAAGTAGTTGCTTTGCAATGTTAGTTGATAGACCCGCTGGTGCTGGTGGTGTGCCGATTAGTGGAGCAGAAGGATGTGGAACAGGATAAGGGATGGGGGGAATTGGGCAATGCGGTCACGTGATGGGAGTTTGTGTATGAAGCACCGGTGTGTGTGTGTGTGAGAGAGAGAGAGAGAGAGAAGCATAGGTGTGTGTGTGTGTGTGTGTGTGTGTGTGTGTGTGCGCAGTGAAAGCGACATCTGGGACAGAAGGGAATGTGCGAATACACGAGTGGAGCTGTCGTGACATCTGTCTATCACATAGTGCCTTTCATCTATCTATCTATCTATCTATCTATCTATCTATCTATCTATCTATCTATCTATCTATCTATCTATCATATAGTGCCTTTCATATCTATCTATCTATCTATCTATCTATCTATCTATCTATCTATCTATCTATCTATCTATCTATCTATCATATAGTGCCTTTCATATCTATCTATCTATCTATCTATCTATCTATCTATCTATCTATCTATCTATCTATCTATCATATAGTGCCTTTCATATCTATCTATCTATCTAATTGACTCAGGAGGTTGAGCTAATTTTAAATTGATAACATATATTAAGAATGTAGGCGGAGTACAAAACACAGTGGGAAGGGTCATTTACTCTTTATATATGGAAATTATTGGTGTTTGTTAAACATGATTTTGGTTTATTTCTGAAATTCTCAAGGAATTGTTTTTGAGCTTGTGTACAAAGTATAGGGCATGTACTGTGGCAGTAATGGTGAAGTAATGTATGGGCAGAAGTAAGTAAACAGTTGTGTGTATGTGATAGGCTGAGTTTATTCTTGTATAATTATTTATTAAATATTGTGTTATTTATTTGTATTACATGTCCTTATTTGTCTTTTTCTTCTTCTTAAAGATATTGAGTTAATAAAGCTATTGTAATGATCATAACCTACATGTCTTTTTCCATACGAACAAATTTAAACCTACTATTGCCCACCCTGTATGTATGTGTGTATGTATATATATATATATATATATATATATATATATATATATATATATATATATATATATATATATATATATATATATATATAAAATATATATTAGATATTAGATATTGTCTGAACACGGTGTAGGAGGTGTGTACTGGGGTAGTAATGGTGGTGATTAATTATATGTGTGGGGACAAGATGTGTGAATCATGAAATTTATTTTAGGAAAGGGAAAAATGTTTATTTATGTGTATATTGTTAGGAACACAGTTCACTTTATAGCATGTGTTAAATGATTACATTGAAGTTTTATATTTGTCTTGCTATTCTATTGAATAAAGACTAATGAAAAAATTCATCTAATTTGGAAAACAACAAGAAATAAAGCGAAGAGTAAGTCAACTACTGATACATTACTGATGTTTAAGGTTTTATTTAAAAGCAGAGTAACAGTAGAATATTGTGAACGTTTTGATGGCGCTGATATTTTTAAATGTATATGGGGTGTTGGGGAAGTGCATGTGCTGTTTATTTGGAATTAATTATGTGGTTTTTGCTTAGTGTCTTTCTTTGTTTTTGGTTTATATTTTTATGATGAGCTTCAGTTCTGTTTTCTGTGTTTAATTTGATGTTTAACTGTTGTTACTGTTTTTTTGCTTAATAAAGAATTAAAAAAATAAAAATATACATTATCTATCTATCTATCTATCTATCTATCTATCTATCTATCTATCTATCTATCTATCTATCTATCTATCTATCTATCTATCTATCTGTATTATATAGTGCCTTTCACACTATCTATCTATCTATCTATCTATCTATCTATCTATCTATCTATCTATCTATCTATCTATCTATCTATCTATCTGTATTATATAGTGCCTTTGACGTCTGCTGATCTGTTGCTCTACAGCAGTAGTTGACACTGATTCCTGATTTTTTCCTGTCTGTCTGTCTGTCTGTCTGTCTGTCTGTCTGTCTGTCTGTCTGTCTGTCTGTCTCTAATGACTGAGCTCACTGTGTAAGACCCTTTATAGTTGAACGCCTTGCTGCTTGTCCGGTGGTCGGACTCTGTGATTGGTGACATGGCGGGTGCTCTTTGGCCAGCGCAGTTCTCTCCTTATTATTTTCCACTTATCAGGGTTTGTTTCTTGGAGTGTCTGTTGAGTCTGCAGGTCACTTTTATTGCCCTTTAATTCCAGAGTTTCTTTAGCAGTCTGTTGCTGCCATTCTATGTTTCTCAAGCCCAGTGCTCCCCCCACCTCGGCTCAGTCCACCTGCTATGCCCCCCCCCCCCCCCCACCTCAGCACCCCAGGTGTGAGTCTATACAGCGGTGCACCTGTTTCTTACAGTGGCAGGTGTCTTTATCTCTGGGAGCACCGCCTGCCTTTCTGATTCACTTTCAGCGAGTGCCACAGCTGACCTCTCATCTTACATAACGCTGCGCTGCCCACCATTAACCAGCTCTTTGAAGTGCCTTCCTGTGGAGAGGAGAGCAGAGGCTGGGATGGGGCACCCGGGCAATTACAGGGCTTATGGTCGTCCCTCAGAGCCGCTTCTGTGAGAAACGTTTTGTTGTAATGAACGAGGAGGAGTTCAGCGAATCCATTCAGTGAGGTTTTCTAAAGTCTTTCACATTTTCTTGATGTTGGACCTGCTGGCACCATTCCCAGCTGGCAGCCGTGGCACACGTCTCCTAAATGAATCCCAGGTTCACACACATTTCTCACCCCCCTGGGATTGTTCACACCTTCGTCCTTACAGACCCCGCGTTTCCCAAGTTCAAGTTCAGGTTGATCACCAGGTGTTCTCAGTACATTGAAATGTTTACCTGTGTGTCTCCTCAAGACAGCTGACAACAACTCTGAATTAGCGTAAACCGCCATAATCCGGGGTGCTCATAAGAAATGTCATGACAGACTTCACAAGGTAGAGGTGCATAATAAATAAAAACAGTTGGATCAAATATTTAGTTATGTGATTCAATTTAAATATTCTCAGTTGTAAGTGAAATTTGTCATTGTCACCTTCTGATAGAGTCCATAGTGGGCTAGAGGCCAAGTACAGCACCAAAGTTAGGGTCACCTTCATAATCACTGACCATGATGTAGTTTAATATGATACCCCACATGCTTATGTTTGAAAACTGTCATTTTTAACCTTCTGGAAGAGTCTCTAAGAGGGTTAGAGGTTAGCTGTGCTGAGATGGGTTGAAATCTAAGTAATCAACGTAGACCTCAATGTTAATGTTTGCAATGTGTATGCATGTCTGTCTTGTGCCATGGGATTGGTAAAAGCAGTGCTAATGTTTGTGAATCGCCATCTGTTAGAATGACAAATACAATAAATGAATATATATATATATATCTGTTATTTGCCATATGGTGTGAGATTCAAAAAATCAGTGCTAATGTTTGTGATGTGCCACCTGTTGGAATAATAAGTGCAATACATTTTTATTATTTAAAAATGTTTGCAGTGCTCTATTTGTTGGAATGACAAATGCAATGCATATGTATATCTGTTATATGCCATTTGGTATGAGATTCGTAAAAGCAGTGCTAATGTTTCTGATGCACCATCTGTTGGAATGACAAATGCAATGCGCAGTATATATATATATATATAAATGTTATATGCCATTTGGTATGGAATTCATAAACGAAGTGTTAGTGATTGTGATGTGCCACCTGTTGGAATAATAAATGCAATGCATTCTTTTTATTAAAATGTTGTGCACTATCTGTTGTAGTCACAAATGCAATGCATATGTATATGTGTTATATGCCATTTGGTGTGAGATTCATAAAAGCAGTGGTAAAGTTTGTTATGCACCTTCTGTTGGAATGAAAAAATGTAATGCATATGTCTCTGTTATATGCCATTTGGTATGGGATTTGTAAAAGCAGTGCTAATGTTTGTGATGCACCATCTGTTGGAATGACAAATGCATTGCATATATATATATATATATATATATATATATATATATATATATATATATACATTTTTTTTTTCATTGCCTTCATAGTCTGAGTCTCAACGACCTGAATTGTGTGGGTGGTTACCTACCAGGTAATGCTTGTGGTTGGTCTGCCATTCGGCAAACATCCGCCACTGTGCCCTCTTTCAGTTGTTATATGCCATATATATAATTTTATGTCATTTGGTATGGGATTCATAAAAGAAACGTTAATGTTTGTGATTCGCTTTCTGTTGGAATGACAAATGCAATGCGTATGTATATGTGTTATATGCCATTTGGAATGGGATTTGTAAAAGCAGAGCTAATGTTTGTGATGCACCATCTGTTGGAATGACAAATGCAATGTATTGTATTTCTAAAAATGTTTGTGATGTGTCATCTTTTGGAATGACAGAGACACAGCACCAGGACAGATACACACACAGACACTTATGCTTTAATTAGAGTGGATTGGTGGGGAAGGGGGGTTGAGGTGGCATGCAGAACTTCATGGACTTCTGATCATTTTTGCTGAAGACACCCTATTGTTTTACTCTTTATCATAAGGGTGTAATGTTGTCCAAAATGGACAAAAAATGGTGGGTTTTCAGGGCTAGAGGGCAAACATATGAGAGAAAACCAAAAAAGCTTTACATCCATCCTGCATAACTAGACATCAAGACTAGTCGATTGGTGTATCATATGTGAGGGTTTTCTCATAGTGGTGAGTCAGGAAGCACCTGACAAGAAAAACTGCAGTGATTGCAAAGCGTTCAGATGTTATTCTCATGAACACTGACAAAAACGTACAAAGAATACAAAAAACTACATAGAATGCTACATATAAACTTATACCGAAGAAATATGCAAGCTCCGCCCCCCCCTTCACATTTACGATTTCTTCCTAATCTCATCCACTGCCAAAGCCAACTCACCAAAACTCACCTCTTCACTAGTAGAAGGTACTAGAATGGAGGTGAGCGGAGGGTCTTCTAAAACCGACTGGAATCACTGTTATGGTGGTGCTGCCCCCTGGTGGTTGTATCTGTCATGACATCTATGACCTACTGAATACTTCCATCCATTCATTTTCCAACCCGCTGAATCTGAACACAGGGTCACGGGGGTCTGCTGGAGCCAATCCCAGCCAACACAGGGCACAAGGCAGGGAACCAATCCTGGGCAGGGTGCCAACCCACCGCAGGACACACACAAACACACCCACACACCAAGCACACACTAGGGCCAATTTAGAATCGCCAATCCACCTAACCTGCATGTCTTTGGACTGTGGGAGGAAACCCACGCAGACACGGGGAGAACATGCAAACTCCACACAGGGAGGACCCGGGTCTCCTAACTGCGAGGCAGCAGCGCTACCACTGCGCCACCGTGCCACCCCCTACTGAATACTTCCTAAATGGTAATTGCTCTTTTCGAGACTCATCATTGTGTACAAGTAAAGGTCTCAGTCTTCTTTAAACAACTCATATGGTGATGTTACCCACTGCCTGCCAAACTCCAAAGCTTTAGCACACCAAAGTGCCATAGTAGAAAGTTTTAACCCAGGAAGCAAACAAGAACTCCTACCGGTTACTCACTAAGCTGTACCTAATAAAGTGGCCACTGGGTGGGTGCTGAACCCTGGCATTATGTGAGTGTAGACATCCCATCCAGGGCTGCTTTCCCCGACTCCCACAGTGATCACTAGGAAGAAACACATTAAGGAAATTAACGAATAGATTTTGGACGTCATGTTGGCATCATTTTTTTTTCCCCTGGCGTCATCAGCTCTGAGTTTGCCAGGTGCAGTGGGCTCCTCTCTTGGTTTTGGGTCATTTTTTTTATTCCAAAATGTCCAAACAGTTTGCATGTTGTCATCCTTTGGTTCAAGCTGGAATTGCATAGGAAGGAAGGAATGGAAAGCCAGCACAGGGCAGAGCGTCACTGTCATTGTCTGTGGCATCGCTTTGAGGATGGACCACCTGTGTCAATTGGTCCCAAATGTGTGTAGCGTCGTAAACTCATTTTGGAATTATTTGTAACCATTTTTGATTCACTTAGAACAGCACATATGTCACTCCAAGTGGGGACCCCCCCTCCCATATCACACAACCCCCAATGTAATATACGTATAATGGAGCAATCAAAACTCCGATGAGAGAAGCTTCATCCAGAACTTGTATTAAATATGAACAGCATTGTGAGGATGACCAAGACGCAGACCCAAACAGACAGCACTGCCGTTTATTTATTTATTTTTTCTCTGAATTTACTGTCGCAATCTTCTTTATTTATTTATCTGGTTTGTACAATGCTATATACTGTAATCCCCAGCTGTTCTTTCTTATATTCTGTAAGTGCCTTGAGCATGGGAAAGGCGCTATATAAATAAAATGTATTATTATTATTATTATTTGTTTCTGATTCAAGCCCCGTTTGGCCTCCTACACGTTCACGTGTTTCTTTTTCTTTCCATGCCCTGATCCCGCTCTAAAGGCAATGAGATAAAACAGTGTAACAGAAAGAGGGGACAACGATAAAGAGTTGGGGTGCCAAGATGGCAGCAAGATTCAAAAAAATGCACAAAAATTGGTAGCGTCGCCTCTTCATACACAAGTTCAGGACAAAACCGTCCCAAAATGGCGGAGCTTCCAGATTTGGGCCCTTCTGACAGGAAGAGGCGGGTCCAGGTGAACTGACACTGGAAGTGATGTCAGAGGTGTCCCAACTGTCAATCAGCCTTGTGTGCAGAGAGAGGAAGAGAGAGAGAGGCATTAGGACACAGCGCCAACCCTGGGGTGGCGGTAGAACTGCAGTCTCAAGGGTCCTTTAGCCGTCCCCTATGCCCAGGCGTGTGACAGCAGCCATTAATCAAACAGCATAGATCAGGGGTCTCAAACTCCGGTCCTGGAGGGCCGCAATGGCTGCAGGTTTTCATTCTTTTCTTAATTGGTGACCCGTTTTTGCTGCTAATTAACTCCTTTTCCATTCATTTTAATTGACTTGTTTTTTAAGATTTGTTCCCCTGAATTGCTTCATTTCTTTCCTTAAATGGCACCCAAACAGAAATGAAATGTGAAGTGAGTGAGCCAACAGAAGGCCAACTAAGTCAGGGCCTCAAACATCAAATTTCACTCCAACCAGTTGCTTAATGAGTCACTGAGTCTTGTCGTTAATTAAACTCGTTCTTTAATTCCATGGCTTGTTGCTGCTCTCATTGTACAATAGCAGACATTTCTGAAATTGTTGATGTTCTTTTTTCTAAGAGCGCTGGTCAATTGTTCTGAGGACCTGAGCAGATCAACACTCCTGAGACCTTCACCTTTCCTTTTTTTCAGATATTGTATGATGGACACCACTTTGCTAGTCATGTTGTGCCTCATTTTGTCTCTCTATTATAATAAAAAAATCCTGGGACAAGATGTGACTTTTTGAGAGAGACACTTTCACGTCCCGCGAGACTCGGCCATGTGCCAAGAGATTTACAATACAATACAATACAGTTTATTTCTGTATCGCCCAAAATCACACAAGAAGTGCCGCAATGGGCTTTAACAGGCCCTGCCTCTTGACAGCCCCCCAGCCTTGACTCTCTAAGAAGACAAGGAAAACTCCCAAAAAAAATCCTTGTAGGGAAAAAAATGGAAGAAACCTCAGGAAAGGCAGTTCAAAGAGAGACCCCTTTCCAGTTAGGATGGGAATGCAGTGGGTGTCAAAAAGAAGGGGGTCAACACAACACAATACAATGCACAGAACAGAACAAATCCTCAATTCAGTATAAAAATAAAAAGTACGGAGAAGAATTTAACAGTAGATGATATCACATAGGGCGGCACGGTGGCACAGTGGGTAGCGCTGCTGCCTTGCAGTAAGGAGACCCGGGTTTGCTTCCCGGGTCCTCCCTGCGTGGAGTTTGCATGTTCTCCCCGTGTCTGTGTGGGTTTCCTCCGGGTGCTCCGGTTTCCTCCCACAGTCCAAAGACATGCTGGTTAGGTGGATTGGCGATTGTAAATTGGCCCTAGTGTGTGCTTGGTGTGTTTGTGTGTGTCCTGCGGTGGGTTGGCACCCTGCCCAGGATTGGTTCCTGCCTTGTGCCCTGTGTTGGCTGGGATTGGCTCCAGCAGACCCCCGTGACCCTGTGTTCGGATTCAGCGGGTTGGAAAATGGATGGATGGATGGATGATATCACATAGGGCGGCACGGTGGTGCAGTGGGTAGCGCTGCTGCCTTGCAGTAAGGAGACCCGGGTTCGCTTCCCGGGTCCTCCCTGCGTGGAGTTTGCATGTTCTCCCCGTGTCTGCGTGGGTTTCCTCCCACAGTCCAAACACATGCAGGTTACTTGCATTGGCGATCCTAAATTGTCCGTGGTGAGTGGGTGAAACGTCATTAAAAATAAAAAAGGCTTTATTCTCCACAACAAGAAATAATGGTGAAGCTCCGAAGAGCACAATGACCAAATGGAGTTACCTAAAAACACAAAGTCCAAAAACAGAATCCCAAAAATCAGAACAGAACGTCAAAAAGGACAAAGAAATCACCATAAGCAACAAGAGCACTCAAGTCACCAAAGCCCCAAAATGAACCACCAGGAGCTGTGGGAGACCCTCTGGATTTATAGAACGGGAGGGCAGTTCCTGGTAGTGACTGGCAGGTGTCCCCACCTCTTTTTTGGAGGACCACCCATAGAACACACGGGGCATATACTGTATATGCAGACACAATCAGGAAACAAAGAAAAATGCAAGTACCGTGTATACTCGCGTTTACGTTCTCTCGCGGATGAGTCGGGGCTTGATTTTATCGTATAATTTCTGGTATTTTATAATGTCGGTCGTATAAGTCGAATGCGGAAAACTCACGCTATTGGTCCAAGGGATTATGATATGCTAACGCCCACCTGAGAGAGTCGCCACGGGGTACACGGCCTTTATTTCTATATATTGTGCCTTCGTGACCACACGGTAAGACCCAAACTATTCTGAAGTGACGTTTGCACTGATTTGTGTTTTTTGTGTCTCACCCCCTCATACACCTTTATCGTAAGAGCATCCCTTATCTACGATGGAGCGTTCAATCAGAAGAAAATATGAAGCTCGTTTTAAATGAAAAGTCGTTGAAGTGGCAAAAGAAATCAGTAACTGCACTGCTGCAAGAAAATTCAATGTGTCTGAGAAACTGATGAGAGATTGGAGGAGGCGAGAAGATGGAAAAAAATAAATAAATAAGCGTCGTATTTTTGAGCAGGCGTACAAGTCAGGATCTGATTTTATGATCGAAGTTTTGGGTTTCATCTGGGTGGTAATCGAGTCAAGACAGATGGTGACGTGAAGAAAGCGGTTGCACGAATGGTTACGAGGACAAGTCCAAACCTTTTATTCTGCTGGCAGGTGGTGCAAGTGCATTGAGAAGGGTGGAGACCACTTTGAGAAATGACATGATCAGTTTTGTGAAGGTTTGTTCCATTTCCTGATCAATCCCATTCTCTAACTTTAGCTTGACTTCCTCTCGTAGCTTGGGCAGATATGATGGTGCTGAACCCTCAGTGTTTGATATGGCCTGTGCTATTCATCGTAATAGCCATAATGTCATTACATGTGCCAGTAGATAGATGCCCTTCCTGGACCCTCAGAACGCAGAGGAGAGGCGCGTGATCTTGTACCCACAGTTGCAGAGCACGGCCAGATGCTCTTGAATGCAGGAGGTGGGGGTCCCGATACATCAGTATGTCTAGCAGGATTGACTACTGCAATGCGGTGTTCACTGGATGTTCAAACTGTTCTCTATACAGCCTCCAGTTAATCCAAAATGCTGCGGCAAGAATTATTACAAGAACAAGAAAATACGAACACATAACTCCAGTTCTTAAATCCTTACACTGGCTCCCGGTTAAGTTTAGGGCATTTTTCAAAATCCTGCTTTTAACATATAAAGCATTAAATGGCCGAGGTCCGGCTTACTTGTCTGAACTTATCATGACTACCAAACCTGAGCACACATTAAGATCTCAAGATGCCGGTCTGCTTATGATTCCAAGGATTAATAAAATAACAGTGGGAGGTCGAGCTTTTAGTTACAGGACCCCACTAATCTGTGGACTGGTCTGCCTGCTACTATAAGAGATGCCCCTTCGGTCTCAGCTTTCAAATCCCGGCTGAAGACTCACTACTTCAGTTTAGCACACCCTGACTAGAGCTGCTGATCAACTGTACAGACTGCATCTCTGTTGTCAGTCATTAGCACTAAAACATAACAAATATGACAGTTATAATTTGTTACTAACCCTCACCTATTCTGTTCTCTTCTCGGTACTCAAATGTGGCACTTGGTGCCACAGCCCACCTGCCAAGTTATAAAGCCTTAAATGGCTGAGGTCCAGCTTACATCTGTTAACTTATCATGACTTACAAACCTGAGCGCACATTAAGATCTCAAGATGCTGGTCTGCATATGGTTCCAAGGATTAATAAAATAACAATGAGAGGTCGAGCTTTTAGTTACAGGGCCCCTAAACTGTGGACTGGTCTGCCTGCTACTATAAGAGATGCCCCTTCGGTCTCAGCTTTTAAATCCCGGCTGAAGACTCACTACTTCAGTTTAGCACACCCTGACTAGAGCTGCTGATTAATTGTACAGACTACATCTCTGTTGTTAGTCATTAGCACTAAAACATGAGTAACATGATAGTTATAACTTGATACTAACCCTCACCTATTCTGTTTCTCTTCTCGGTACTCAAATGTGGCACTTGGTGCCATGGCCCACCTGCCAAGTTGTTTTGCCTGCCTAAAGTAAAGTCATCTCTGATGGAGGATTGCAGGAATTGTGGGGTAGAGGGGTCCTTTCATCAGATTGGCTGGCCCAGCACTGGCCAATGGGGGAGGCGGCTTGATGGCCGAAGTCTCCAGGACTCTAAACAAATCCAAATCATATTATGGGATATCATCTACTGTTGAATTCTGCTTCATACTTGTAATATTTTTGTTTTTATATTGTATTGAGGATTACTTGTGTTTTGTTCTGTGTATTTTATTGACCCCCTTCTTTTTGACACCCACTGCACGCCCATCCTACCTGGAAAGGGGTCTCTCTTTGAACTGCCTTTCCTGTGGTTTCTTCCATTTTTTCCGTACAAGGGAGTTTTTCCTCGTCTTCTTAGAGAGTCAAGGCTGGGGGGCTGTCAAGAGGCAGGACCTGTTAAAGCCCATTGAGGCACTTCTTGTGTGATTTTGGGCTCTACAAAAATAAATTGTATTGTATTGTATCAGGGTGGGATGCTGCTGTACCACCCAATAAAGTTCTGCAGCATCGTGAGTGCACATGTATCTGTTCGATTAGCATACTTCATATATGGATTCTTCGGTGTCCGGTCGACGCACATATTTTTAAAAGGTGATTGTTTTATGAAGGGTAAATTGTGTAGAAATGTGCATACGGCAGGTTTAATAAATCTGTTTTTGTTTCTGGTGTGCGCATTTTCCTGTTTTTTTGGACTTCACTCTCAAATCCATGCAAAGTTTTATAAATGGCCCCTTTTCATCCATTCTGCTTTTGCCTCTCCTAAGGAGACATCCATCCATCCATCCATCCATTTTCCAACCCGCTGAATCCGAACACAGGGTCACGGGGGTCTGCTGGAGCCAATCCCAGCCAACACAGGGCACATGGCAGGAAGCAATCCTGAGCAGGGTGCCAACCCACCGCAGCTAAGGAGACATAACTATAAGAATTGCACAGAGCTTCACATAAAGGCAGCGGACTCATTGGTCACAATGTTTTAGGTCTTTTTCAAGTCATTGCTATTTTATTTTGGATTAATTCAAGCATGTATCGTAAATCATGTGAAGAATGGCGAGATCTCATCTTTCTTGGAACAGTAATAGCAGGTCAGGTGTGCCAGGGCACAATCTGCTGCCAACCCTTAGACTTTGGACTCGTCCCTTCTCTTTTGCTAATGCTGTAAACTCTTCTGTACTTTCCAGTCCAGGGCAGTGGCTACCATAGCAGACCTGGGGCTGTTTGTAGTAATCGACTCACAGCTGCTAGGTGGACATTTCTCCTGTTGTTGAGTAAGTCGTCACATATTATACTGTAATTTATTTAGTCTTGTTTGTGTGAAAAAGATAAAAAGAATGTGAGACTTCATTCACGTCATTACCATTGCCCCCCTCCTCCCACTGCCCACGCCACCCCTCCTGCTCGACTCCTTCAGACCAAAGGGTAAAACCTCGAGATCAGCACTGAGTCTGTCACCTCGAGAGAAAACTCCGCACTTCCAGAAGTTCATGACGGCCTTGCTGAATATGGAGCAGCCACTGGCAAGGATAAGATTCAGAAATGACGCACACAAAAACCAATGTGGCGTATTAGTGTTCCTCTTAGTGAAAACCTCTGTGTGTTAAGAGGGTCACCGCTTTCTCCAGACCTTTGAAAACAGAATTTACGTTTCTGTTGTATTTTCACAACTGTGCTGTTTGAGATGAGTAGCCTTTCTGATGCTGTCATGCACTGTCAAGCAGTAGCTCACACAAAACTAATATCTGTTTTAAGACAGCAGCCTTCTCCTCAGGCACACTTCAGATGTGGTGCCTTCTCGGTGCTGTCCTCTCTGTCTGAGTTATCAGTGCTCAGGCTCAAGGTCACCATTATGGGCATGTTCAGAGATAACCTTGAAACTCCTACTGGCATGTTTGCTCAGAATAGTGACAGTGCTGCAATACCAACAAGAAGACATGCAAATAAATATGAATAAATAAGTAAATACTGCGAAATGAATAGCCTCGACACACAAAAAAAGATTTGGGGCAGCCACCCGTGTACTTGACCTTGGCTGCAGAAAGGCAAAGTTTTCAGTACAATAGAGTACAGAGTTGAGACGAAACAGAACTGAACAGTGGAGGGAGGAAGTCAGGTTTTATAGGGAGGTCAGAGGAAGTGACGTCGTCCTCGGGGACGGGACCGGAAGTGACGTCTTCGGACTCAGGCAGAATTTTCTCTGTCTGGTCTGCGGGGATAAAATAAGAAGGTTTAGTGACACCCCACCACCCCCAACCCTGGCGTGGAATTCTCTTCTTTTGGTCCCTGTAGCTGGCACCCATGCACACGTGTGTGACGATACGTAAACAGTACATATAACGTATGATGACTTCTTAGCTGGATAAGTAAGCACTGTGTGAGATAGATAGATGTGAAAGGTGTTATATAATGTGTGTGTAATGTTATCTATCTATCTATCTATCTATCTATCTATCTATCTATCTATCTATCTATCTATCTATCTATCTATCTATCTATCTATCCATCCATCTTCTAACCCGCTGAATCCGAACACAGGGTCACGGGGGTCTGCTGGAGCCAATCCCAGCCAACACAGGGCACAAGGCAGGAACCATTCCTGGGCAGGGTGCCAACCCACCGCAGGACACACACAAACACACCCACACACCAGTCACACACTAGGGCCAATTTAGAATCGCCAATCCACCTAACCAGCATGTCTTTGGACTGTGGGAGGAAACCGGAGCGCCCGGAGGAAACCCACGCAGACACGGGGAGAACATGCAAACTCCACGCAGGGAGGACCCGGGAAGCGAACCACAGGTCCCCAGGTCTCCCAACTGCGAGGCAGCAGCGCTACCCACTGCGCCACCTTGCGGCCCTCTATCTATTATACAGTGCCTTTATATCTACTGTATCTATCCATCTATCTATCTATCTGAAACTGGAATTCACTTACTACCACCTCATTGGAGACATACAGACCTTCTGTGATTTATGGGTGCTGGGGGGGTTTGTGTTTTGTTGAGAGGGAGAAGTTGGTGACTGGGTGCTGACTTCTTTAAATGTCCTTCAAAGTATTTAAATGCTGGATGGTTGAAAGCGCAGAACAGAAGACGTCCTGGGGAATACAGTGCTGTGTGTATAATGGAGAGTGATGTACGGAGTAGGAGACGAGTATAGGGGGAGTAATGGAACAGTACACTGATTATGAAATGTGTATTTATTATGGACAATTATTAATATTTATGTGTAGATTAGGAGGCATGTACAGGGGAGTAGTGGTATAATCAACAAATTGTGATTTACTTATTTATTATAAACAATTCTGTAACTTTATGTGTGGAGTAGGAGGCGTGTACAGGGCAACAGTAGTGGAGTAATGCAACATATTTATTAACTGCATATTACTGCTGTATTAATGTTTTTTGTTATTGTGCAAAAAAAAGTTTATTTTAAAATAAAAAAAAAATTAATTATCTATCTATTAATGTGTGGAGTAGGAGGAGTGTAAAGGGGGAGTAGTGGGGGTCTGATGTATGACTCTTTTGTTTATTCTGAAATTTGGCTTTTTGTCATTTGACTGTGTATATTGTTATGTTACTGTTTCTTATGTTCACAATAAAGGTTGTTTTAATATTAAAAAAATTATCTATCTATCTATCTATCTATCTATCTATCTATCTATCTATCTATCTATCTATCTATCTATCTATCTATCTATCTATATTCCATTTTCTATCTATCTATCTATCTATCTATCTATCTATCTATCTATCTATCTATCTATCTATCTATCTATCTATCTATCTATCTATATTCCATTTTCTATCTATCTATCTATCTATCTATCTATCTATCTATCTATCTATCTATCTATCTATCTATCTATCTATCTATCTATCTATCTATCTATCTATCTATCCCATAGTGCCTTTCATTTCTATCTATCTATCCCATAGTGCCTTTCATTTCTATCTATCTATCTATCTATGAGACTTGCCATCAGAGGTGTGTACTCCAGCACATCAGAAGGCTCCTAAGCCTGCTGTTTGCGTTGCCTTCCATTTGCAAGTTAAATGACTTGCTGTGCAGGAGGAGGACAAGCCCAGGTGTCTCTCGCAGTACAAACAAAGAGACTCATGAATATTGATGACACTTCACATTGTGAGCTTTGAGTATTTTTATGTTCTTTTTCAGAATTGTGTGTATGTGAGAAATGAAGGATGAATGCTTGAAATCTTTCACGTGTGCTTGGGTGTGTTTGTGTTGATGGCGTGTGTGTGCACAGGTGCCCGTTCAGATGTAAATATGTTAATGTGTGCCTACCTGTAATTGTGCCCGTAGGCAAATGATATGCTTATGTCTGTGTGAGTGCTTGTGGTTGATGGGCTGATGTGTACAGGTGTTTGTGTAATGGATATGTTTGTGCAGGTACTTGTTTTCTGTATGTGTGCTTCTGTGTGCTGTGTGTTGTGTTTATGGGGTGCATATCTGTGTGTGCCCTAATATGTGTAGATGTTTGTGCTCGTCTGTGTTCTGTGTATATACATACATGATTGATCTTTCAATGTTTATTATTAGTGAGCTTTTGGAACATTAACAGTATGTACAGGTGGTAGTGGATGTGTGTATGGTGTGCTTCAGTGTGTGATTATGCAAGTGCTGTCTATGTATATGTTGTGTACAGGAGGTCCAGGGTGTAACAGCCAGTGTCAATGCTCTTTAAAGTGTGTATTTGTGGGTGTTTGTGGGTGTGTGATTGTTTGTCCTACACTTGCATTTTTGGCATGAATACTTTGGTGGGGCCATCCCAGAATTCTCCTTTATGTGTGCAGATGTCTCTAAAATTCACACAAACCTGCTAATGACTAGCAGATTATGCAAGTTTATGCACCTTTCATGTTACAAAAAATCAATCAAACAAATGAAAGACATAACAGCGCCAGAAAAAGTCCAAGGAGGAGCGACTCGGCTGATTCAGGGCTGAGGAGTATGAGCTTTAAGGAGAGACTGATGGAGTTGGACCTTTTTAGTTTAAGCAAGCAGACATTAAGAGGAGACCTGAGTGAAATGTTTAAAATTATGAAGGGAATTAGTCCAGTGGATCAAGACGGTGACTGTTAAAATGAGTTCGAGAACACGGGGACACAGCTGGAAACCTGTGAAGGGGAAATTTCACACAAACATTAGGAAGTTAATCTTCACACAGAGAACCACAGATACCTGGAATGAGTGACCAAGTAGTGTGGTGGAGAGTCAGACATCAGAGACCCGGACATCTCCACTTGATGTGATTTTGAACAGTCTTGGTGAACTGCCTGTTGTTGTCACCAGTTTTTCTGGTTCCAGTGCCGGTGCCTGGTGTTGTCTCAAATGGCATCACGTCATTGAGGTACCCTCTGACACCATCATCTTCTGACGAAATACAGGCACAGAGATTAAAAAGCAAAGTAAAAGTGAGAACCTCACAACCACCCACTGCTCCGGATCCTCATCTGGCTATGAACAGCCTAAACTGAAACAACAACACCTCAGGATTAGGAGGAAATGGCTTTGACGTGACAAAGGACAAGCCACAATCACACCGACAGGACTCACACAAGGCACGACTCAAACCGCACACTGAGCGCAGGGTGGGCAGCACTGACCACCTCAACGTGAGGCCAGTAAACAACTGGAACAATGATCATCAACATCCAGCCATTTAAACCAAAGAAGAGCATCAGACTGCTGGCTTCTCTTCCACAAAGAAGCACCAGGAGGACACGTAGGCTTTCTCGCTGGCTTTTTTCAAATTTAGTTCAATACTCCTCAGTGGTGGATAAAAACGGAGATGCAGAGTCATGTCTTGTAAATGATACCCTCTTAAATGGGATCTTCTCTTCTCTTTTTCGTTAATTACTGTGGCTACGTTTCAGATGCCAAATAGTCTTAGACCTTTCGGACCTCGTCACTGGTGTGTGACACGTGAGCTCAACCAGGAAAAACATGAGATTTAAAACCAACAAAACCAACAACAACATTTCTTTCTATGGCACGTTTTCATACAAATGATGTAACTCAAAGTGCTTTACAAGATAAAATAAAAATCACGTTTGGCAATAATAAGTAACCAAGAATAAAGTAAGGTCAGATGGGCAGGGAGGACAGAAAAAACAAAAACAAAATCTGCAGGGGTTCTGAGGCCTCGAGACCACCCAGACCCCACTGGGCACTCTACCTCACATAATTGATCTCAATCAGTCCTCATGGCTTTCAGGCTTCACGTGTTAGAATTAGATGATGAGGGTCATGTGGACCTTCGATCCATCAATGGAGGGACTGCATGGCACCCTGATCAGGTGGTGATGGCACAGAATGGCACCTCATCTATCTATCATTATATAGTGCCATTCATATCTATCTATCTATCTATCTATCTATCTATCTATCTATCTATCTATCTATCTATCTATCTATCTATCTATCTATCTATCTATCTATCTATCTATCTATCTATCTATTAGCCTGGCGAATTTCCATCGTTCAGCTATTCCAGATTTTAGTTGCATAACAGCAGAAGGCTGCCTCACCACTTCTTTTAAATTTAGCTCTTTGAACAACAGGTGGTCCTCATATTCATACGGGTGATGACCATCAACGCCCATTGCTAAACTGGGCAGTTCAGTGTGCACATGCACACACAAACACATCGGGGTAAAGAGGACACTGCAGGGCCAATTGGTCCAAATACGCTGGCAATACCTGGCACAAAGGCATTCTCACAGACTACAAGAAGCAGGATTTTTCTAGTTAAGCAATTTCGCTGAGCATATGATAGGAAATTCTTCTTCTTCTTCTTCTTTTTAGTCTTCATCTTTTCCCACTTCTATGTGAGGTCAATGTGCTTGATCAGCCTTCTCCAAACAGCTCGGTCCTGCACCTCCTCACCAGTCAAGCCCTTTTTGTTTATACAACCCCTTTGCTTTGGCCTCTCTCACTTTTGCTTCCCCTGGACTTCCATTCCCATCACTCTTTTGCCCACCTATTCATTGTCTCTCCTCATCACACGGCCTCCTTTCCTGTAATAATAATAATAATTCATTACATTTATATAGAGCTTTTCTCAGTACTCAAAGCGCTATCCACACAGGGAGGAACCGGGAAGCAAACCCACAATCTTCCACAGTCTCCTTACTGCAAAGCAGCAGCACTACCACTGCGCCACCGCCTTAGCCATCTCTCCCACTTTTGTTGTACACTTGATTGTCTCATTTCTTATTCTGTCCTTTTTTATATCTCCACACATCCATCTCCATATTCTCATTTCTGTCACATCCAACTTCTTCTACTGAACTCCCTTTATTGCCCACCATATCTCAGCTCCAACCATCATTGCTGGCCTTACCACTGTCTTACAAACCTTACCTTTAACCTTTGCTTTAATTCTTCTAACACATAATACTCCAGATGCCTTCTTCCAGTTGTTTTATCCACACTGCGCTCTATGGGCTATCTCTGCATTTAGTTTTCCATGTTGGTCTACCACTGATCCTAGGTATTTAAAGTGATCCGCTATTCTCAATAGCTCTCTTTGCAGGCTAACTTCTGAATCCTTATCTTCATTAAACCTCAAATATTCTGTCTTCTTCTTCCCATTTATATTCAGTCCTCTATCTTCCAAAGCCCTTCTCCATTCTTCCAGCTTTCTCTCCACTTTCTGGTGCCACACAACACAATGTCATCTGTAAACAGCCTGCACCGGGGGGACTGATCTTTAATCCCACAAAGCATATGATAAGAAGCAGGAAAATAAATTTGCCTAAGAAGACAAAGCTGATGGTTGCTCTAAACATTTTAATAATAAGCTAAATGACTAAGTCAAACTTATCACTTACGGTATTTTGCACAACATCTCCCACTGGTTCTGAATGCAGACACATCACTGGTATCCTCCTGAATTTGCTTGTCGAGGTACAGTGGAACCTCGGTTCACGAGATTAATCCGTTCCAGAAAGTCACTCGTGCTCAGAAATTTTTTGTATTACAAATCAAATTTTCCCATAAGGAATAATGCAAATTTAATGAATCCATTCTGCAACCCAGAACTTTTGATAAGACATTGTATATAGTGGCAGGTACCCCTTTACTCTTGACCAGAGCCGGACCTGACGCTTACAATCAGCGGGAGCTTCCCCAGTGGCCTTCTATCTATCTATCTATCTATCTATCTATCTATCTATCTATCTATCTATCTATCTATCTATCTATCTATCTATCTATCTATCTATCTATCTATCTATCTATCTATCTATCTATCTATCTATCTATCTATCTATCTACACTGTAAAAAATGTTTTGTTGGATCAACCTAAATAAATTACTTCACAAGGTAACAAGCAATTTAATTGATTTCTTTCAAAATTTAAAAAGTATTTGAGTAAACTTAATTCATTTGAGTATTTAGCTCAAACCAAATGTCTTTAAAAACTCAAATTAACTGTGGTGGGCTGGCGCCCTACCCGGGGTTTGTTTCCTGCTTTGCGCCCTGTGTTGGCTGGGATTGGCTCCAGCAGACCCCCGTCACCCTGTAGTTAGGATATAGCAGGTTGGATAATGGATGGATGAACTCAAATTAAAATTATGTCCATTATTGTATTCACTGTAATGCCAACTTAAATTCTATATATATAGTCACAAACTCGAGGCAGAGTCATATAAAGGTTTGGGGCAGCCACCCGTATAATTTGGCTTCCTGGCTGCAAAGTTGCTTTTCAAAATAATACAGCACTGATGTGCACAAAACCGAGTCCAAACAGAACTGTGGGAATAGGGAAAAGGTGGAGGCTTTTAAAGGGGGAGACAGGAAGTGAAGTCAAAGGGGTCGGGCTCATGTAGGTCTTCTGCCATTGGTGTGAGCCCGGACGTGACATCACAGGGGTCGGAGACGGCAAGGTCTCCAAAGCGATTTTTTGTTTTAGACTAAATAGAAGAAGTTACATTAAGCAACAGCAAGGTTTTTCAATTTGAAGTAAAGCAAAAAATTACGTTAGGTGAACAAACATATTAATATAGTTCATTACAACTACTAAAATTATCTTAAATCAAAAAGAGCCTTTTTTCTCTTTTTTTTTATCTTTGATAACTGCAGAAAGTCAGATGCTCAGTTTTATGTCTGATCTGAAGGACAGTGCCATTTTTATAGCATAGCGTCCCTATCTCTGCACTGGTGCATTAGGACCCACATTCAGACCACAGGGTACCACACCAACACCTCTCCCAGCAGCAAGTACTGACTGGGCACGGACATTTTTACCTATATTAATATGACAAATATTACTGAACCAAATTTACTTTTGACATACTTGAGCACACATACCTTCACATATTATGAAACTCTTTTACACATAGACAGATCAGGTAATTTATCATTAACTTTATGATGTTATATATCACAATATCTATAATAACTAAAGTCATGGTATTCTCAGTACAAGCTGTTGTGCTGGAATCTTTGTCTATGAAGGCTGACAATTTCTATATACTGTATATGAGAGACGGCCGGCAGCTCAACCCTGCCGGGATGCCCCTGAGATTGAAAGACAGGGAAGGCAGCTTTTGTAGGACATTGCCTCCTCCAAAACACTAGATGGCAGCTTCCCTGAACTGCAGCGGTGCCCTGGATTCCCTCAGGGCACTATGGGACTTGGAGTTCGGCAACACAGCCCTGCTGGGAGCCACCAGGGGAAGATTTTTAGGAGAACAAATTCTTACCTAGCCTGGAAGTGTTAATGGATTATGACAATGTAAACCCCAAAGCATTTCCGGGCTGATTTTAAGAACTTTAATTCTCGGTCTGACCCGAAAGTGCTGGCAAGTCAAATGGACGGAAGAGTAGAAGCACTTCCAGGTCAAGAATGAACATAAAGGACTGCTGAAGACCCAGCATGCGAGCCAGAGTCGGGAGGAGGTGGACAACACTTGCTGGGAGGTGTGGAGGAGAGTATCTCTATCTATCTATCTATCTATCTATCTATCTATCTATCTATCTATCTATCTATCTATCTATCTATCTATCTATCTATCTATCTATCTATCTATCTATCTATCTATCTATCTATCTATCTATCTATCTATCTATCTATCATATAGTGCCTTTCAAATCTATCTATCTATCTATCTATCTATCTATCTATCTATCTATCTATCTATCTATCTATCTATCTATCTATCTATCTATCTATCTATCTATCTATCTATCTATCTATCTATCTATCTATCTATCTATCTATCTATCTATCATACTCAGATCCCCCTCCACTCTCAAATCCTCAATGCAATGATTCTAGAAAGAGCACAGACTACATGGTCGGTGCAGATTAAGGTCAGAATCGGTGTCCATTTTTTAAGAGTCCCGACTGCATCATTTCATTTGATGAGCTCCTGACTCCCCAGGCTGCCTAAGGGCCAAATCTTCTTCCAACAAGCAAGACGCACAGCTTAAGTGGCACCAAGCCGAGCCCTCTGGCAAGTACAAACAAAGGCGGGTGTCTTGGAGGCGGAGGTGAGAACGGACTGTAGAGGGAGAGTCCCTAATGTTCAGCACCATCTGTGCACAGCGTTGGCATCTGTCTGGAGAGCTGGCGCCTTTACCGCCTCTGCGTGTGTGTATTTAATGCCAAACAGCTTATGAATAACTTGACCACGGCCTTTTCTCATGCAGGTTAAGTAATGCTTCTTCTTTGAATATTCAGCCCAGTATGATGATGACGTTATAGGAAATAAGAATGAGACTTAGTTATATTAGCACCTTTGTTATCTGTTGTCTGGGGGGGGGGGTTCCAGTTTTATATAATTTCCCCACTGCTGAATAACTTTCTAAAAATATGTGTCAAGGGTTTACAGTATATCTCTTTCACTAACCTCCTAAAGAACTCTATGATAAATATTATATGGTGATGGTGATTTGTTTGATTTCAGCCTATTTAATCTGAGCAGCACTTCTCTATCTACAATTTCCAAATCTCTCCTTAGTAGTCCCTGTTACCACTGGGAGGTCGAGAATCGAAGTCAAAACAACGAAGCTAACCTTCCTTCTAGGAAAGACAATCGAACTGAAATGACACGGCGAGTTTTGTCACAGTTTACAGCTGATTACTGTCCTCTACCCCTCAATTTCAACAAAAGTTGACATCCGCCCTGAAAGAGATGGGCACGACCATCAGCAGTGTGTCTGTCTGTGGAGAGAGTAACGACCTCGTCGAGAGATTTACTTACCTCGGCAGTGACATTCATGTCTCTGGTGACTCTTCCTGTGATGTCAGTAGATGGATTGGGAGAGCATGGTGGGGTCATGAGGTGACTGGATAGGGTGTGTGGCGCTCCTGATATCTGTAAAAGGATGAAGGTCTAAGTCTTTCGAGTCCTGGTGCTTCCTGTCTTGCTATATGGTTGTGAGACATGGACGCTATCCGGTGACCTGAGATGAAGACTGGACTCCTTCAGTACTGTGTCTCTTTTGAGAATCCTTGACTACCGCTGGTTTGACTTTGTGTTGCTCATGGAGCCCCAAATGAGGCACATTTCCTGCATTGTGAAGGAGCGGCAGGTACAGCAGTACGGCCATGTGGGACGATTCCCTGAGGGTCACTCGGCTAATTGTTGAGGACTCGAGCAGCTGGACCAGGCCAAGGGGATGCACACGTTACACCTGGCTGCGGCAGATCATTTCCAGAGGGTGGGACTAGGCTGTGTGTCTGCCTAGGGGGATGCCAACTGGGATCCAGAGCTGGTTTGTCATGTGTTGGGTGTGGCAATGTGCTGTACCAGTGCAGGCTTCCCAACCTGACCTGACCTCACCTGACGAGGCAAGGTCAAAAATGCATGCAGGGATCATTACTAAAAAGACAAATCAATCTTTTGCCAAGCTCAAAATGCTAAATACGACTCAAAATCAGAGGACAAAGAGAAGTATTAGAAGAACTGTTAGAAGAAACAATAACAAGAAACATGGATGACTAAATGGCATATAAATACAACCACTTATAGGGTCACCCTGATAATGTCACATGACACACGTTCTTGGGGAATTCTGGGAAGATACCTCCGCAAAAATCTCAAAATGGCACCGTGTGTCGAATTTAAGATGGCATCACGGAAAGATGGTAAAAGTGTGTGGCTTCCTCAGAAAATGATATAGAACAAAATACACTTTAAAAATCAATTCCTTGCCTTTCGATTGGATAGTTGCCAAGATGCCCAAAAACCTGCCCAGAAAACCAGCAAAAAATTGAGTGAAATGCAGAAATGGTTACACTCACCTGATGGCCATAAGAACATTTGAGGGGCCACTCTGCATGGCTTTGTCAAGAGGGGGACTTGTGAAGGTGCAATTGCTTGCCGTCCGTCTCACGCAAAGAATTTCCCAGCTAATGAGATGGGTGTGATGAACCCGTGGTATTACAGATGATGAACTCAGTGTTTCCTTGCACTTTTATTGCACTCTTTTTGAATATTGGTGAAGGATATTGAGCTTAAGAAATCATGGGAGCCAAAAGATGAGATGAAAAGGAGGAGTGAGGTATTAAAATGAGGAAGACAAGAAGAACTGAGTGACCATCGCCAAAGGAACAAAACGAAAGATAACGCCAAAGCCACCAAAAATCATTTCTACTGGGCCAGCAACACATGGCATTGTCCCTTGTCGAGGCATCTTGTAGTTTGTAGACTGAGGATTTTCAGGTAGCAAGTGTGGACACAACAAGAGCAAAAGTTCAAGTTTACTACAAGAAGAACACAACTTAACGTGTCATTGTGCAGTTCCAATAAATCGCATTCAGTGAGCAGATCATTAAATCTAACTATTATACTCTCATTATTTCCTCCAATGATGGAAACACCAAGTCATTGTTTTCACTACTTAACAATATCACACAACCCCCAGATTCTTTACCTTCTCACCTTTACTCAACTGATTTTTGCAGTTCCCTTATGTCCTTTTTTAATGAAAAAATCCAGAAGATTCATAAGTCTCTTTGTACGGATTCCTCCAGGACTTCATTTGAATTTCACCCACCAACTCACTCATTTTCCTCTTTTTAGCTTCCTGCTTTCTCAGAAATCTCAGATCTTGTCTGTAAGTCTAAGGCCGGAGTTATACTTCACGCGAAGCGACGCATGCTGCAGCGGACGCTCCTGCTACACAAGCGTTGAAGTGTTTATACTTGCGCGCGTTCTTTACGTAAATCTGGAGGAATCCGCCAGGCGGCAGTGCGAGATATTATCACGGTGAGAACATGTTCGGCTTCTCTGTGTTGTGAATTGCCTAGAACACCCATTGAATTATGATGACAACTTACCGCAATATCTCTGAAAAGGATGTTTATGGATTAAATCCAGGAATGTGTCCATTCCAGCAAGCATTGGGCATGAGTGAGGAACAATCCCTGGACGATGCCTCGGTTCATCGCAAGGTGAATACAAGCACACACATACACTAGCGTCATTTTAGCGGCACCAGATCCCCAAATCTGCATATCTTTGGAAGGAAACTGGAGCACAGTGTGGAAACCCAGCAGGAAAACATGCAAACTCCAAGCAGGGAATATCAGCGACGTGACTCCCTGCAAGACAGCAGCACTAACGCTCCGCCACTGTGTCACCCCATGTGTGTAATTATTAACAGTATTCATTATTTAAACGAAATTACCGATTTATCTGTAAAAATGTAATATACATACTTTAATGCTTTTCATCATGAAAGTGATATCAAGTATAAATCTAAGGATTCTAAATGTGCAGAGAGTTGGAATATCATACATTTAATGTGCTCAGTGTGGCGATCTATTGCTGGCGATTCGCTGCTGTCAGGAGCAGAGGAAGCCCTAGAAAAAAAGATGGCACAGAAGACGGTATGTGAGAATTTTAAAACGTATCGTGTCATTACGATCGGGAATATGTGACGCTTGAATATAAAAGCACCATGAATACATCTGTATGTCGGCACTTTGCTTCACCACATCGAACCATTTATCAAATATCGAAGCGCGCACACCGATCTCGTCGGATCCGCAAAGCGGCTTTCTGTCACATGTAGATAGTAAACAGAGACTCTGATGTCACATTCCAACTTTTAGCACACCGCGCCCCCCCGACTTTTTGTTGGTTCTGCAACTCGTGCACGCGTCGCGTTAATTTCTGAGGACCTGCTCAGAGGACGCATCAAATGAACGCTCAGAACGCCATGATGCGGGCGCGTACGCAATCTGAGTGTGAAGTATAAATGAGCCCTAAGCCATCCACCTGTCAGCTGGACCCCCTCCCTACACTTCTGGTCAAAGCCTGCCTCCCCTCTCTGGTCCCTCTTATCTCTGCTATAATCCACTCTTCCCTCACTACTGGTACTGTTCCTTCATCTTTTAAAACTGCTGCAATAACCCCAATACTGAAAAAACCTGCTGCCGATCCGACTATCCATCCATCCATCCATTTCCCAACCTGCTGAATCCGAACACAGGGTCACAGGGGTCTGCTGGAGCCAATCCCAGCCAACACAGGGCACAAGGCAGGGAACCAATCCTGGGCAGGGTGCCAACCCACCGCAGGACACACACAAACACACCCACACACCAAGCACACAGTAGGGCCAATTTAGAATCGCCAATCCACCTAACCTGCACGTCTTTGGACTGTGGGAGGAAACCGGAGTGCCCGGAGGAAACCCACGCAGACACGGGGAGAACATGCAAACTCCACACAGGGCGGACCCAGGAAGCGAACCCAGGTCCCCAGATCTCCCAACTGCGAGGCAGCAGCGCTACCCACTGCGCCACCGTGCCGCCCCCGATCCGACTAATTTCAGCAATTTTCGTCCCATTTCTAATCTACCCTTCATTTCCAAAATTCTTGAAAAAATAGTGGCTATTCAACTTCATTCTCATTTATCTCAAAGTAATCTGTATGAACAGTTCCAGTCTGGTTTTCGTCCCCTCCATAGTACAGAAACGGCACTTACAAAAATGACTAACGACCTCCTTATGGCAGCTGACTCTGGTTTAATTCCTATTCTCATCCTCCTTGATCTGAGTGCTGCCTTTGATACTATTTGTCACACCACTCTTCTCAATAGATTATCTTCGTTTGGCATTACCCACACTCCACTAGATTGGTTCAGATCTTACCTGTCAGGCCGCACTCAGTTTGTTCAGCTTAAAACTTTCACATCCCAGCCCATCGCTGTTAACTTCAGGTGGGCTCTGTCCTGGGGTCCCTCCTTTTCTTTATTTACCTCCTTCCCCTTGGTAGTATCTTTCATAAATATAACATTAACTTCCACTCTTATGCTGATGACACCCAGCTCTACCTCAGTAGCAAACCTACTGTTTCCTTTCCACCCTCCTCACTTACTGATTACATAGCAGAAATCAAATCCTGGTTTTCTTCAAATTTTCTTAAATTAAATAGTGACAAGACTGAGGTTCTCCTCCTTGGTACAAAATCAACATTATCCAAAACTGATCATTTTTCATTTGTTATTGATAATTCCTCTGTCTCCCCTTCCCCACAGGTGTCATCCTTGACTGTACTTTATCCTTTCAGTCCCACATCAATAACATCTCCCAGACTTCATATTTCCACTTGTGTAACACTAATCGTATTCACCCCACACTTCTGCTATCCTTGTTCACAGGCTTGTCACTTCTCATCTCGATTATTGCAATTCCCTTTTCTTTGGTCTTTCACCCAAATCTCTTTATAAGCTTCAACTGGTCCAGAATTCAGCTGCCCACCCGCATCATTACTAGAAGCCCCTCTATTCACCAGATCACTCGCGTCTTGCAGCAGCTTCATTGGCTTCCAGTTAAGTTCTGAATTCAATTCAAAATTCTCCTACTAACTTCTAAGGCTTTCCACAATCTTGCCCCTCCATATCTGTCTGACCTCCTCCATGTTGCCATTCCCTCCCGCACCCTTAGATCCTCTTCCTCCATCCACTTGACTGTCCCCTCCATCCTTCTTACCACTACGGGGAGCTGAGCATTCAGTCGCTCTGGAACTCACTACCATCTGAGCTTACAAACATTGAATCATTTTCACTTTTCAAATCTAAACTTAAAACTCATTTGTTTAAGACTGCTTTTTCTCTCTGATTACAATTGCTCTGTCTGATTTTAACTTTTGTATGTTACTTATTATTTATAATCTGCGTTTTGTCTATTGTTCGGTGTCCTTGAGTGTTTAGAAAGGCGCCTACAAATAAATAAAATGTATTATTATTATTATTAAAAACAATAGGAGAATAAATAAATAAAACATTGAAAATCACAGTCAGCCGTAGTTTCTTCTTCGCCAGTAAACCTCCCGTCCCCTCTGTCCCCGCTCAGCAATAAATCAGCAAACTCAAGACGCCCAGGGCGCCAGTCTTTTCAGATTCCCGCCCATCAGAGCCTCTCAGACGGTGCTGTACTCCCTGGCTCCTCCATCGACGTCTTGATCTTCTCCTGCTCATTCCAATGGTCAGCTTGGCTTGATTACAATACAATACAATACAATTTATTTTTGTATCGCCCAAAATCACACAGGAAGTGTCGCAATGGGCTTTAACAGGCCCTGCCTCTTGACAGCCCCCCAGCCTTGACTCTCTAAGAAGACAAGGAAAAACTCCCAAAAAAAACCTAGTAGGGAAAAATTGAAGAAACCTTGGGAAAGGCAGTTCAAAAAGAGACCCCTTTTTAGGTAGGTTGGGCGTGCAGTGGGTGTCAAAAGAAGGGGGTCAATACAATACAATACAGTACACAGAACAGAACAACTCCTCAATAAAAAATAAAAATTTTTTAGAAGTACAGAGCAGAATTTAACAGTAGATGATATCACATAATAAGATTTGGATAATTTTAGACTCCTGGAGACTTCATCCATCAAGCTGCCTCCCCCATGTGGCCATTCCATGGCTGAAACAGTGCTGGGCCAGCCAATCTGATGAAAGGACCCCTCTTTCTCATGATTCCTGCGACCCTCCATCAGGGATGACTTTACTTTAGGCAGGCAAAACAACTTGGCAGGTGGGCCGTGGCACCAAGTGCCACATTTGAGTACCAAGAAGAAAAAACGGAATAGGTGAGGGTTAGTATCCAATTCTAACTATCATGTTACTTATGTTTTAGTGCTAATGACTAACAACAGAGATGCAGTCTGTACAGTTAATCAGCAGCTCTAGTCAGGGTGTGCTAAACTGAAGTGGTGAGTCTTCAGCCAGGATTTAAAAGCTGAGACCGCAAGGGCATCTCTTATAGTAGCAGGCAGACCACTCCACAGTTTAGGAGACCTGTAACTAAAAGCTCAACCTCCCATTGTTATTTTATTAATCCTTGGAACCATAAGCAGACCGGCATCTTGAGATCTTAATTTGCGCTCTGGTTTGTAAGTCATGATAAGTTCAGACAAGTAAGCCGGACCTCGGCCATTTAATGCTTTATATGTTAAAAGAAGGATTTTGAAATCTGCCCTAAACTTAACCGGGAGAACCCCATTCAACTTATGGGTCGGCAACCTTCATCCATCTCTTGGAGACTTCCACCCGACTGTCCCTCTCTAATTCAGGTTCCCCCGCTGACTTTCGGACATTTGCTTTTCTTACTCTTATTCTCTTTTCCTCCCATCTCTCCCTTCACTCCGATCTTGTAGGCGCAGCTCTTACAACACCCAGAGGCTGTTAATGAGGGATGGCAGCCCTGGTGTCTCGATTTAATTAACCAATTCCCCCATTAATGCTCCATGTCAGCTCATTCTCATGCCCTTGTCTCAGCTACACTACCAATCCATGCCGCCATTGTCCCACTAAACACTTCACTTGCCACGTTTTGCTTTGGTGACATCGAGTGTCACACCTACTACTGCACTAGGGCCTATTCGAACAAGAAGCTGATTTCCACTAAAGTTCACAAGGATGTTGTATCCATCAAGGAATAAAGTATTAAGCGACTGCTGCCATATTTATAGCATTACATTCTTTGACGTCAGAAACGTGAAAACGAACAGTTCTCAAAAACCCCAAATTCCCAGAATGCTAATTTTGATTTGGTGCCTGAAAGTTTGGGTATTTCTTTTAGCTTTGCAAATTTTGTTTGCAGTTTGTTGAGGGTGAGAATGTTTAACAAGTCTGTACCAATCAAGACCTGGGGTGTTATGTTGAGTTGGCATCTATCAGAGCTGGCCGTGCGTTCCAAGCTGACACTTGGTGGATCCAGAAGAGGAGAGTCTCCGTCTGTGTGCTGTCCTGCAAATTCTTAGCCTGGGTTTTCCTTTGGCATCTATTCAGCTAAAAAAAAAAAATCTGTTAGCGTTTGATGCCCTTTGAAGTCTGAAGTGCGCCATTATTTTGGCATCAACTGAGGCTGTAAATGTGTTTCAGGTTGGCATATGAGGAAGCTGGCATTTCTGTCTGTCAGCTGAGGCCTGGTTACGTGTGTACAGTAGTGTGTGCTCATTTTGTGCCTGGAGCGTCTCAAGTTACAGCGTACTCTGTTTTCAGATGGCACCTGCTGAAACCAGTAATGTCTCTCCGTGTGGCTAGGCAGGCTGTATTTGGGTGGTGCCAGTTAAGGCCTGACTGGTGTCTTGTGTTGGCATCCATTCAGACTGGAAGTGGCACTTGTTGAGGCTAACATTTTGACACTCCCTTTGGTGCCCATCAAGATCAGATGTCTCTTTCATTTTGGTGTCTACAAAGACGCGCTTGTTGTCTGCAGTTTGTGGTGAGCAAGCTGGTGTCTGTCGACAAGTGCCCAACAGAGAGGGTTAGCCCCATGGATTGTCAGAGCAATTGTACTGTGGAAAGATCATTCCATTTGCAGTGCCACCTCAGCGCCACAACAGTGACAAAAAAAGAGCAACACAAATTTTATAGTTAGATTGTGGTAAGGAAGTCCATAGACAGGCTCTGTGGGGAGACCCTTCAGATATCAGCCGACAGAGATGAGTGCAGCAGTCCGCCTGTTGTCTTCTCCAGATGTTGCAGGACTGCCCAGAACTTTGAAGGGTGAAAGCTTATGGAGGGCTGCACTTCATAGTGTTGTGGTTGGACAGAGGAGTGTCTCCAGTAGTAACATAATGTGCTCCACTGAACGTCACAGGAAATCCTTCCTCCCTGTCCTTGTCACTCATCCACACTATAAGCTGTTCCCTTTTTCTCCTATGGATATCCCAGTACATGTTCAGCTACATAGATGTGCAATAACTTGTCTGTTCTTGTCACATGAATAACTTTTTGTTCTCATAATGTGCAATGTTATTATGTGAAGTACTCAGTATGCTCTTACTGTCTACTGTACTAGGGATTTTATAAGATACTCACGTGCATAGTACTTAGTGTATTTCATTACCGTGTACCTGTGGAGGTGGATGAGTGTAAATACTTGGGATCAACAGTACAGAGTAACAGGGATTGTGGAAGAGAAGTGAAGAAGAGAGTGCAGGCAGGGTGGAGTGGGTGGAGAAGAGTGTCAGGAGTGATTTGTGAAAGACAGGTATCAGCAAGAGTGAAAGGGAAGGTCTACAGGACGGTAGTGAGACCAGCTGTGTTATATGGGTTGGAGATGGTGGCACAGGAGACAGAGCTGGAGGTGGCAGAGTTAAAGATGTTAAGATTTGCACTGGGTGTGATGAGGATGGACAGGATTAGAAATGAGGACATTAGAGGGTCAGCTCAGGTTGGACAGTTGGGAGACAAAGTCCGAGAAGCGAGATTGTGTTGGTTTGGACATATGCAGAGGAGAGATGCTGGGTATATTGGGAGAAGGATGCTAAGGATAGAGCTACCAGGGAAGAGAAAAAGAGGAAGGCCTAAGAGAAGGTTTATGGATGTGGTGAGAGAGGACATGCAGGTGATGGGTGTAACAGAACAAGATGATGAGGACAGAAAGATATGGAAGAAGATGATCCACTGTGGCAACCTCTAACAGGAGCAGCCAAAAAAAGACATACCTGTGGAGCTTAGTGAATGAGGATTTATTGGACTTTATTTAGATATTTATGTTTTGTTTACATTTTTACGTGCATACTTTTTACTTTCTGAAGTACAGGGAAAATATTCCAAAAATTCCATTTCGAGATTTTGTTGAATGTCGACGTTTTAGACCTCCCTGAGTCTGAAAATATCATTTTTGGAATTATGTCTGTGTGTCTGTTTGTGTGTCTTTGTGTATGTAAACACAATAACTTGAGTACACTTTCACTTCGGTCAACCAAATTTTGCATACAAGTATTAAGTACAAAACTTTTGATCTATTTCTGCTAACCGGAAGTGGTACTTTACCTGAAACGTTTCCCTAAAAATATAAAAAATTTGATAATTTCACATCATATTATGGCAAAGCACCACATTTTAAGCATTTTTTGTCACTTTCCATTTTTTTGAAAAACAACCAGTTTTCGAGATAATCGCGATTTTCCATGTGACGTTCAAATGGTAATACATACGTATTTCAGAACGTTTTTGCTTTATGTAAATTAAATTTTGTGTCCAATTATTACATTACACACATTAGTAAAGTCTCTTGCAACTTTTGACCTACTTCTGCTTACTGAAAGGGGTTATTTACCTGAATTGTTTGCCAAAATAAAATTATCATGGCAAATTTTTAATTCATGCAGAGTCCGACTTATTCAACTTTACTTTTATAATAATTGTTCAATATGTTATTAAGGGCAGCACGGTGGCGCAGTGGGTAGCGCTGCTGCCTCGCAGTTGGGAGACCTGGAGACCTGAGGTTCGCTTCCCGGGTCCTCCCTGCGTGGAGTTTGCATGTTCTCCCCGTGTCTGCGTGGGTTTCCTCCGGGTGCTCCGGTTTCCTCCCACAGTCTAAAGACATGCAGGTTAGGTGGATTGGCGATCCTTAATTCTTCCTAGTGTGTGTGTGCTGTGTGCGCCCTGCGGTGGACTGGCGCCCCGCCCGGGGTTTGTTTCCTGCCTTGTGCCCTGTGTTGGCTGGGATTGGCTCCGGCAGACCCCCATGACCCTGTGTTATAATGTAGAGGGTTGGAAAATGGATGGATGGATAGATAATATAATATAATATAATATAATATAATATAATATAATATAATATAATATAATATAATATACTGCGGTGGGTTGGCACCCTGCCCAGGATTGTTTCCTGCCTTGTGCCCTGTGTTGGCTGGGATTGGCTCCAGCAGACCCCCTTGACCCTGTTCGGATTCAGCGGGTTGGAAAATGGATGGATGGATAATATAATATAATATAATATAATATAATATAATATAATATAATATAATATAATATGGGCGGCACAGTGACGCAGTGGGTAGCGCTGCTGCCTCGCAGTTAGGAGACCTGTGGTTCGCTTCCCGGCTCCTCCCTGCGTGGAGTTTGCATGTTCTCCCCGTGTCTGCGTGGGTTTCCTCCCACAGTCCAAAGACATGCAGGTTAGGTGGATTGGCGATTCTAAATTGGCCCTAGTGTGTGCTTGGTGTGTTTGTGTGTGTCCTGCAGTGGGTTGGCACCCTGCCCAGGATTGGTTCCTGCCTTGTGCCCTGTGTTGGCTGGGATTGGCTCCAGCAGACCCCCGTGACCCTGTGTTCGGATTCAGCGGGTTGGCAAATGGATGAATGGATGAATGGAATATGTTATTAATGTGATTTGATTTGTTGTTGATGGTTCTTTAATGTCCATAATATAAAAATATAATCATTGTCTTCCAGTTTACTCCTCAAATATCCATCCCTATATCTGAGTATACGAGAAAGTTGAGGGGAGACCACTTCCGATTTTTATATTTGCTCTTAATGTTACTTGTGCTTTTGTCTGTTTGTACAGTTGTAATATAAATAATTTCACTTGGGATTAATAAAGTTTTCCTGATTCTGTTTCAGAAGTATACTGTTTTCATTATAATGGCAGCTTCTACATATTTATGTAGGGCACCACTGTCATCATCGTAATATTAATACTCTTCTTGGGTCCCAGTATGGTATTGAGCTTCTTATTCGGGGTCCTCAAATGAAAAAGTTTAAGAACCCCTTCAGTAAGCCCATCAGGTGTCTAAGTAAGAATTTTGCCACCACTTTTCTAGAAGTTTCTGCAGAGCAATCAACTTCCTGGCCCTTTCTCCTGCCAAAACCCCAGAAATATTTTCTTACACATTTCTAGAAAAAAGAAAGATTACATCTCGCCTGAAGAAGGGGCCTGAGTTGCCTCGAAAGCTTGCATATTGTAATCTTTCTAGTTAGCCAATAAAAGGTGTCATTTTGCTTGGCTTTTCTCTAGAAAAAAGACAAAGGGAAATGCATGGAGTGTACCAAAGTGATGATGATGGTGATGATGATAATAATTAAAAACAGGTGCTCCTTGTGTGATGTTTGCATATTCTGCCCTTGTCTGTGTGGGTTTCCTCACTAAGTCTGAAGACATGCAGGTTAGGTGGTCTGGCGATGCTTCATTGGCCCCTGGTGTGTGTGTGTGTGTGTGTGTGTGTGTGTGCGCATTCACCCTGTGATGGACTAGCACCTCATGAAGGGATTGTTCCTGCCTTGTGCTCAATGCTCGCTGGCGTAGGCTGCAGCCTCCCTGTGACCCTGCTCTCAGTAAGAGGGTTAGGAAGATGGATGAATGGACAACAATCTACAAATAAAAGTCTATACTGTCTATTGCATATGAAAGAATAATATTCCATAAGGCCACAGTGATGAACTGAATATTATTAATCTTCACAAGTTGTGAAGTGTATCTTGGGTTGCCATCCGTCAAGACCCTCAGTGTGTTTCAGATTGGTGCTTGTTCTCAGGTGGTCAAGATGAAAACATTGACAATTTTCTACCGGTGTGTCCAAGGAGGTGGCTGTGGAGCTCTAGTTCATGTTCTCCTACTCCCCTGACCCCCCCCCCCCCCCAAACCCTGTACCCCATTATCCAACCTGTCTGCCCCCCCAACCCTTTCTCAGACTGCCCCATCTACTCTCTAACTGAATTCTTCCAGAAGCTGCACATTTGCCCAAAGCCAGTCTTCCCCAGACTGTCTCGCCCGGTGCCCAACACCACCAAACCCTTGCTTTAATCACTAACCCTTTGCCAGGGTACAGTGCTTGCCATGCCCCATATTGCGTTCCCTGTCGGTGCAGCTCGGCTTGTGTGAGCTCACCAGTTTACAGGCCGGCTACACGCACGTGGACAGTCCGGTTTAGCAGGTTTCTTGATGGCTTGTCAGGTGATGCTGGCTAAGTAAAGAGAATAGGACTTGGCTGTCTGACAGAAGAAGGACATCCTGTTAACTGACAGACTCCGTCCATGCTTCATTTTGTTATATAGCGCCTGGCATTCTAAGTGCTGTGGTGAGCACTGTTGTTATAAATGAAAAGCCATTAAGGGAATCTTCAGGGACTTAAAGACGGTGGGCCACATTGAGCTCTGCTCACAGCACCTCACCCAGCTGGCTCCGCTTCCTCCGTGCATTTCCTGCACTACACCAAAAGTAAATCCCCGTGGAAGGATACCAGGTGTGGGAGAGCAAGCAAGCAATTAAACAATGAGCTTTGTTAGCCATACGCTTGGGTCAACTCATGCGGCACCGTCATAGAGGCCATACTTGTAACCGTGCCAGTCAGCCTCTGTCTGTGTCCTAATGTGCTGATCAGTCCGTGTGTGTCCCCTCAGATGCCAACCCACTCATCTTTGTGCCCTCAGACACCCAGCAACCCATATCTGTGCCCCTAGATGCCAACCCACTTGTGTCTGTACCTTCTGGTACAGAGTCAATGTCTGTGCCCTCAGAAGCCAATTACCCTATTTCTGTGCGTTCAGGTGCCATTCATTCCAAGTCTGTGCACTCAGGTGCTAGTCAGTTGATTTCTGTACCCTCAGGTGCTATGCCAATGCCTGTCAATCACCTCACTTCAGTGCCTGCAGGTGCCGATCAGACCATGTCTGAGCCCTCAGGTGCTTACTCATGTCTGTGTTCTCAGAAGCCAATCAACTTGCACCTGTGTCTTCAGGTGCCCATGTCCATGCCTTCGGGTGTTAGTCTGCCTATGTCTGTCCCCTCAGATGCCAATCTGCCCTTGTATGTACCCTCAAATGCTATTCAGTCCAGCTCTGTCTCTTCTGGGGCCAATCAGACTGTGTCCCTGTCCTCAGATGCCAATCAGGCTGTGCCTGTGCCCTCAGGGTTAGGTTTAGGCTTAGGGTTAGGGTTAGGTCAATATGTGTGCCACCAGACGTGAATGAACCCTTGTGTGTACCTTCATGTGCTCATCAGCCCATGTCTGTGACCTCAGGTTCCAATCTGCGTACATCTATGCCCACAGTTACCAATCAGTTCATGTCTGTCTTCCCAGGTGCCAATCAGCCTGTGTCGGTGTCCTCGGGTGTTTCTCACTATGGCATCAAACACGGGCAGAGTCATTTGATTTATCTGTGATCATTCCATGGTGGCAGAGAGTTGTCAAGTTGGATTCAGTGTGGCGTAGAGGCTATGGCGCTGGATTTTGAACCCACCTCTATGTTGTCCGTGCAAGTTCCACTGTGAGACCCCTGAACTTGTTGACTTGACCGTTAAACAATATCAACTGTAACACATCCTAGTTTTGTAAGTCACTATAGGCAAAGGCATAAGCCAGATTAAAAAGGGTGATTGGCAGCTATTAATGAGGCCCGTACCAGTCACTATGCCCCGGCACTTCCTACAGCACAGGACCCTCAGTTTTGCACCTGATGTGGTAGGATTGACATCAACCCCACATTAAACGGCAAGTTGATCCTAACAGACAGCACAAATATAGAAAGTGGATGAATGGCTTGACAAATGATGGAGGAGAAATTGACACTGGCTTAAAGGGTCACCCATTTAAATGAGATCCGGTAGACCCCTTGTGTGATTAAAGCTGCTTACTCACTGCAAGTTCCGGCTGTTCAGCTTGTTACCTGCAGAAAAGCATTGAAAGGAAAAAGAAAAAGAAACGAGGGCGGGCTGGTGGGGTGAGGATAAGAGAGGCCTGGGAAAGGTAAAGGAGCCGGACATCACTGCCGGAATGCGGCCTTTTTATTGAATTGGTGCGGCAGTTCAGGATCTGAGAGTAGAATAACTCAAGGTTGTGATCTTCAGCTAATACCGCATGAAAAAAATACACAATAACGAAATAAATAACCTTGATTTTTTAAAATATTAAGTAAATTCTCTACAGGGAACCCCAATGGATTTAATTTGGCTTTTTAGACCCTGAGAACAGAAAAAGACCCTTAAATGTCAACGTAAAAACAGATCACTGCTAAGTGATCTAAATTAATTATAAATTTAAAACGTAATATAATTGATCACATACAGAGCTGCTCAATCTATTAGGTGACACAGATGGCTGTTTAGGGTGCTGCCATCTGAGGGGCACCTTTTATAGGACTGTAAAAATATGATAATAATCTCCATGGAATTTAGAAAAAGGGGCGCCAACTGTGTTCCTGAAGGCTCGGGCTTTCCGGACACTGAGGGGGACTGGGACCCTAAACACACCAACAGGTTGTAGAACTACGATAATAATGTCTGTGGTATGTACACAAAGGGGTGGAGTTTCTGTTTCTGAAGGCGTGGGCTATTCGGACCCTGAAGAGGAAGCCCCACCCCATCCCGCCCACTGGGTTGTAGAAATATGATAATAATGACCACAGTATGTACTCATAGGGGGACCATATGTGTTTCTGAAGGAGTGCTAGCTCCAGACACTGAGAGGGCCTCGGACCCCTAACTATTCATAAACCTATGACAATGAGTGGGCGGCATCAATGACAGTAAGCCCGAGGCAAATTCTCCCCACCTGCTCGTCGAACTTGAATGATACTGAGTAGGCATCATTATCCATTATGAAAGTAAAAGTGGGTGCACTCCAAACACCAAGTGGCGTAACTCCCAAAAATCTGTGGTATATGCACAAAGGGATGCCATTTGTGCTATTGTAGGGCTCACCCCAGGCACTGGGTCATCGAAGTTTTATAATACCAACTAGCCTGCTATAGACGACAAGGGTCTACGTCTCTCCACCCCGCCTAGAGCTCCAGATGGGTCAGCAGTGATCACATCAGCATTGCGATATAACTTGTTTTTGTATGGTGCTCTCCACTGAGTGGAGGTGCAGAGCGCTGTGAACAATTCTCAGTTAAAAAACAAGTACAGATTATACTAATGACTACTGTAAATACAGAACTGGTACAGATATTGATGCAGATCTGTTAAAACAAGGTAGAAACTGATTAAACATCAGTTAATTGACTGACAATAGAGGAGATTAAAACTGTAAAAGAAAAAGTCAAAGACAAAGTTGAACACAGTGACCACCCTGGAGATCTCGAACAACTAGCGGCCCACCCCCTCCTGGACATACTATAGTGGAGTCTGTGCTGGCTGTCCAATCATATGGCAGAATCTTTCCATCCGATGATTCCAATGCTCTTTTATCCAAGGTGATTTTTCCATACGCAAGAGAGCACCTGGGCACCAAATGCCACCTTCTCGTAAAGAGAAACAAAATAGGGGAGGGTTAGTACACTTTATAAATATCTCATTACTTAAATTCCTTTACAAATCATTTACTGAATCACTACCCAAGAGAGAGCCATATGATTCTTATTTATTTGATTCTCAATTATCAAACTGAATCATTATGCGAGAACAAGGTGCGAGATTCTTGTTCATTTGATTCTTGAACTGAATCATTAACTGAGAAGGAATCACAGAATTCTCATTTATTTAATTCTTGAACTGAACTGTTATCCAAGATCGAATCAAACGATTCTCAGTTGATTCTCAAACCGAATCATTACCCAAGAATGAGGTGCACAATTCTCATTTATTTAATTCTCAAACTGGATCATTATCCAAGCTCAAGTCAAACGATTCTCATTCGATTCTCAAACTGAATCATTACCCAACAACAAGGTGCACAATTCTCATTTATTTGATTATTGAACTGGATCATTAACTGAAAACGAGTCACACAGTTAATTCTCATTTATTCAATTCTCGAACTGAATCGTTATCCAAGATCGAGTCAAACGATTCTCATTCGATTCTCAAACTGAATCATTACCCAAGAACGAGGTGCACAATTCTCATTTATTTAATTATTGAATTGAAACATTATACACGAATGAGTCAAATAATTCTAATTTGATTGTCAAACTGAATCATTACCCAAGAACGAGGTGCACAATTCTCATTTATTTAATTATTGAACTGAATCATTATACACGAATGAGTCAAACAATTCTCATTCGATTGTCAAACAGAATCATTACCCAAGAATGAGGTGCACAATTCTTGTTTATTTGATTCTCAAACTGGATCATTATCCAAGATCGAGTCAAACAATTCTCATTCGATTCTCAAACTGAATCATTACCCAAGAACGAGGTGCACAATTCTCATTTATTTAATTATTGAATTGAAACATTATACACGAATGAGTCAAACAATTCTCATTCGAATGTCAAACAGAATCATTACCCAAGAATGAGGTGCACAATTCTTGTTTATTTGATTCTCAAACTGGATCATTATCGAAGCTCAAGTCAAACGCTTCTCATTCGATTCTCAAACTGAATCATTACCCAACAACGAGGTGCACAATTCTCATTTATTTGATTATTGAACTGGATCATTAACTGAGAACGAGTCACACAATTAATTCTCATTTATTCAATTCTCAAACTGAATCATTATCCAAGATCGAGTCAAAAGATTCTCATTCGATTCTCAAACTGAATCATTACCCAAGAACGAGGTGCACAATTCTCATTTATTTAATTATTGAATCGAATCATTATACACGAATGAGTCAAACAATTCTCATTCGATTGTCAAACAGAATCATTACCCAAGAATGAGGTGCACAATTCTTATTTATTTGATTCTCAAACTGGATCATTATCCAAGCTCAAGTCAAACGCTTCTCATTCGATTCTCATACTGAATCATTACCCAAGAACAAGGTGCACAATTCTCATTTATTTAATTATTGAACTGAATCATTATCCACAAATAAGTCAAACAATTCTTATTTGATTGTCAAACAGAATCATTACCCAAGAACGAGGTGCACAATTCTTGTTTATTTGATTCTCAAACTGGATTATTTCTGGCAATAGGAGTTCTCTAACTTATCATCTAATTATGTATAAATTATTTGATTATGCAGTATATTGTGATTCATTCACTAGAAAACCCCAAAAGGTTTTCTTCTCTTCTTCACCACCTCCAGCCCAAGATCCTATCCAAACAAATCAAATTATTCAAATGAATCTGTGTCACTTAAACAGGTGGTTTGGAAGCCTCCTATCAGTAAAGTGAAACAAAATATATTATCTTTATATTGTCAAATTGCCCAGCCACCCGCTGGTCCTGTCTTGTTCAAAAGGCTTTGTGAGCCTGTAAAATCACACAGTGAGTGTTTGCTTCCAATCAAATTTTAGAACCAATGAGTCGATAAGTGTTAGGGGGTACCCAATCTCTTGATGTCGTAACACATCGAGAAAACTGCATAGTGTATGCCTGCCCAGCTTTGAGAGTCAGTGACCCAGTGGGTAGATAATTATACAAAAGTGGCACACTACCTCAAAAATCTAGAGACTTGAGTTCAACTCCTAGTCTGGTCACTGCCTATGTGAAACCGATGTTCATAAACAATGCAAACATTCAAATTCAATGCAAGGGATGACCAAGCCTTCATTTGCAAGAAAACAGCAATAACCTACAGGACGGTAGTGAGACTAGCTATGTTATATGGGTTGGAGACGGTGGCACTGACCAGAAAGCAGGAGACAGAGCTGGAGGTGGCAGAGTTAAACATGCTAAGATTTGCATTGGGTGTGACGAGGATGGACAGGATTAGAAATGAGGACATTAGAGGGTCAGGTCAAGTTGGACAGTTGGGAGACAAAGTCAGAGAGGCGAGATTGCGTTGGTTTGGACATGTGCAGAGGAGAGATGCTGAGTATATTGTGAGAAGGATGTTAAGGATGGAGCTGCCAAGCAAGAGGAAAAGAGGAAGGTCTAAGACACGGGTGTTGAACTCCAGTCCTGGAGGGCCGCAGTGGCTGCAGGTTTTCATTCTAACCATCTTCTTCATTAGTGACAAGTTTTTGCTGCTAATTAACTTATTTTGCCTTAGTTTTAATTCACTTGACTCAGGCCCCTTAGTTGCCTCTTTTTTCTCAATTAGCAGCCAAACAATAATGAGACACAAAACAAGCCGACATATGACCAGCTCACCTGTGCCCATCACACAATATCTAAAAATAAGGAAAGCTGATGGTCTTGGTAAGGTTGATCTCTCAGGTCACCAAAACATTTTGACGGTGTTCTTAGAAAAAACAGAAAAATCAACTGTTTTGTAAATGTCTGCTGTGGTAGAACGACAGCAGCAACAAGCCATGGAATTAAATAATGGGTTTAATTAACAGCAAGAATCCGCTTCTCATTAAGAGATTGGTTGGAGTTTGAAATCCCAGTTTAGCTGGTCATCTGTTGGCTCGTTTCACATCTCATTTCTGTTTGGCTGTCATTTAATGAAGAAAGGAATACATTTAGATGACTAAATCCTTAAAAAACAGGGCTATTAAAATGAAGGGAAAAGGAGTTAATTAGCAATGAAAACTGATTAGGAAAACGGTTAGAATGAAAACTCCAGGCCTGGAGTTCGACACCCCTACCTTAACAGAAGGTTTATGGATGTGGTGAGAGAGGGGACATGCAGGTGATGGGTGTGACAGAGCAAGATGATGAGGACAGGAAGATATCCGCTGTGGCAACCCCTAACGGCAGCAGCCGAAAGAAGAAGAAGAAGGTCAAACCCCATAGATGTTTGACCTGCTTAAATGGTGACTTTAATCTGGTCCAAACACAAAGACATTAAAGGAAATATACTTAGCCCTGGCCAAAGTGGTTTGTGCTGTGGACTCACAGCTTGAAGGTCCTGGGTTCAAACTTTATCAGTTTTCTCCAGGTACTCTGTTATCCTTCCTGACATGCAGGGTAGATCAATCGGTGACTCTCGAGTGGCCCCTTCTGAGGTGTTGGTTCCTGCCTTATGTCTGAAATTGTTAAAGTTGGCTGATGCTCCCTGTGGCCCTGGAATTGAATCAAGTGTGTTAAAAGAAATGCAAGGATGGAACATCAATGAACGAATAAAAATTTTTTAAAAACTGTCATGCCTGTGAACAAATGGGAAATAAGCAATCAGGATACAGCTTATATCATCGATGATCAAACGCTATAAACATGGGAAAGGTGCAATGTAAATAAAATGTATTATTATTATTATTTATGACCAAACTGGTCAGACATGCCAAGGCTCTTCTGCATTTCCTTGCCTTCCACGTCACATGACTGCCATTCTCACGTATCGCTTTGCCGCTGGATTTCTCTGTTTTTTGGGTTCTGCTCGCTTGCTTTTTTTTTCTGCCTTGGCACGTTTTTCATTTCTTGTGCATCCTCATTAGCTTTCCGCCCCTCTGAGTGTACGGATGCAGCTCTCTAATCCCTCACGCCAGGTGTCCAATCGAGAGAATGAATGGGTGCCCTTAGAATAATGAGAGTGCAATGCGTGATAGAGGAAATAACAGAAGAGGGCCAGAGGAGCCCTCGATTGCTTTTAATTCCTTTTTACCTCAGAGCGGGCAGAGTGAGTTGGGGGTTCTCTCTGCTGGCCCGTGTGCTCTGAGTGGCGCATCTCATCGCGTTTCCTCAGTTGCTAAATAAATAACAGGTGCAGATGGCAGATCAGGTGGCCTGAGCTGACAGTGTGAGCTGGAATGGTTGCCATGGCCACCTGGGAGGCACACTGAGGATGACACATCAAAACACTGGAGCTGTCACATTAGGGCGGACAGGTGCCCTGGCACACACGGATCCTTCAGAAGAGTGGCAAAGGTGAGGAGGCAATGGCACGTCGGGTGGGAGCTGTGTAATCTGCTTTGGGGGTGTGATTTGGTGCCAGGTGACTCCTGTGTACCTGCAGGTCATAGTGACACTGGCACTTCTTATTTTTGGTATTTGGTACACTGTATTAATCCCCAAGGGGAAACTGTCTTTCTGCATGACCTTTCGGTTTCAGAGTGCCAGGTCAGAAATTGTACAGTGCCCCTTGGAGCAATTTTCAGGTTAAGGGTCCAGCGGAGTAGTGCTGTTGTGCTGCTTGTCTCTAGTAGGATATGCATGGTGTCAGGTGTGGGGGTTTGGGGGGGGGGGGCTTATGCAGCCCACCCCAAAAAGATCCTCAGCAGCCTGCAAGAAGGGAGGCATAAGAGTTGTGACGTATGCCAGGTAACTGTTTGTGCAGGCAATTGGTGCGAATTGTTGACAGAAAAGATGAATGATGACCAAAGAGTTTGTTTCAATGTTTTAATGACAAAAAAAAGAGTCAAGGAGAAGGTGAAGAGTATTAGGAATGGTAAAGGTGAGCGAAAATACACAGACTGTGAAACAGTAAATGCTTAGAACCCGCATTGAAGTTCATCCGTGTGAAGAAGCCTCGGACCTCTTGTGATGTTATAGGACTCACACCTTGAAGTATCTCCATTCCAAGCCTTGTACTGTGGTAAACTGATGCTGGTCAGTCACAAACATCTCGCTCCCTGTAGTGCAGACTAATAGCAGATTTCCTTTAGTCAGCCACGCAGAGACAGTTTCTGAATCCTGTGAGCCGAGAACTTCCTGCTGACCTCTCTCTCTCTGTCACCCCCTCGCCATTTCTGTGCAGTGCAAATTTTCGAGCTGAGATGCTTCATGGTGAGAGTTGTGAGAACGGGTCTGAACACCATCAGACTAACACCAGCACTTTACAAAACACACATTTATTTACACAAATAAAGTCCACACAGCACACAGTGCTGCCAGCACCAATCACCCTCCTCGCGGGCTTCTCTCTCAGTGTCCGTGGGCCGCCTTTCCTCTCCTCACGGGAGCTTTGTCCTGCTCCTGCTCCCAACTCTAGCTCCCTGATCTGAGTGAGGTGGCCCATTTTACTCCCACCCGGATGTGATGACACTCTTCCAGCAGCACTTCCTGGTGTGGTGGATGTGCTGCCCTTGCACCCGGAAGCGTCCCTGGAAGTTCCTTCCTCCATCTTCCCAGATGTGGCGGAAGTGTCGATCTCCTGGGGTCCATGACTCTCGGTGCGTCCCCTGGCGGTGACCACGGGCCCCAGTGGGTTTGAGCCTCCTTGCTCCTTCCCCGTGGTCCCCTCAACATCCAGGGCGGGATGTATAGACCAACTCCCGGTCCTTTCAGGCATCTGGGGCTGGGTCTGACCTCCACAGTAATACACTTGGTGGCAAGAATGCAGATTTGGGGATGTGAAAGATCAGACTCGACACACTTAAAAAGGTTTGGGGCATATATTATGCCTGGCTGCAATGGGTTGATTTCTTTGAGAGAAGTGTCTTGGTTGGAGTCCAGACATGAACTGATTGAGGTTTTGGAAAGTCTGTAAAAGATCGAGAGGGAGAATTAGTGCACTTCGCCACCCCCTGGTCCGGCGTGGAATTACATGTACTCAAGCCCTTTAGTTGTCTCCTAAACATGTGTGTGTGACAACGTATATGTCACCTCGGCTTCATTCAGGCTGGAAGCGGTTTGAAGTGATTTCGCAACAATCATCTACAAAGGGTTAATATATGTAAATGATCTGGACAAGAATATAATCAGTAAGCTGATGTAAAATAAGAAGTAAGAGAGAGATTAAAAAAGGGTTGGGGTCTGTCCAGACCACCCCGTTTAATACAAACAGAAATTGTAATAATGAATGTAAATGTCAAAAGTAAGTAATCAGTGTGGAAAGATCAGCCCGATTACAGACAGACCACCAGGACAACATGGAAGTCCAAACACACACTTTTATTTTATCTTTCATATACAGCACCTCACAGAGTTTGCCAATCAGCTAGAAATACTCACAGTCCCTTCTTTTCTTCTCCTTTTCTCCACCTCCACTCCTCTCCTTGTAAGCTCTGTCCACTGCCTCCTGACTCCGGATCCTCGAATGGAGTGAGGCGGCCTCTTTTATAGTTCACCCGGATGTGCTTCAGGTGCTCCCTGATGACCTCCCTGCATCACTTCCTGGTCTGGTGGAAGTGCTGCAGTCCAGGACTTAGCAAATGTCCAGGTCCCAACACTCACCAGGGTGGCTGCCCTCTTGTGTCCCAGGGGAGATACTGCTCCACTCCTGGTCCTTCCACTCTCTGGGCATTCCGGCTGGGCATGAGACCCAGGCATCCGCCCCATCGGACGTCTATCGACCTGTGATGCCTAAGCTTTCCATTTAAAGATAGAGGATTTTGAATCCCCCCTAAACTTAACTGGGAGCCAGTGTAAGGGCATGAGAACTGGAGTTATGTGTTTGTATTGTCTAGTTCTTGTAATAAGTCTTGCAGCAGCGTTTTGAATTAACTAAAAGCTGCATAGAGACCAATTAGAACAGCCACAGAAAAGAACAGATTCAGCCACCTTTAATATGACAAACTTAGCAACCAGTCGGTGTGTCAATAAGGAAAACAACAAGGTGCTGTGGGGGAATGTGAACCAGTTTTAACAATGGATGCAAAAGATGAATATAACTATAAGTTTCTTATCAGAAACCACAAAAGCTGTTCTCATATAATTTTTAGAAGTGAAGGAACAGTTGGAAAAATAATTAATCTTATAAGGCAGATTATGACAAGGTGACATGGCAGAGGTTGACAGGTCTGTGAGTCACAGATCTTTCATCAGGTTGATGGCTTCAGGACAAATACATGGGCCTCTTTTACAGCCCTCTTCTGTGATCCTCCCTTGCTTGGCCCCTGCAGGCTCATGTGAATGATCACCCCCTCGACACTGTGTCTGTTCTTGCCTTTTGTCTGCCAATGTGGGTCTTCTCGGTCTTTTTGTCTTTTTCTTTATGACTACTGATATCCATCCCTTGTTAAAAGCAAAAAAAAAAAAAACAGAAAAAACAAGGAAGGGGCAGAAAGAGCAGAACACTTGAATACAAGAATGACAGAAACAGCTGCGAGGAAGGAGGCAGGATGCACGGCGGTGGAGTGAAGCGCCTGACTGGAGTGTTCTGCTCAAATGGGGGCCCGGAGGACTCTCACTCCTCCGTCTCTTTCATCTTCTGTTATTTATGGTGCTGTTTGGGTTCAGGTGGCTAGGCTTTCCCAGAATGATGAGCTGCTCTTCCAGAGTGTCATTCATTCAAGGTTTGTATGGGTCTTTTGTGCCTCCTGTAGTGTGATTTATTATTGTTCAAAGCTTACAAGCCATCACAATTACAGACCAAGCCATCTGCAGTTATAAATTAACTGAAAGGACAAGGAAGAGCAAGGTCAAGTTAAGAAAATGTCAGAAGTTAACATCAAAAATATACTCTATCTATCTATCTATCTATCTATCTATCTATCTATCTATCTATCTATCTATCTATCTATCTATCTATCTATCTATCTATCTATCTATTATATAGTGCCTTTCATATCTATCTATCTATCTATCTATCTATCTATCTATCTATCTATCTATCTATCTATCTATTATATAGTGCCTTTCATATCTATCTATCTATCTATCTATCTATCTATCTATCTATCTATCTATCTATCTATCTATCTATCTAATTATATAGTGCCTTTCATATCTATCTATCTATCTATCTATCTATCTATCTATCTATCTATCTATCTATCTATCTATCTATCTATCTATCTATCTATCTATTATATAGTGCCTTTCATATCTATCTATCTATAGTGCCTTTCATCTATCTATCTATCTATCTATCTATCTATCTATCTATCTATCTATCTATCTATCTATCTATCTATTATATAGTGCCTTTCATATCTATCTATCTATCTATCTATCTATCTATCTATCTATCTATCTATCTATCTATTATATAGTGCCTTTCATATCTATCTATCTATAGTGCCTTTCATCTATCTATCTATCTATCTATCTATCTATCTATCTATCTATCTATCTATCTATCTATCTATCTATCTATCTATCTATCTATCTATGATATAGTGCCTTCTATCTATCTATCTGTCAATTATATAGTGCTTTTATCTATCTATCTATCTATCTATCTATCTATCTATCTATCTATCTATCTATCTATCTATCTATCTATCTATCCAACCCATTATATCCTAACTACAGGGTCAAGGGGGTCTGCTGGAGTCAATCCCAGCCAACACAGGGCGCAAGGCAGGGCACCAACCCACCACAGGGCACACACACACACACCAAGCACACACTAGGGACACTTTAGAATCGCCAATCCACCTAACCTGCATGTCTTTGGACTGTGGGAGGAAACCACAGCACCCAGAAGAAACCCACACAGACACGGGGAGAACATGCAAACTCCACGCAGGGAGGACCCGGGGAAGCGAACTCAGGTCTCCTAACTGTGAGGCAGCAGTGCTACCCACTGTGCCACCGTGCTGCCCATCTATCTATCTATCTATCTATCTATCTATCTATCTATCTATCTATCTATCTATCTATCTATCTATCTATCTATCTATCTATCTATTGTGAACCACTTTAACTACCAATGTGTAGCATCAACCTGGATGATGTGACGGCAGCCATTTTTGCACCAGTACACCCACTACACATTAACTGTTAGGTGGTGAAGTGGTGAGAGATAGTTAGCCAGTTAGAGATAGGGGATATTAGGGGATAACCAGAATGACCAGGCCTTGGCAGGACATCGGGATACAATCTACTCTTTTTGAAGGATGCCCAGGGATCTTTTATGGCCACAGAAAGTCAGGACCTCGGTTTTACATCTCATCTGAAGGACGGTGCCATTTTTATAGCACAGTGTGCCCATCACTGCACTGGGGCATTAGGACCCACATTTAGACCACAGGGTAAGCGCCTCCTGCTGGCCACACCAACACTTCTTCCAGCAGCAAATGCAAGGTTTTCCTAGATGGTCCTAGATGGTCTCCTAATTTGAGTACTGACTAGGCCCAAACATTATTTTTTATATTTATATGACAAATATTACTAACCCAAAATTTGCTTTCAACATAATTGAGCACATATACTGTACCTTCACATATTGGGAAACTTTTTTACATATAGACAGATCAGGTAATTTATCATTAACTTTTTGGCATTATATATCACAATATCTATAATAACTAAAGTCATGCTATACTCAGTACAAGCTTCTGTCCTGGAATCTTTGTCTATGAAGGCTGACAAGTTATATATATATATATATATATATATATATATATATATATATATATATATATATACTAGGGGGCTCCGCCCCCTGCTCGCTTCGCTCGCCAACCCCTGGTGTTGGTCAATTCCAAATAGCATGATGTATGTATGAGATATATCATACTGTGAAGGTGTATATGATGCATATAGGAAGGAAAGAGTAAAGTTGATGGCACATTGTAAAGATTTATTGGAAAATTTCCTTGTACACAACCCTATTAGTAAAGATGGTAACTTGTCCTTGAATGAGTTTTCCTTGGCATGGATCATTTACAACTTTAACTTTAACGTCACATGAACGTCGAAATCGTGAGAAGGCCACATAAAATTGTCCATGTCCAAATACGGGCTCAGAGAGGTAGATGCCAACCTTGTTCATGGTTTGGCCTTGTGATTTGTTGATGGTCATGGCAAATGCAGGTTTAATGGGGAACTGTTGCCGTTTAAGTGTAAAAGGTAATTCCAGGTCAGAACTTGTAAGGTCAATTCTAGGAATCAGAACAGTGTTGTTAGCATTTGATCCTGTAAGAACTTTTGCCTCAATAACATTGTGTGTCATGGTGTTGACGACTAAACGTGTACCATTGCATAAACCTTGTTTAGTGTTAAGGTTTCTTAATAGCATGATTATTGTTCCGATTTTAAGGTGAAGATTGTGTTGTGGTAATCCGGCTGGGTTAATAGTGTTCAAATATTGTAAGGGTAAATTAAGATGGTCATTGTCGTCATCAGAGTAAACTTTGTCAGAGCTTAGAAAGAGCTGTGCCTCTCCAGGAAGTAATGCAATGACCTGGTTATTTATGTGAACAACATTAATATTTTTTGGACATAATATAGTACGTTGTGTTAAAAGGGGTATTTGGTCTAATGAGATAGCTGTTCCAAATATCTCCGTAACTAAGTCGTCGCAGATAAAGGATTGAGAAATTGTAATAATATCTGGGTGAACTCCATTTGTATTGGTCTGGGTCCCATCTCCCAGTTGTAATAACCAATTGTTATATTCTGGATCTGGACATCGCATGTTTTGAACCAATTGTATCTTTTGAAAGCGATGCCAATTGTCCGTGTATTTTAAAGTGGACTGAACAATAGCTGAGCGCATGGCATGTGGAACAATAGGTAAGCACTGTCTAAAATCGCCTCCTAATAAAAGTACTTTTCCTCCAAAGGGAATATCATTATTTATCAACGTTTGTAGAAGTTTATCAATCGTGTTGAGTAAGTGACTGGACGCCATTGTACATTCATCTATAATTAACAGTTTTGTAAGACGGATGTCACTTGCATTGTTACTGTTCATGTTCATAGAGAAACACCTAGCTCTTTCCTTTTGAACCCGTGCCTGCTTTGCTTCAGTACTTTGAGACGCGCGCTGCATGCATCTACGCTCATTGTATCTGTCCATTTGGGCTCGTTTCTGTAACTGTGTTAGTCGAGCATTTAGTTTTTGGAGCCGAGACATTTTTTCTTCAGCGGTTTCAGAAGCGCGTTGTAGGCGCCGACGTTTCGAGCCGTATCATTTTGTACCCGTGATGGTGAATTCAGTACTTGTTTGTTCTTCATCATTAGTAATATGGATAAGTAATAAGGAGGATCGCACTTACTGTTAATAGGATCGTTTTCTTTGGTTGTACGGTTAATAGTGCATCACTGTAATGAGATTGACCTATGCTGTAAAGTTCGAACGTGTTTAGATGACGTATGTGTAATACGGAGTGTTCGTTTCTTCTTCTTATTACCCATCAGGTGTTGCGCCTGTGTTATCTGTGGTTGTCCTGTTAAAATTCTATCACTGCAATGTGTTTTCAATATGTATTGTAGTCCGGTCTGTTGTTGTTTATGTATGCGTTTTTTTAGAAGTGTGTGGAATTAGCTGTGTAGTGTGTACGTTGATTTCATATGCGTGTTGCAGGCGAATGCTTCCAGCGTAGTATTTGCCGTTTTTCAAAACACAATTGGCTTTGTGTAATATGTTGGGCTTGATGTGTGACCGTTTGTGGACTCCGTAGCCTGTCCTGTTCCACTTGCGTCTGAGTCCTTTTTTTGTGTGTGCTAGGGGCGCGTTGCCTCATTTCTTATTTCTGTCAGTGGAGGCTGGCTTTGTGTGGCGGGCATGGGTGTGAATCCTCTTTTTTGTGTGCCATGGGTTTGCGCTTGCGAATGACTGCTTTTTTTTTGTGTGGTAGGGGCGCGTTGCATCATTTCTTATAGGGGCGCGTGGCCTGATTTCTTATTTCTGTTAGTGGAGGGGAGCTTTGTGTGGCGGGCGTGGGTCTGAATCCTCTGTTTTGTGTGCCATGGGTTTGCACTTGCGTCTGAGTCATTTTTTCTTTAGCGTCCTCATTTCTTATTTTCTGTTGGTTGGATCCGTTGGTTGGAGGGGGGCATGGCGCCTGTGCAGTACGTCTTGGCGCCCGCGCAGTACGTCTTTTGCGTCCACAGGCACACGGGCAGGCAGGTCCCTGCGTCTTTGCGTCCTCATTTGTTATTTTCCGTTGGTTGGCGCATGTGCAGTACGTCTTTTGCGTTCATTTGTTATTTTCCGTTGGTTGGTGTCTGCGCAGTACGTCTTTTGCGTCCATGGGCAGGCAGGTCCCTGCGTCCATATCCGTTTTACCATTCTCGGTTAGTAATATGGATATATATAATATATTGTGAATTATAGCCCGGACACAGACAGACACTGAGGCTCACGATGTCCAAAATACAGACTGTTTATTCACAACACCACACACAATATCGTGCACAATCCACAAACCCAGTCCTTTTCACTACTCTTCAGCCACCTCCACTCCTCCCTTGCAAACTCTGTCTTTGTCCTCCCGACTCTGCCGCCCAGAATGAATTGAGGCTGCCCCTTTTATCCCACCCTGGATGTGCTGTGATGGTCTTCCAGCAGCACTTCCTGGTGTGGCAGAAGTTCTGTCCTCCATGGCTCAAGATCCATCCAGGCGCCCCCTGGTGGTGGCCATGGACCCCCACAGGCTTGAGCTTCCCATCTTCGTATCCGTGTCCCCTGATGGAATCCAGGGGGGCTGCCCTTTTGCACCCAGGGGAGATATTGCCCCTCTCCTGGTCTTTCCCTGCTCCAGGCGTCCCGGTGGGGCAGGGTCCCTGGTCGTCTGCCACAATATATGTAGTACCTATATATAGTTTTTTTTTTTTTTTTTATTGCAGCTGGTCTGTTATGTAATTGTAATGTTTTATAAATTGTGATTTATTCTTTCTTTATGACTGTTTCCGTCACTCTTCTAGTTACAATGTAAAGTGTCTTTAGCCTTGACATTAAGTATACTGGCTTCATGCACTGTTGTAAAAACATTATGTCTTTATTTAATGACATTGTACAGCATTCCGCTGGCTAAGTGATTGTAAGAAGCTTAGTGTCTGTTGTACGGAGAGCCTCTGAGTGGGCTGAACAAGGTGCATCCTGAGATTCGGAAGACCACCTCTAAGGGGCATGTAAAGGTTGTCAGACGTTGAGACCAAATACCGCAAGTACATCAAAATGATTTTAAACAACCTAATAGGGTAATGGGAGTCGGGCAGTTGTATTCAGTCAGAGTGTTCAGGGTCTCCATTGATTAAAGAAATGCCACCACCCTCGATGACTGCTTAGTTCGGCTAAATAGTAAAGCTGGCTCTACATTGAGGAACATTTTATAAATCACAATCTCATTAGAACATTCTAGATGAGAACAGGCCATTCAGCCCAACAAAGCTCGCCAGTCCTATCCACTTATTTCTTTCAAAAAAACATCAAGTCGAGTTTTGAAAGTCCCCAACGTCTTACTGTCTACCACACTACGTGGTAACTTATTCCAAGTGTCTATCATTCTTTGTGTAAAGAAAAACGTTCTAATGTTTGTGCGAAAAATACCCTTAACAAGTTTGTAATTGTGTCCCCGTGTTTTTGTTGGACTCATTTTGAAGTCACCGTCTCAATCCACTGGACTAACACCCTTCATAATTTTAAACACTTCACTCAGGTCTCCTCTTAATGTTCTTCTCCTTAAACTGTAAAGGCTCAGCTCTTTTAATATTTCCTCAAAACTCATCCCCTGTAGCCCTGGAATCAGCCGAGTTGCTCTTCTCTGGACCTTCTCTTGTGCTGCTATGTCCTTTTTGTAGCCTGGAGACCAAAACTGCACACAGGACTCCAGATGAGGCCTCACCAGTGTGTTGTAAAGCTTGAGCAGAACCTCCTGTGACTTGTACTCCACACATCAAGGCGCTATATAACCTGACATTCTGTTAGCCTTCTTAATGGCTTCTGAACACTGTCTGGAAGTCGATAGCTTAGAGTCCACCACGACTCCTAAATCCTTCTCATAAGGTGGACTCTCGATTTTCAGAACACCCATTGTGTATTCAAACCTAACATTTTTACTTCCTATGTGTAATCTCATGACAGACATTGTCAAAAGCCGTGGAGACGCCAAGAAAAGAAAGCTCCTTTTGATGAGTAGTAAAGTTGCCTTCTCTGAAGGAAATTGCCTCAGTCAAGCTTTTTCTTTTATATCCTTTGTCCTTCTCATGAACATCACAAATGTTGTAAGATGGAGTGAAAAATATGACCAAAAGGAGTTTGGGGCTTCCAAAACAAATGTGCCACAGAAGCAGGCATAGATCTCCTATGCCCTATCCAAAAAAGCCTCACCCCAGACCAGCCTGCCCCCAACTATTAGCTGCAGGCTTCAGTTAGAGTACAATACTAACGTGACCGCTTGGGTGTTGCAGCTGTAAGAACTGCTGACTCATAATCAAGAGGTCGGCGGTTCGATTCCGAGCACTTTCTAGAATTACTTTTTGCCCGTGTTGAGCTGTGGCGATGTGAGGATGGGATAGCAGGCTGCTTGCTGCTTGTGTTGGTCGACACGTTTACAAAACAAACAACACTAATGGAGAGGTGCGAAAGAATTTAAGGTGGCCCAGGATTCTGAGTTGTTTCATAGGCTTTAGTGATTCTAGTGTTAAAAATAGCAGTGGCCTCAGCACTGACCCCTGCTGGACACCACTCTTATCATCAGCAAACTCTGATGAAGTTAAAGTCTACATAATAGAGTATAAAGGGGAATTTTGCCCACCCTAGGGCCCAACCATCACAAAACACCTCCTAAAAGTAATGAGGATTACTAAGGAATTACAAATTGGAAATTGTAGAGGGAGAAGTGATGCTTAGATTAAAAATGCTAAAATCTAACAAATCACCAGAACTACATACCATAACATTTATTATCGAATGCTTAAGGGGGTTAGTGAGTGCAAATATAAACCCCTGATGCAAATCTCTGCACATGGGTGAAATTCCTTAAAGTCTGGAGGCTAATATGTATTATCCAGTTATATTAAAAAGATGATCGGGCTGACCTGAGTAACTATAGGCCAGTAAGCTTAATGTGCATCACAAATAAATTAAAGGAAGGAATTGCTAAGAGGAGGATCAAGCATCACATGTCAAGAACAGGAGGGTTAGCAAACACACAACATGAGGTACGACGAGCAGGTCGGGATTGCGAGTTTTTTCGTAGGCTTCAGTGATTGTTGTGTTAAAAATGTCAGCGGCCCCAGCACTGACCCCTGCAGGTCGTCCACTCAGCCAATTCTGATGAGGTTCCTCACACCATCACCATCCGCTTCCTGTCTCTGAGTCAATTCTGCACCCATCTACACACCACACCCTGAACTGCCACTTCTTTTATTTGGAGTAGCCCTCTAGACTTTGTGTGCTTGGAAGCTCTTTAGCTCATAACAGTGGCAAGGAGGGGAGTTCAAAGCATAGAGAAAAGAGAGAGGAGCAAAGAGAGTTTTGAAGAACGCACATGTGGAGAAACCAGATAGAGAATCCCTGGTCTTGACCACTCCTTTCCAAGGAAGGGTCATCCAACCTTCTGAGCGTCAGAAGGGGCGGAGGGGGGGGATGAAGTGTCCAGTTACGTCTCCTTTCGTACTGACTGAGGAAGCCAGTGAAGGAGCTGATAATGTGGCCAAGTTCCTGGGCGAGTAGCATCAGGTTTGCAAGATTACTGCGAGAAAGCAAAGAAGACCAGAGAGGGTCACTGGATCGGGTAAACGCGGTCAGTCAGTCCAGTGATGATGCGGTGCGAGGGTGGCGCTGAATATGAGGTCGCTAGGGTTGTGGTCAAGAAGGGGCGATTTAGAGACGAGGTTTCCAGTTCTGCACTGGAGTGTTGCAGTGCTATCCCCATGTTGTACCAGGCACTGATGATCAGCTTCTCCTGCTTTTCATGGTGGCTCTTTGCTTCACTTATCTTCTGACGGGAGGCTTCTTCCTCCCCACAAAGAGTTTTGATTTGTAGGTCGCCTTTGGAAGTTTCAAGCCTGTAATATTCCTCCTGCATCTGGTTCAGTTGGCTTTGTAGAATTTGGAGGGTCATATTGGATGGGAGGGCGACTGGAATGCTACATGGAATCATTTTTTTGGGATTATAAAGGTATTTTCATTTTTGATCACACTTCCCTCTTGATCCCTACTTATTTATTTCTGCACCTGTTGATTTTAATCAATATGGACTTTTGCACTTTTTGCCACCCTTAAAAATCTGTTGTTGTCTCCTCACTTGCCCTACTCCATCCTTGGTAACAAACTACTAGATGTCCCAACAGAGGTTGGTGTCAGAGGTTGCAGGCATCAGGACGTCACACTCCATCCCCTCAAAAGAATTATTTTGGAGAACGTAATGAGTTTTCTGAAATGGTCCTTTCTTGCCAATTCTGAAGTTGCTCCTAATGTTACAGACGACCAGGCGAGAGTGCATTGGGTTTTGTTGTAATGGACACTTGTGGTTCTCAGAGATGTCTGCTTTTTTGGTAACTTCTTCTCTCTTTTTGACTGCAGGGTCTCTGCGAGGAGGCGCCAACTGGATTCTCAACTTGCATCACACAGAGCTAATGAACCCCAAATTGACAATGTCTGCTGGAGCCCCTACTCTGGTGATGATTTATCCTTTTTCTTCTTCTTCTTCTCCTCCTCCTCCGTGCCCTGCTGTCCTGCCTTGGCTGTTTGACCGCTGGTCAGTAGAATGTATGTTATGAACTGTCTGTCCTTGCTCAGCGAGCCGATACACTGCGATGGTGAGCAGACAGAAACCGTATTGATGCCTGGACATCCCTCTGTCTCGGAAACTTCCATCGGAGTCACCCCTCCTCCATCTTCTACTCCTTCCGCTCCACTACATCTGCCTCCACCACCACCTCTTCCACCCCCACCCCCGGGGATCCCCCCTCCCCCTCCTCCACCTGGGATCCCTCCACCTCCGCCCCCTCCGCTGCTTCCCCCTGGTCAGGGAAGGGCAGACACGGGTCAGTTCAAGAAGAGGAGGGTGCGGAGCTTCTTCTGGAAGACAATTCCTGAAGAGAAAGTGCGAGGCAAGCCCAACATCTGGACTTTGGCCTCTCGCCGGCCTCATTACCAAATTGATGTGCGTACCATTGAAGAGCTTTTCGGGCATCAAGAGGACAGCAAAGTTGTTGGCATTTCATCGGGACAGGGATCCCGTGGCTCCTGGACGGCCTTACAGAATGGGAAGGAAGAGGTGAGTGGAAGTGGCAGCCATTAGATGGTGTATATGATGTGCATCAGCCTCCTCACATTGCCATACATCCATAATGCTTTTTTTGGGTAATAGATATGGCGACCAAAAGCTTAAAGTGCATAGGCCAGGCTTCTCTTTCTCTAAGAATTGCCTGAAATAAAACACCATGGAGGGAAACCGATGTTACGGTATTGTATTGCTGGGTCAATGTGATGACCCCAGGACAGATAGATAGCAGATCAATAGAATTTTGAAGCTCAAGAAACAAAAAAATAATAGAACAAGCAACAATAACAAAACCTGTTCTCAAACACACACAATCATTACAAAAGACTTGGCTACTAATCAGACAGCAGTCACAATGAGGCATTATAAAGGCGTATTACCATAGGGGTGGAAGACCCCCAGTAGCGTTTCTTGGCACACTTGTGTTTAGGCCCTCAATGCTAGTGAGTTATAGAGAGGATGTGCAGCATTGTTCAAGCTGGCTATCGGTTTTGTCTTCTTTCTCTCCTCCACTACTACCGCCAGCAGGTCCAGAAGGCATCCCATAGCTGAGTCTGCTTTCTTAATCAGTTTGTTTATTTGCTGGGACTCTCTTGAAGTGATGTTACTGGCCCAGGATGACAGCATTAGCGATAAGTGATCTCCACTAAATTCACTTTGTCTCAAGTTTGACGAAATTGTGGAAAGGTTCTGGAATTTTACCAAACTCTGCTACATGCATTAAAGTCAATGTAGAAGTTGAAAGTGTACAAATTTTAGGTAGATTCAAATGGTGCAATGGTCTTTTAGGTGCCTGTAAGGGCAGGTTCATACTTAATGCTCAGAACGCGTACACGGACATATTATGGCTGCCACACATTCCCAGCGTTCATTTGACACAACCTTTGAGCACATTATTAAAAATGAACACGACACATGTGCGAATTGCAGTACCAGTAAAAAGTTGGGTGGCACAGTGTGATAAAGTCGGAATGTGATGTCCGAGTCTCTGTTTACTATCTGCATGTGACAGAAAGCCGCTTTGCAGATTGTACAGGATCGATGTGTGCGCTTCGATGTTTGATAAATGGTTCGATGTCTTGAAGCAAAATGTCGACATACAAATGCATTCGTGGTGCTTTTATATTCAAGCGTCACATATTCCCCATCTTAATGACACGATACATTTTAAAAGATTCACATACCATCTCTGTGATGTCTTTTTTTTTTTTGCACCTTCACAACATCATCAGAACGTACAGCAGCGTATTTGAACCACAGAGAAAAAAAAGTTAGGGACACAGTGAAAAGGTATATTTTGTGATTAAAGTCGTGAAAAGTGAAAAATTTCGGTTTTAATGTCAGAATGTCCACTTTAACCTCGTAGTTTATTTTATCATTAAAGTAGACCATCGTAAACGTTATCTTAAAACCAACCCATTTGTTAATCGCTACGTAATTCTGGGGCTTCCTCCTGACCTGACAGCAGCAATAGTCACACAGAACACATTACATTTATGATATTCCAGCTCTCTGCACATTGAGAATCCTTAGTTTTATACTTTATATCATTTTTTTAATGAAATGCATTAAACTATGCATGTTACATTTTACAGATAAGTCGTAACTTCATTTAAATAATGAATACTAATAATAATTACACATTATTAGCAGTAGTGCTGCTGTCTCACAGGGAGTCACGTCTCTGGTGTTCCCTGCCTAGAGTTTGCATGTTTTCATGGTGGGTTTCCACAGTGAGCTCCGGTTTCCTTCCAAAGACATGCAGATTTTGGGATTTGGTGACATTAAAATGACGCCAGAGTATGTTTGTGAGTGCTTGTATTCATCTTGCAATGAGCTGATGCCCTGTCCAGGGATTGTTTCTGCCACATGCCCACTGCTAGCAGGAATGGGCACATCCTTGGATTGATGGATGTAATCATTAAACATCCGTCCTTTTCAGAAATATTGTGGCAAGGTGTCCTTAGCATTTAATGGGTGTTTCAGGCAATTCCCAATACAACGAAGCCAAATCTGTTCTCACCGTGTAATAACCCAAGCTTGTTCTAGATGGTTTCCAATCCAAGTACAGGCCAGGCTCAACCACGCTTAGCTTCAGGTGGGTGACGTCTTCCGAAGTACAGGTGGTATGGCTGCTCAGAATTGACTACGGTTAAAGGTCAGCATTATGTCACCACTTGTAGTTGTGTTTCCTCCAAATTGTCCGACTTACAGCTCTGAGTTTGTAGGGCGTTCATGTGGAATTTTTTCCAACTCAGAAACTCATATTTACTGTATATCTGATAGCACGTGAATGCTGCATGAGTACACATTACAGCCATGCCATCTCAGCTACAGTATTGAGGGAGGTGACGCTCTGAATGATTTCTAAGCAAAGACAGCACATCTCTGCTGAGGGATCCATCTTCACGTAGTGGTGGGTTTTCTTGTCATCATCACGCCTTTTTCCAACTCCGTGTCCTTATCAAAAACTTAGGACTTAGGATGTTTAGGCTTAACCCTTTAACCACCCCAACTAGCTATAGTTAGTTCCCAATGCAATTTGCTAGCACGCTGGAGCTGAGAGTATATTCGGCGACGTACATTCGTTGAATGCCGCAACCGGCTATAGTCGATTCCCAGTGCAATTTGCCAGCATGCTGGAGCTGATCAGTCAGTGCTGTACATTAGTTGAGCAGCCAGCTCATGACCACTGCCACCCCTAGCGAATCAGCATCACTGTCCCTGGGATTCAGCCGCTGTACTAGACTAGCCTGCAAGCATCAGCGTTTACCTCTGTGTGTTTGCGTGCAACCAGTTCAAGCGCAGCTGGCTCAGTGATTTACTGAATTTCATCAATGGCGTCAGTTGCACCTTGTACATATAATAATATATTGTTGCAGTAGTCTTTTATAGTTTTTACAGTTCATTGGCAGTGTGCAAAATGACCAGTGTTGCAGTAATTGTGATGCTCTTTGCATTAAAAAAATGTGTTCTATGAAAATTTCACTTTTTCTTGGTGAATTGTAACATTTCCTTAAAAAGTGCAGCAAAAAAGTATTTAGCGTCCAGGGGTGCACTAACCCCCAAGTACAGTGGTAACTCTGGTCACAACCATAATTCGTTCCGAAGCTCGTCCCGATTTGGTCACGACCCGAACGTAATTTCCCCATAAGATTGTATGTAAATACAATTAATCCAGACCGCACGAACTGTATGTAAATATATATATATTTCTAAGCACAAAAATAGTTAATTATACCATAGAATGCACAGTGTAATAGTAAACTAAATGTAAAAACATTGAATAACACTGAGAAAACCTTGAACAACAGAGAAAACTAACATTATAAGAGTTTGTGCTAGACCCTTACGAACCGCTCGCTGTAAACACTTTTTTATGAGTTTTAAGCAGAGGGAAAAAAAATTAAATTCCACTTCTCTTGAGAAACTTTTCACACCATCCTCTACTGGCTTTAAATTCCTCACCTTCGCCACTCGAAGAAGGATTTTTTTTTTCAGCAAATCGCCATGAATCTTTCTGGCTTTCGCATATATGATCGCCTCGCTTACGCTATCCCCTGCAAGTTCCTTCTCGTTCAACCACACTAGCAACAATTTTTCCACCTCTTCCAGCACTTAAGGCTTCTGCTTGGTTAACATTGTGACTCCTTTTGAAACATCAGCTGCTTTGTTAGGCCATGTATACGCAAACAAAAGAAAATGGGAAACGGAGAATGGGAAATCATTGGTGCGTACGAACCGGAAGGGAAACTGGCCGCCAGTGTTTTTGTTCACCACCAGAGCGTGTGGTTATGGACAGATGCAAAATTTTGGCAAACTTTTTGATCGTAACCCGATTTGTACGTGTTCGGAAACATTCGTGACCAGAGGTTCTACTGTATGTGGTAGTTTAAGGGTTAAGGTTTACATACTTGTTTATTTTTGTTTAAATTATTTGTGATTAAAAATTAATATTGCTTCATTGTCATCATATTAATACTGTAAATTCCGAAACATTTGTATGTAAAATAAGTAATAAAACATTTGTAACCAGTAGGGGGAACACTGAGCCCCTTGCCCCAGATCCAATAATACCCAACACAGTCACGAGTTCAATTTATGGATTCTTTAATCCAACAAGCAGCCAAACAGTGAAACACAGTCCAAAAAACATGCAAACAATAAAGCTTTTTGTCTCCTCCCACCTTGATTGTTGCCCGATGCCTCCCAACTCTGAACCTCCCAGGCAGTGGACTCCTTTTATATTGGACCCGGAACAGCTTCTGTTGACCTGGCATGACTTGTGGGGGGTCCTTCTGGATTATTTGACAACCAGGGTAGTCCTCCCCTAACAGCACCCCTTACCGGCACCTATGGACCCCAATAGGATTGCACTTCCGGACTCCAGTTTCCATGAACCCCTGCGAGATTCCAAGTTAAGTCACCTCCAGCGGACCACTGCCACCTAATGTATGGGAGATGGAACTGCTCTTGGTCTCCAGCTTCTACGCGTTTATCCCCTGGCACCTTCCATTTTATCCCGAAGTCATGCCGTCATCCAGCTGAGATTCCAGTGTGTCCTCTGTGGCACTCACACATTATAAATTTTTGCCAAGCTCTTCATTAACAGACATTTTCAGGGCAACTTTTGATTTACATACAAAATTGAGTTACAGATGTCCTCAGAAATGGAAAACGTTTGTAACCTGAGGCCCACCTGTACTTGCATTCATGGGGGAGGCCAGAAACTGCAAAGAGGATGTACCTGGGAAACAGCTTGATAGTCAAGTCACAACTTGGAGATCAGCATAAGGATCTCTCTCTGAAGTGCAGTGAGAATCAAAAAGAAATGAGACCACTTCAAAGAAGGGACCCCCTCCCCACTCGCTGTCACAGACCAGATGAGCCACTTGATCAAGGGAGTTCTCCTTTGAGTGTGCTGGCTAAGTCAGTTGCTTTCTGCACTCCATGTGAGGTGTGTGCCCAAGTTCGATTCAGGGGTTTCCACGCTCTGAGGAGAACCTCATTACGCTAGCAATTGATTCCAATAGCAATATTATTGGAATTGTTTGAACATACTGTAACCACTAGGGGGAGTCAGAGAGCCCCAAACCACATACACAGTAAAGCACCACATGTTATTAGTAAAAATAAAATAATAATATTCACAGACCTCACTCCAGTAATAAGCCATAATAATACAATAAAGCACAATAAACCAACAATTCTTCCTGCTTCTCCACCTCTGCTGAATTTTGCCCGCTGCCTCCTGCCTCTGATTCTGGCTTCCGTTTATGCCAGGTCCAGAAGTATAGGAAAAGCAGGGAGATCTTCCCCTGACAGTGCCTTCTATTGATACGTAGGGACCTTGACAGGGATTCATTTCCACACGCCAATTTCCAAGCATTCCTGCGGGTGTCCTGACTGGGCTCCCATATGAGGACTACTACCACCTAGCATACGGGAGATGGAATAACTCCCAATTCCTGGCTATTTCTGGTCTGTCCATTATTTCTTGCCAGCTGGATGCAAAGTTATTTCTCTTGTCTGCTGGCCAATACGCTTTCGTATATACCTGTCTCACCCGGGATGCCTGTTCTCCTCCTACAATACTTTGTTACATCCTTAATTTTTGCTATCTCATATACGAAGTATAGGGAAAGTATTTTAATTTTCCAAAAATTTGACCTCAAGATTGTGACGAATCTCGACATTTTTGACCTCCCTGAGTTCGATTTCCTTTCTTGTAGGGAAAGTATTGTAATTGTCGAAAAATTTGACCTTTAGATTTTGATGAATCTCAACGTTTTAGACCTCCCTGAGTCCTACCGTATTTACTTTCTCGTAGGGAAATTATCGTAATCATCCAAAAATTCAGTGTCAAAAGTTTGATGAATCTGAACGTTCTAGACTTTCCCGAGTCCTACCGTATTCACTTTCTCGTAGGGAAAGTATCGTAATCATCCAAAAATTCAGTGTCAAAAGTTTGGTGAATCTCGACGTTTTAGACCTCACTGAGTTCGATTTCCTTTCTTGTAAGGAAAGTATTGTAATCATCCAAAAATTCGACCTCAAGATTTTGATGAATCTCAATGTTTTAGACCTCCCTGAGTCCTACCGTATTTACTTTCTCGTAGGGAAAGTATTGTAATCATCCAAAAATTCAGTGTCAAAAGTTTGATGAATCTCAACGTTCTAGACTTCCCTGAGTCCTACCATATTCACTTTCTCGTAGGGAAAGTATCGTAATCATCCAAAAATTCAGTGTCAAAAGTTTGAGGAATCTCGACGTTTTAGACCTCACTGAGTTCGATTTCCTTTCTTGTATGGAAAGTATCATAATCATCCAAAAATTCGACCTCAAGATTTTGATGAATCTCAATGTTTTAGAGCTCTCTGAGTCCTACCGTATTTACTTTCTCGTAGGGAAAGTATCGTAATCATCCAAAAATTCAGTGTCAAAAGTTTGATGAATCTCAACGTTCTAGACTTCCCTGAGTCCTACCATATTCACTTTCTCGTAGGGAAAGTATAGTAATCATCCAAAAATTCAGTGTCAAAAGTTTGATGAATCTCGACGTTTTAGACCTCACTGAGTTCGATTTCCTTTCTTGTATGGAAAGTATTGTAATTGTCCAAAAATTCGACTTCGAGATTTTGACAAATCCCGACTTTTTAGACCTTCCTGAGTCCAAAAATATATTTTTTGGAATTATGTCTGTGTGTCTGTCTCTGTGTGTCTGTGTGTATGTAAACACGATAACTTGGGTACGCTTACACTTAGGTCAGCCAAATTCTGCATACAGGTATTAGGTACAAATAGTAGATTTCTGTCAACTTTTGAGCTACTTTCGCTAACCGGAAGTGGTACTTTTTTATTTATGCAGCTGCAGAGTGCGATTTATTCAACTTTAGTTTTATAATAATTGTTGAGGATATTATTAATTTGATTTGATTTGTTGTTGATGGTTCTTTAATGTACATAATATAAACATATAATCATTGTCTTGTGGTTTACTCCTCAAATATCCATCCCCATATCTTAGTGTACGAGAAAGTCGAGGGGAGACCACAATTTTTATACATCTTATTTATCAACTACAACAGCCTCATGCCAAGAGACTGAGGGCATTGATGCAGAAAATGGGATTTGTGTAACATTCGTTGCTGTTTATGGTGTGTTTAGGAATGCTTAATGGTGATTAATAATTTTTCAGAACTTAACTACCCTAACCGGACCCTCTTCGCGTTATCATAAGGTCAGACCCCAACTCTGTCATCAGACTCTGTCCCTGTGACTCTCTGTTGGTGGGTTTCTGGAAGACAGAATCAAAATGGGAGTTCTAAGTTCTGCTGGTGAGGGTCATGCTGGACAGGGTTTCAGTATGTTGTTTGGGTTTTTGGGTGGTATCAAGGAATAAGATCCTGGTTCTTTTTCATTAATTTCTGTGCCCTCTTTTTGCCATCAGGTCAGTATTCTGGACTCCAAGAGAAGCATGAATGTTGGCATTTTACTGAAGCAGCTCAAGAAGTAAGTCACCCACCTCTGCCTTTGCAGCTGTGCGGTTTCAAGTCAGTGGGCACCTGCTTCCAATGGAGATGATGCCCAGCGTTAGTAAGTTTTGCTCCTTTTGCACTCCCACTAGTGACGTTCCATTTTGCAGGTCAAGTGAGTGCATTATTGAAGATATCCGTCTGGGAAGAAGCGAGCAGTATGGGGCAGACACTTTGAAGGAATTGCTGAAGTCACTTCCTGAGGCTGAAGAGGTAAACCGATGTGCTTCCAGATTCTGGTTCAGTTACTCCTGAGGATTAGGGGTGAGGAGAGTGTAAACGCAGTGCTGGTATCACTTGTCAGTTCTGCTGGGTGTGTGTGATAAATAACCAGGCCTTGACACAAAAAGAGGTTTGGAGTGGCCTCCTGTTTACTTGGAAATGGCTGAAAAATAGAAGGCAGAGGTTGCGAAAAAATGGTCTTTACAGACAAGAGTCCAAAACAGAACTTAGGTTTGGTATAGACAGGGTGGGATTTAAAGTCGTAAGGAGGATGTGACGTCTTCAGGGGTGGAACAAGAAGTGACGTTAAGGGGCCCAGGTGGAATTGGTCTGCGGGGGAAAAAAGAGAAAGGGTCAGTGCACTCTGCCACCCCCTGGTCTGACTGGGGATGACCTTCTTTCGAGCCCTTTAGCTGCCTCCCATGTGCACGTGTGTGACATGGGGTGTGTGTGACAAACGAATCACATTATATTTGGGAAAATGAACCTAAAAAAGTCAGGTATGGGCATTTTAATGTGGAAAAGGATGATGCCTCCTTCTTCTTGTTATCCAGTATAAGCCATAATTCTGACCGGAACATGTTTCCTTATTAAATATTTCCAACCCTCCTCTGAAATTTTAAAGAAAGTGCTATGATTTGGGTTTTTTCAAAGAACATCAGAAATTTGACGAACAACATGAGACCATTCAGTCCATCAAGCTTACATGTTTAACTAATAGCTAAGCTGTCCCAATATCTCCTCCAGGTTCTTCTTACAGGTTCTCAAGGTTTCGGCTTCAACTCCATGTCTTGGTGGTTTGTTCCCAAGTCCCACAACTCTTTGTATAAAGATGTGCTTCCTGGCTTCAGTCCTAAATGCACTGCTCTTTTATTTCCAGTGATGCCCTCGAGTGTGTTATTCACCACTTAGTTGATAAAATTCTGATGGATCTACTCTATCAATGTCTTTGAGGATTTTGAAGACCTGCATTAGGTCCACACGTGGTCTCATCTGCTTGAGACTAAACAGGTTTAATTCTGCCAGAGTACGACATGTCCTCAAGTCCTGGGATGCACTTGGTTGTTCTCCTCTGCACAGCTTCAAGTGCTGTTATGTCTTTCTTGTAGAGTGTGGTGATCAGAACTGCACACAGCATTCCAGATGTGGTTGCACAAGTGTATCATATAATATGAACATAACGTGTCTGGATTTAATCTAACCTAATGCTTTATTTGCCTTTTTAATCACTTCTGCACATTGCTTAGTCAATGAAAATGTTCCATCAACATCCATCCATCCATCCATTATCCAACCCGCCATATCCTAACTACAGGGTCACGGGGGTTTGCTTGAGCCAATCCCAGCCAACACAGGGCGCAAGGCAGGAAACAAACCCCGGGCAGGGCGCCAGCCCACCGCAGTGTTCCATCAACATAAACCCCTAAATCCTTTTCAGAGGTCACTTCCTGTAACTCAGTGTCTCCCATCTTGTATTTATAATTGACATTCCTTTTGCCCACTTCTTTCACTTGCTACTTTTCTACATTAAAGTGCGTTTTCCAAGTGTTTGCCCTGAAGATTGCCCATGTCTGTTTGAATTATTTCTGTTACCTCCTCAGGATCTCCTAGCCCTCCAATTTTAGTTTCAGCTGAGTTTTTTTAGGGCTAATTTTGTTGTTGTTTATTTACTCCCAGGGCTGAATATTTTTCCAAAAACTCCCTTTTTTCTAAAAAGAAGACAAAGCAATCGTTCAACACATCCATCAACAAAAACAATTATTTTTGACAAATGTCACTGTCATGCATGTCATATGATCCTGAATACCATGTGATTTCACATAGATAGATAGATAGATAGATAGATAGATAGATAGATAGATAGATAGATAGATAGATAGATAGATAGATAGATAGATAGATAGATAGATAGATAGATAGATAGATAGATAGATAGATAGATACTTTATTAATCCCAAGGGGAAATTCCCATACTCCAGCACAGCATACTGATAAAGACAATATTAAATTAAAGAGTAATAACAATGCAGGTATACAGACAGACAATAACTTTATATAATGTTAATGTTTACCTCCCCAGGTGGAATTGAAGAGTCGCATAGTGTGGTGGAGGAACGATCTTCTCAGTCTGTCAGTGGAGCAGGACGGTGACAGCAGTCTGTCACTGAAGCTGCTCCTCTGTCTGGAGATGATCCTGTTCAGTGGATGCAGTGGATTTTCCATAATTGACAGGAGTCTGCTCAGTGCCCGTCGCTCTACCACAGATGTCAAACTGTCCAGCTCCGTGTCTACAATAGAGCCTGCCTTCCTCACCAGTTTCTCCAGGCGTGAGGCGTCCCTCTTCTTAATGCTGCCTCCCCAGCACACCACCACATAGAAGAGGGCGCTCGCCACAACCGTCTGATAAAACATCTGTAGCATCTTATTGCAGATGTTGAAGGACGCCAGCCATCTAAAGAAGTATAGTCGGCTCTGTCCTTTCTTGCACAGAGCATCAGTATTGGCAGTCCAGTCCAATTTATCATCCAACTGCACTCCCAAGTATTTATAGGTCTGCACCCTCTGCACACAGTCACCTCTGATGATCACAGGGTCCATGAGGGGCCTGGTCCTCCTAAAATCCACCACCAGCTCCTTGGTTTTGCTGGTGTTCAGGTGTAGGTGGTTTGAGTTGCACCATTTAACAAAGTCATTGATTAGGTTCCTATACTCCTCCTCCTGCCCACTCCTGATGCAGCCCACGATAGCAGTGTCGTCAGCGAACTTTTGCACGTGGCAGGACTCCGAGTTGTATTGGAAGTCCGATGTATATAGGCTGAACAGGACCAGCGAAAGTACAGTCCCCTGCGGCGCTCCTGTGCTGCTGACCACAATGTCAGACCTGCAGTTCCCGAGACGCACATACTGAGGTCTGTCTGTAAGATAGTCCACGATCCATGACCTTCAAGGTGGTCCATACTTGACAATTCACTTTTGTAGAAGAGGAAGATCTGTAAGGTGGTCTATGATTGTCAATTCACTGTTGTACAAGGGGGAGAACTGCACAGTGGTCATGGTTGTCATTTCACTAATGCCTTCCAAGTACAGATAGGAGTGAGGCAGGGTTCTTTGCTGTCAGATTTCTTCCTCCTGCTGGCAATAGAACGGGTTATGATGATATTCACAGTGCAGAAGTGGAATGGGATGTAATGGACACTCTGGACACAGTTGAATGACTCTTAGAGGACCACACCCAACAAGAGATGCAGGAAAAGACCAGAGACAGTTACACTTGTTTGGGACTTAACACTCATAGAGAAAAGAGCATGGCCCTGAACGTCAGTTCTGTTAGTACATCCCCCATCATGATGGAAAGCAAAGTGCTAAAAGACGTGGAATGCTTCACCTACCTTTGCATCACTCTCAACAAGCAGGATTGGAGAGATACCATTGTTAGAGCCAGGATCATCAAGACAAGAGTATTTTTCCTCTAACTGAAGAAGGTCTAGGGAACATTGGAGTTTTCCATCGCCACCACGGTCAGACTCTTCAGTTCTAACATGAAGTCAGTCCTACTCCAGTCAAGACATGGAAGACCCCAGCAACCACCACCAAAATGGTCCAGACACTTTATTAACACCTGTCTGAGAAGGATCCTCAGAATTCTTTGGTCTGATACCATCAGTAACAAAAACTATGGCAGCGAACAAGACAAGAGCTGGTTAAGGAAGAGAGTCTTCAATGACGTTGGAGTTGGACAGGCCACTTCACAAGCAAGCCCTCTCACATGGAATCCCCAGGGAAAGACCAAAAGACGACAGCTAAGAAACACTTGACTCCAGGACGTGGAAGCAGATGGCACACCTGGGGACAATTGGAGAATTAGTGGCCCATACCCCAAGAGGGGCAATAGGCATAAGTAAGTAAACACTGATAGTGTGCCACCATTTTAAATAGAAAATGGCTTGTGGCATCACGTCTATGACACATAAATGGGGTTAGTTACCCTGGTACGGTCAGGCTGAAAGTGTTGGCCAATGCCTGAAAATTATAAGGTGCACACTTGGCCCATCTTGAATATTCTTAAATGTTTTTGTTCCTGTCACCACTGGGTGGCAGCACAGCTCATCCGTCCTGGACTCTTTTTCATTTTGAATAATCGACAAGCTTGATGTCCAATCCTGACCCATGGAATGCTGACATAGAGAATTGTGCCCTCCCTCTAGGTGAAGAGTTTGCAAGCATTTAAGGGAGACGTCAGCAAGTTGACTTTGGTGGACTCTTTCATATACCACCTGATCCAAGTGCCAAGGTAAGGAGGGCAGATGCCCCTCTCTGTTCAGCTTCTTCTCACCCACCAAGTAGACCCCTGCTTTACTGTGGTCCTTTTTTCTTCTCAGCTTTGCTCTGCGTATTGAAGCCATGGTGCTGAAAGAAGAATTTCTCCCTAGCTGCTCTTCCCTGCAGAATGACATCAGTGTTATACGTGCGGCCATTAAAGGTAATAAATAGTTGATTTCTTTTTCTGATGCAATAAATCAAAAGCATTTTAACTGCCTGTAATGCCTTTTTATATTATAATAGCTGTGTAAGCCTGTGCTGTAAAAAGCCCGGGGTCCTAGAAACTATTGAAGTCATCAGAAAAAAATCGAAATTCAGAGTCGGCTGTTTCATTTTGTGGACGTGCTCACCCCCTTCGTCTATCAGCGGCTAAGCGAGTTTCTCTCTCCTCGGAGGTTTCATTTTGTCGATGAGCTCGCCTCACTTGTGTATCAGCGGCTATTGAGTTTGTCTTTCCTCGAAAGTTTTGTTTTGCCGATGTGCTTGCCTCGTTTGTCTGTCAGCGGCTAAGTGAGTTTCTCTCTCCTTGGAGGTTTCGTTTTGTCGATGTGCTCGCCTCACTTGTGTATCAGCGGCTAAGTGAGTTTGTCTTTCCTCGAAAGTTTCGTTTTGCCGATGTGCTTGCCTCGCTTGTCTATCAGCGGCTAAGCAAGTTTCTCTCTCCTCGGAGGTTTCGTTTTACCGATGTGCTCGCCTCGCTTGCGTATTAGCAGCTAAGTGAGTTTGTCTTTGCTCGGCTGTGTCACTTTGGCGATGGAGTCGCTTTCTTTCAGCTCCATGCTGTAGCCTCGCATTTCTTTCTTCTTCCGACTTGTGAACTTGGGGCTGCCTTACTGGCTCTTTGAGCTTTGTGCTGTAGCTTCGCACTTCCGGGCCAGACAGACAGACGCACACACTTCCTCGTGTAGACATTTATATATAAGATAGCTCTAGCAATGAGCGAAACCATTTGTGTGAATTGACTTGTCAGCAAAAGTTTTTGTTTTGCTTTGCAAAGATATTCACCAGATATCATTCATGCCGTTGTTTAGTTGACGTTGGGAAGCGTTTTCATACATTAGTTCTACATGCGACTGCTTGTCATTTAGTATTTAAATAAAGACCTCTAGTAAAAAAAAAATACTTGAAGTGTGCATATCCCCAACTAGGATAAAGTGGTCACTAGATAACGGCACAGGAGAGGGTTTTAGTAGCAGTTTTCTTATGAACAGCACCCCGTAATGTTGTTTTGTGGTGTAAAAGGGTCTAGAAAAGGCACTTTAAACTCTAAGGTTCTTTTTATATTGGTGACAAAGTTAATACTGGAAAACCAGTAAACAGTTATCAGTAACAGTAAACTGTTAGCCTTGATTCATACATATGTCCTGCAAAAACTTACCTATTCAATATTCACTCAGCAAAGAAAACCAAGCAAGAATATTTCAACAGTGGCCAAGGCCGACCACCTTAACTTCAATACCTTACCAGGGGCTAGAAGCCACTCCGCTCACGAGTCGTCCCTGCCAGGATTCACTAAGGCCAGGTTTATACTTCACGCGATGCGACGCTTGCTCCAGCGGACACTACTGCTACACAAGCGGTGTACAGTTTATACTTGCTCCCCTACTTTTCATAAATCTGGAAGATTCCACCAGGTGGCAGTGCGAGAAATCATCACGATGAGAAAACGTTCAGCTTCGCTGTGTTGTGAATTGCCTGAAACATCCATTGAATTCCCAGGATACCTTGCCGCAATGTCTCTGAAAAAGATGGATGTTTAATGATTAAATCCATCAGTCCAGGGATGTGCCCATTCCAGCAAGCATCGGGCACAAAGCAGAAACAATCCCTGGATGGGGCATCAGCTCATCGCAAGGCGAACACAAGCACTCACACACACTGGCATCATTTTAGCGTCACCAAATCCCCACACCTTCATGTCTTTGGAACGAAACGAACGAGCACACTGTGGAAACCCACCATGAAAACATGCAAAATGCAGGCAGAGAACAGAAGGTCGTGACTCCATACTGCGAGACAGCAGCGCTACCGTTCTGCCACCGTGTCACCCCTATGTGTGTCATTATTAACAATATTCATTATTTAAACTAAATTAACGATTTATCTGTCAAATGTAACATACATACTTTAATGCATTTCATCATGAAAGTGATATCAAGTATAAATCTAAAGATTCTAAATGTGCAGAGAGTTGGAATATCATAAATGTAACGTGTTCTGTGTGGCGATTGCTGCTGTCAAGTCAGGAGGAAGCCCCAGAAGCACACAGCGATTAACAAATGGGTCGGTTGTAAGATGACGTTTACGACGGTCTGCTTTAATGATTAAGTAAACTACGAGGTGTGGAAGCCGGCCCAGACACAGACAGGCGGACATCTTCATGTCACCCAACACACATTTATTATACATTACTCTCTCTATATATAATCTTCATTTGGATCTTGATCTTTGTTTGTCCGCGAATGAATTAGAAGAAGCAGCACTAGATGGCAGTAGAGAGACAGCTAAAACATAGGCATTGCATTAAGAATCTCCTCCAGGCTTATACTACTGAAGACTGTAGTACTCCAGTCACACCTCAAAACACAGACATTCAAACTAAACAAATTGTTGTGCTTTAAATTAACTAATCTTTATATATAATCTTCATTTGGATCTTGATCTTTGTTTGTCCGCGAATTCCACGCATGTGTAGACCACCTTCCAGTTTAGTACGTTGTTGTTACTCACGGATGTCAACAATGTGCCGGAATAACGAAAGGGGTGGTGGACAGTGTTACGCTGGTTAGCTCCTGAGGCCTGGTTAGAGAATGACATTGCCGAAGATAAAAGGTACGTGCCTACGTAACATATGAATGAAAGAAAGACAGTGGGTAAAATGAATGACAACGTAACAGCACGTTCCGGAAATTATTATTGTTACGTTGTAGCCGGCGAGTGCCGCGCGTCTCACAGTTGTACCATGGCTTGCTCAGTGAAGTGATCCATATTCATGTTTTAAAGAGCCTGGATACCTATGTGTCCCCCTTTTACAACCATTGCTCCGTGTATATTGCCTTACTCTTTGGAATGCCACAAAGCAACCTGCGAGATTGGAGAAAGGTTGAGAAGAGATCGTGAGAGGAAACGACAGCGTCGTGAAAACGAGACGGACTGTGAACGGAGAGAAGCAGAAATGCTCCTCCACCACCACATAATTACTATTCGGACAGTGATTCAGAGTAGGCCGTTCCTATCGAATCAATGTCCAAGGGTTTTCTTTTGTAATTTTGTTTCCCTTATAAAAAATCATAATGCTGTGCAACGAAGGGCCCAGTTCACAACTGGCAGCCGCATTTAAACAGGGAGCCATTCACAACCAACTTTAACACGCGCAACGTAGTTGGGCGCACATGGCTAGTTTAGAATAAAGTGCACTGAAACCCCAAAAGTCCCCATAAGTCCAGGCCAACTACGAATGCCTTACACTCTCTTCAGGCCGCTTCCTTGCCTCCTCTAGAGACTTCGTCCTCCTTCCACCCGACTCAAGTCAACCTATGAAGGGAGGCGACCCCTTTTATAATCACCCGGATGTGCTCCAGGTGTTTCCCGGCAATCTTCCACCAACACGCCCCAGTGTGGCGGAAGTGCCGGCTGCATCCCCAGAAGCACTCCAGGTGTCCCTGCTCTTCTTCCCCCCAGCACTTCCGGGTGTGGCGGAAGTGCTGAGGTCCAGGGCTCCCAAGGCATTGGGGCGCCATTTGTCGGTGACCACGGGCCCCTACAGGGTTGAGCTTCACAGCCCTGTACCCGTGGCCCCCAAAGGAACCAGGGCGGTCACCCCCACGTTGTCTTAAGAGGGTGTAAGCCCTCTTCCGGTCCTCCGGGGCGACCCAGCCACCTGCGACTGAGGTTAAAGTGGACTTTTCGAGATTAAAGCTGACATTTGCACTTTAATCACAAAACACACCTTTTCACCGTGTCCTTCATTTTTTTCTCTGTGGCTCAAATACGCCGCCGTACGTTCTGATGCTGTTGTGAAGATGCCAAAAAAAAAAGACGGCACAGAAGATGGTATGTGAGACTTTTAAAATGTATTGTGTCATTAAGATGGGGAATTATTGCGACGCTTGAATATAAAAGCACAGTGAATGCATTTGTATGTCAACATTTTGCTTCACCTCATTAAACCATTCATCAAACATCGAGGCATGCACATCGATCCGGTTGGATTCTCAAAGCAGCTTTTTGTCACATGTAGATAGTAAACTGAGACTCTGACGTCACATGTTAATTTCTGAGGACGTCAAATGGGTGCTGGGAACGCGTGGCAGACATGATGTGTGCGCGTACGTATTCTGAGCATGAAGTATAAATGAGCCCTTATGTATCAATCGGTCTTCAGATTGCTTCCCCTGAATGGGCTACACTTCAGAATACCCAAGCAAAAAGCCAGGAACGGCTTCTACTGTCGGGCTTTAGTATCCCAGTGGCTACCTTTGTAAGGATTACACAGTCTAACTCAGAGGTGTCACACTCCGGGCCTGGTGGGCCGCAGTGACTGCAGGTTTTCATTCTAACCCTTTTCCTAATCAGTGACCAATTTTCACTGCTGATTAACTTCTTTTCCCTTCATTTTCATAGCCCTGTTTATAAGGATTCAGTCCTCTGAATTTATTCCTTTCTTCATTAAATGGCAGCCAAACAGAAATGAGACGTGAAACGAGCCAACAGATGACCAGCTAAATGGGAGCTTCAAACTCCAACCAATTTCACTCCAACCAATCTATTAATGAGAAGCTTATTCTTAATTCCATGGCTCGTTTCTGCTCTCATTCTGCCACAGCAGACATTTCCAAAACTGTTGGCTTTTCTGTTTTTTCTAAGTCCACCATCAAAATGTTTTGGTGACCTGAGAGATCAACCCTACCGAAACCATCACCTTTCTTTATTTTTCAGATATTGTGTGATGGGCACAGGTGAACTGGTCATGTGGTGGCTTGTTTTGTGTCTCATTATTGTTTGGCTGCTAATTAAGGAAACAGAGACAACTAAGGGACTTGAGTCAAGTTAATCCATATTACTAACCGAGAATGGTAAACCGGATGGCATGGCCGCAGGTACATGGCGATGAGACCATGAGACGTACTGCGCAGGCGCGTACAGCGCACGTCTCATAAACCGCAAGCGAAGTCTGATCCACCGCGAACGAAGGAGTCACGGCCCAAAAACGAAAGAGCTCAACTGATGTGAATGAGAAATGAAGCAACAACGCGCCCATAGCTAACGACTAACGACACAGCCACACAAACAAGAGGATTCTGCGCTGCAGCGCAGAGTCAAACGGAAGAGGCTACGAAGGCCCCACAGGTCCACAAAGATGGTACGGAAGGCGCGGGAAAGTACGAAAGGCAAAGGCGCCTACACAGCATAGTGAAACCCGACATAGTACGGAAGGCATAGGCGTCAGCGCCATATTGTGAGTGGCACTACTGCGGAGTGAAGGCGCAGGCGTCACCGCCATATTGTGTGTGGCACTACTGTGGAGTGAAGTTAGGAATAATGTGCTGCTTGGGATTGTACAAACCGCTGAACGCTTTACACCAAATTCAAACACAATACAGCTCAACGATACAAACACGAGCCCACCTGGATAAGATCAATGAACGCGGGCGCCTACAACATGCGTCTGAAACTGCAGAAGCAAAGCAGGCACAGGTTCAAAACGAACGAGCTCGACTGACAGATATACAAACACGAGCCCGCCTGGATAAAATCAATGAACGCAGGCGCCTACAACGCGCGTCTGAAATGCCGCGGGCAAAGCGGGCACGGCTGCAAAACGAACGAGCTCGACTAATGTATTTCAGGATACCCAACGCCGGGGGTAGGTGAGCGAAGTGAGCAGGGGGCGGAGCCCCCTTGTTAAAACTAAGGCAAAAGAAGTTAATTAGCAGCAAAAACTGGTCACTAATTAAGAAGATGGTTAGAATGAAAACCTTCAGCCACTGCGGCCCTCCAGGACCAGAGTTTGACACCCGTGGTCTAACAGAAGCCAAGGGGCTGATCACTACCCCAGAGAGTACGTAACCTAAATGGACACGGTTCGTTTAACTAATACTCGTTGGTCACTGCTAAATGTCAGCAAACAAAAGAACAACTTTAGCAAAGCTATTTCAATCATTAATTATTTTGAATTATTTAATAACATTTCATTATTTTTATTTGAAGGAGAAATTGGGTGTAAAGTCGGACAGCCCCCTAACCTGAACACAGACAGGCAGACCACACAAGTCCAAAAGCACAGGCGCTTTTATTTTCCTTTTGTTGCCTTTTCACAGCACACAATGCCCACAATTCTCCACAGAAGTTAATGCCCAGTCCTTTTCTCGCTTTTCTTTTTCTCATCTCTTTCTTTCTTTTCTTCTGCCGCCTCCACTCCTCTCCAGCAAGCTTTGTCTTCCACTTCCCGACTCTGGCTCCTCGAATGGAGTGAGGCGGCCCTTTTCATACTGCACCATGAAGCGCTCCAGGTGTTCCCTGACGATCATCCGGCAGCACTTCTTGCAGCATGAGCTCCTAGATCCTCTCTTGGCCGCACTTCAGGGCTCTGAAACTGTCCAGGCACCCACTGGCAGCAGCCACAGGCCCCAGCAGGGTTGAGCTTCCAGGCTCCAAGCCCGTGGCCTCGAGGCAATCCAAAGGGGCTACATTCTCATGTCCCAGGGGAGGTATAGCCTCTCTCACGGTTCTTCCATCATCGAGGCATCCCAGCCAGGCAAAATGTTAGATATGAAAACATGTAGCCTGAACGATTCAAATCAGGGTCACACAGCAAACTTTATTTCAGGTGGCTATGGCTTTGGTTTGTTGCAGTCTTTGGTTTCTTAAACCAGGCAAGGTGCTTGGGACCAAAGAGGCAGTCTGTAGTTGGCAAAGTCTGACCGAGTGGTCTTCTCTTTGGCAGTTGTTTCTTTCTCTCTCTCCTTCTAGTCTTGGCACTTATAATGTGTCTCTGGCAGTGCCTTCTTCTTTTGTTTAATCCTTAAGATGCCCTCTCAATTAACTCTTTGCAGAACTCATGTCCTGTGAGGAGCTCCATGCCGTTCTGCACCTGGTCCTTCAGGCAGGGAACATCATGAATTCGGTAAGTGGTCTCTCGTTCATCCCTTTGGTGTCTTAGGCAGAAGGGCTCACTAATTTGCTCTTCTTTATTTATTCGCAGGGAGGATACGCTGGCAATGCTGTTGGATTCAAACTGTCATCCTTACTGAAACTGGCAGATACCAGAGCAAACAAACCCGGCATGAACCTGCTGCACTTTGTGGCCCTGGTATGTCAGAGTGGACTAGCGGGACACTTCATTAAAGGCCTCATGGTAGACTAAATTTAACAAAGCCAGTATTTACCCTTTTCATATGTGTGTGACTCGATTATACTGTGTAGCACCCCTCCAAAGCAGGGCTTCAAAAACAAATGGATCCATAAATAGCTGGAGGGGTTTGCCACTTCAACCATACACTGAGCCAAAGATGGCATCGCAGCACAGTAGTAAGGGCTGCTGCCTCACAGGTCCTTTATGGAGATGATGTGTATCCCTGTGGTGGTGCAGGAGGAGACTCCAGATCAGAGAGGTTGAGGTAGGTGGGTCACAGTCAGACATAAGCACAAGGTTAAGGGTGCACACTGTCCCAGGGGCATTAAGCCCAGAGTTAGATGTGTCAGACCATTCTCAGGATCTTACAGAACTGGCTGGTGACTTTGAAAACTCTGAGGTGGTAGGTGGGCACAAGGAGTCCCAACTGGTCATCTTAAAACCACTCCAAAGAAAGAGAAAGGTTGTGATACTAGAAATTTGATTCTGTTCATCTGGACAAAGTTTTTAAGTGGGAGAAATATTTCGAGACTTATCCAAGTCTCTTCCTCAGTCTCAATTGACTGCAGGTTTCCCCAACCTTATAAACAGTACCTTTGCTTAATCACAGAGACTAGCACCATTGACAAAGGGCCAGTTGATCAGTGATATGCAAATTGTCCACTGATTAGTAGACGTGTGATCCATTCATAGAGGGTTAAGGAATGGCTGCAATCACAGTATTGTAAGATGGCGACAGATGTACCCTTAGGCCCCCTCCTCTGTTCAGAGATGGTCGTTCCTTTTTCACGTAAATGGCCTCCTTGATTCCTCTCTCAAACCAGCACTCCTCCCTGTCCAGGATGTGCACCTCTTCATCTTTAAAGGAGTGACCACTATCCTGTAGATGTAAATAGACTGCGGAGTCCTGGCCTGACGAGGAAGCTCTTCTGTGTTGTGACATGCGCTTAGCCAGTGGCTGCTTGGTTTCCCCGATGTACAATTCACAGTACTCCTCCTGGCACTTAACTGCGTAAACTATGTTACTCTGTTTGTGCCGTGGGACCCGATCCTTGGGATGGACCAATCTTTAGCGTAGCGTGTTTTGGGGTTTGAAAGCCACTGAGACCTGGTGTGTCGAGAAAATGCGACTCAGCTGTTCCGATACTCCTGACACATACGGGATCACTAAGGGTTTTCGCTTAGGCAGTGGATGTCCTTCCTCTCTCATGAATCGCTTGGAGCGTTCTTTAGGTGTCCTCCCTGCTTTGACAAAGGACCAGCTGGGATATCCACATTTACTCAGGGCCTTTTTGACGTGGTGTTCTTCTGCTTCCCTGGCCTCTGAGTCTGTGGGAATGGTGTTAGCTCTGTGTTGTAGAGTCCTAATGACACCTAGTTTGTGCTCTAGTGGATGGTGAGAGTCAAACCTTAGATACTGGTCCGTATGTGTGGGTTTGCGGTACACATCCACTTTCAAATGTCCCCCGTTGACGATGGAAATTTCACAGTCTAGGAAGGCTAGCTCCATCTTACAATGCTGTGATTGCAGCCATTCCTCAACCCTCTATGAATGGATCACACGTCTACTAATCAGTGGACAATTTGCATATCACTGATCAACTGGCCCTTTGTCAAAGGTGCTAGTTTCTGTGATTAAGCAAAGGTACTGTTTATAAGGTTGGGGAAACCTGCAGTCAATTGAGACTGAGGAAGAGACTTGGATAAGTCTCGAAATATTTCTCCCACTTAAAAACTTTGTCCAGATGAACAGAATCAAATTTCTAGGATTTCCTTACCTGGATTATTGAGCATGCATCGAGACAAAGGTTGTGATAGTGAGAGTCTCAATCATTACGGGGGGGGATTGAGATGAAGGTTTGTCTCAGAGACAGAGAGTCTTGTGCAGTGTATTTCTTATCGGTGCAAAGGTAGGAGACCTCCATGCAAGGGTGGATAGCCTCTGGGTGGATCCAGTTGTCATGTCCATGTGGGAGCAAATGACATACATACTGTAAGGCCAAGCTGTCAGTTCTGCAGTCTAAATTTAAAGAGTTAGGTGGCAAGCCGAGAAACCGAATTGGCAAGGTGTTCTTCCTGCCTGTGCCCCACGTATTTGCCTATCACTTTGACTAACGCCCATAGAGACTGTGATGCAAGGGATCAGCATTATACTCGGGGGCAGCTGTCCCTGTCACTTCCCAGTCTTCCAACACATATCAAGGAGCATAACATGCTTAACCCAGTACTAAAGACACAATGCGGAATAATGAAGTATTTTTATAGTATTTGCATTATGGTTAGCTAATGTACACCTCAAATGAAAACATCCATCCATCCATTTTCCAACCCGCTGAATCCGAACACAGGGTCACGGGGGTCTGCTGGAGCCAATCCCAGCCAACACAGGGCACAAGGCAGGAACCAATCCCGGGCAGGGTGCCAACCCACCGCAGGACACACACAAACACACCAAGCACACACTAGGTCCAATTTAGAATTACCAATCCACCTAGCCTGCATGTCTTTGGACTGTGGGAGGAAACCGGAGCACCCGGAGGAAACCCACGCAGACACGGGGAGAACATGCAAACTCCACGCAGGGAGGACCCAGGAAGTGAACCCGGGTCTCCTAACTGTGAGGCAGCAGCACTACCACTGCGCCACCATGCCGCCCCAAATGAAAACACTGCAAGTTTATTATTTTTTTATTTTCAGCACATACGTGGTGCAATTCCAGCTGGAGTACCAATCAGGTAGTAACATCATGGATACACCGTACATTATTCATGCATGCACAAGTCAAATCACGTAGTCCCATAAAGTGTGAGGTGGAGTCCACTTACAGTATGCGTGAATGAAGGTTTTGCACATGTGCAACACAAATCAGCACAGATTGGGTAGTGACATAGACATCCAAAATGGCTGCTATAGCATCATGGGACACTGGGAAAGAAAAGTTTGCAAAAGCCAGCTGCAGAGTGAATTGTTTGGAGAAAAAGTCACTGGCAAAATCAACCAATTTGGTTCTGAAAAACACTTTGGTAAATTTTGCCACTCAACACTACAGATGATTACACGGATGGTGTAAGAAGTGGGATGTGATAGTAAGGTGTTTTGTGCTCCTGACCAAATTCTATACCAGTTTCTCTCTGTCGTTACTTCTTCAGTAGATTTGCTGAGTTGCTGCCCCACTGCGTTCACTTTACAGGTTTTATTTCTCTCCAAGAGTTCTTCTTACACCCTTTTGTTTAGCTATGCATCCATCTAATTTCAAATCTGCTTAATCCAGTTGAGTTTTCTTGGGGCCAGAGCTCACCCAATCTAACAGAAGGCTGGTTTACTAAAGAGCCCATTCGTGTACACTTCTTGGGGTTATGGCAGGAAATTCGGAGTCTATCTATCTATCTATCTATCTATCTATCTATCTATCTATCTATCTATCTATCTATCTATCTATCTATCTATCTATCTATCTATCTATCTATCTATCTATCTATCTACCCAATAAAAACAACACACACTTAGAAACAAAATATAAACTCCACACTCATGTAGGAACATAAGAAATTTAACAAACGAAAGGAGACCATCCAGTCCACTTGTCACTTGTTTGCGTAGCTAATAGCTCAGCTGTCCCAATATCTCATCCAGGTACTTCTTAAAGGTTATTAAGGTTTCTGCTTCAACTCCATCTCTCTGTAGTTTCTTTCAGATTCCCACAACTCTTTGCGTAAACATGTCCTAAATGCATTTCCACGTTAATTTCCACATATGTCCTCCAGTATGTGAGTCACTGTTAATTTGAAAGAATTCTGCTGGATCTTCTTGTTCAATGTCTTTGAGGATTTTGGTGATCTGGATTAGGTATCCATGCGATCTCCTCTGCTCGAGACTAAACAGGTTTAATTCTCTGCGTCTGTCAGAGCAGGACAAGTACTGAAGTCCTGGGATACACCTGGTTGATCTCCTGTGCACAAGTAGTAACTAGGCCTGGAATTGGACTCAGACCTCAATGATTAGGCCTCAATGTCATTTATAACAATTTTACTTCTGAAAGTCTTAAGCACTTTCTGTCTGCTAGTTGCTCTCTGGATGGTGGCTTTCCTCATTTTATGCAGATGGAGTAAGGCAAGTGGTTAATTTGTAATTGTTCATTCTGTTTCCTTTACCCAGGAGTCCCAGAAGAGAGAGGAGAACCTCTTAGGTTTTCCTCAGAAGCTGCTCCATGTTCAGAATGCTGCCAGGTGAGTTCTTAGTCCAGCCAGAGAGACATGATGGATGGCTGGAATTTGGCCTGACTGTCACCCAAGAGACAACAGCTTAAATGCTGGGATGTCAGTCTGGAACAGCTAACCAGTTTTCTCCATCCATCCATCATCCAACCCGCTATATGCTAACTACAAAGTCACGGGGGTCTGCTGGAGCCAATCCCAGCCAACACAGGGTGCAAGGCAGGAAACAAACCCCGGGCAGGGCGCCAGCCCACCGCAGGGCACACACACACACACACACACACACACACACACACACACACCAAGCACACACTAGGTACAATTTAGAATCACCAATCCACCTAACCTGCATGTCTTTGGACTGTGGGAGGAAACCCACGCAGAGACGGGGAGAACATGCAAACTCCACGCAGGGAGGACCTGGGAAGCGAAGCCGGGTCTCCTAACTGCGAGGCAGCTGCGCTACCCACTGCACCACCGTGCCGCCCCAGTTTTCTCCAATAAAACCCTATTTCTTACCGCATTTGGTGTCATTTCAGAAGCTGGCAAGATCAATAAAACAAAGATTTAAAAACCATCTGAGCAGACATAGAGCACAAGATGATAACCATGTCTATTCCTTTGGCAGAATTTCAGTGGAAAACATAGAAGCTGAGTTCCAATCATTGTCCTCCAGAACCAAATCAATAGAAAAGCAGATAAAAGAGGACACTGAGCTCCTACAGCAGACGGAGGTGTTTATCCAGGTCAGTGGAAGTGTGCCAGCCATCCGTAGGGATTGGCAGCTTTGGGGTGGCAGTAGCGCCTGATTCGTGGCAACACTGAACAGCAGCTTTCAAAATTCATTTAATATTCAAAATATTTCAATATTTTTGATTGCTTTGTCATTATCTTGGCAATTTCTATACAATCATTGTATTAAGAGTTTGATTTATTGTTATATTTAATTTTTTATACATTTTCATTTTACTTTTGTTTAATTATAGGTTTATAGGGACCTTATTGTCACATCTGCATTGTACAGTAAAATATTTATTTGTATGTGCTAATCAACATGCAACATGTTACCACTTTCTAATACCAGAATTAGTGATTTGATATTATTGTGGATATTTTTATCTTATGTATGATTTTCTGCTGTTTCTATTGTCTATTTATATGCCTATCATTTCATACGCGTATATATTTAAGAAGTTTTATTTTTATTTTAGATAGATAGATAGATAGATAGATAGATAGATAGATAGATAGATAGATAGATAGATAGATAGTGTGACAATTATGCAACACAGGCATCATAAAGATGTGGGGCAGCCACCCGTATATTGTTTTCCCAGGTGCAAAAGTCAAATTTTTAAGCACAATGTGCATAGAACAGAGTCCAAAACAGAACTAATTATAATAGACAAAGATGGAGGCTTTAAAGGCCTGTAAAGGAAGTGACATCATCAAAGGGGCTGGCACCGGAAGTGATGTCTTCTAGTCTGGAAGTGACGTCAACAAAGGGGCTGGCACCAGAAGTGATGTCTTCTGAGGCGCCGGGACCTTGCAGGATTTCCAGGCCACCCCCTGGTCGGATGTTTTATTACAATTACTCAGGCCCTTTAGCTGCCTCCTAGTCGCACGTATGTGACAAGGCCCGCCCCTCAGCCCAGACCCATTGAGTCGGGCATCCTGCACCTAGAGGTTGTGGGCACGAGAGAGCATTAGCATGGAGAGAGCCCTTACGATGAATTAGTGAAAACTTGTAAGGTTGGAGGTCAAGAAACCACCTAGTGACCCGTGAATTCGACTCTTTGTGAAGGGCCGTCCACTATAGGGGTGCATGATCCGTCACCAGAGTGAACTCCCGGCCCATGAGGTAGTACCTCAACTGCGTAATCGCCCATTTAATCGCAAGGGCTTCCCTTTCCACCGCTGCATACCTGGTCTCCTGATCCAACAGTTTCTGGCTCAGGTACATGAAGGGGTGTTCAACACCATCAATGCTTTGGCTCAGCACGGCCCCCAGGACTGTGTCCAAAGCGTCCGTCTGGAGAGTAAAAGGGAGAGAAAAATTAGGAGCTTTTAGTATTGGTGCTGAAGTAAAAGCCTGTTTTAAGTTACAGAATGCAGCGTCCGTCGTATCAGTCCACACCACATCATTAGAGGCCCTCTTCTTTGTCAGATCTATCAAGGGCGCCGCTCTCTCCGAAAACCGTGGTACGAACTGGTAGTAGGACCCGGCTAATCCGAGAATTCTTCAGAACTATAAGTGCTGCAGGGATTTTTTGTAGCCTTCCATATCTGTGCCTTGACACCATTGTGTTTCTAAGCTCTGCGGGAAATGCCTTTGGCGCCATGGCTTGGTTTTTGCTCAGTTGTGGCACCTCCTACAGACAGCTGTGTGCACCTTTACTAATCACGTGCAGTCAGCTGAACTGTCGGACCCCAAAGAAGATGTGGAAACATATCAGTGATGAACAATAGAATGGGAAGCTCCTGAGCCAAACTCCTAGTTTCATAGCAAAGGATGTGAAAACTTGCGTTAAATGTCATATGTCAGTTTTGTGTTTGTAATAAATTTGTAAAAATGTCTAAAATTCTGTTTCCACTTTGTCATTCCGGGATATCGAGTATTGCTTAATGAGAGAAAGAAATGAATAGAAATGATTTTTGCACAAGGCAGGTCTTGGATGGGAGACCATGTAGGGCAGGGGTGTCGAACTCTGGTCCTGGAGGGCCGCAGTGGCTGCAGGTTTCCATTCTAACCATCTTCTTAATCAGTGACCTGTTTTCACTGCTAATTAACTTCTTTTTCCATTCATTTTAATAGCCCTGTTTTTAAGGATTCGGTCCTCTGAATTGATTTGTTTCTTCATTAGATGACAGCCAAACAGAAATGAGATGTGAAACGAGCCAACAGATGAACTGTGCCTTCAAACTCCAAACCAATTTCACTTCAATCAGTTTCTTAATGAGAAGACAATTCTTTCTGCTTTAATTAACCCCGTTATTTAATTCCGCGGCTTGTTGCTGCTCTCGTTCTACCATAGCAGACATTTCCAACACTTTTTCTAAGAACACCGTCAAGATGTTTTGGTGAGCTGAGAGATCAGCCTTACTGAGACCATCACCTTTCTTTATTGTCAGATATTGTGTGATGGGCACAGGTGATCTGGTCGTGAGGCGACTTGTTTTGTGTCTCATTATTGTTTGGCTGCTAATTAACTCTTTTAGGGCTCTTTTTTGTTTATCCTTTTCTCACAGAGCTGAAAATTTTTCCAAAAAACTCAATTTTCCAAAAAGCACACAAAGCAATGGTTTCACACAAAAATCAACATAAAATATGTATTTATGACAAACTACACGGCTCCGCCCCCTGCTTGCTTCGCTCGCCAACCCCTGGGTTTGGTTAACCAGATATACAATTTAAAAAGATTGTTATTTTCAAGGGAATTGTTACAGATGCATGTATTTTCACTTTTACTTTAAAACTTCAGTTAAAACAATAATTGGAATTAACGCGTTGAATTTTGATTCCGTGTTTGGACTTACATCGTGACAACGCAACGCATAACTGCCCGTGAGTGAATTTCGTTTCTTTCTCTCTAATAAATAAACCGACTTTTTCGAATGTTTGTCCTTGTGATTTGTTAATTGTCAAAGCTATTCTAACGGGAAATTGTTAATGTTTTAATACGAATGGCATATCAAGATCTCCTTTGGCGTCTAATGTTATCCCTGAAGATGGACTACATTACCTGTCTTGTCGCCTGTTAAAATTTTACATGTTAGAATTGTTTGACCAATTTTTAATACTACTAATCTTATCCTATTGCACAGCCCATCACTCAGATATAAATCATGCAATACCATTACGATACATCCTTCTTTCTACAGTAATTCTGCCGGTGTAAGACCAGACGTTGTTAACGGTTATAGATATTCTTCGGGAAATTGTAAGTTGATGTCTTCATCTTCCACACCATCACCATCAATTGCTTTAGCGTAGTCTATTGATACACATTTAATCAATTTGCCGTGTAACTGATTGACAATTTTCGCGTTAATCCGTTTGACTTCATCATTTCTCGCTGCCATATTTAGATGAATGGGTGATTCTAAACTGTATCTTCAGTGTGTGTGTGTTCATAAGTAAGCCCTTTAATGAATTGTTGTCTGTCCAGGTTAAGTGCCGGTGTAATTTCCTAGTTACATAAGATTCATAAATGTCTTACTAAATGACCATGCAAAATCTATGGGAGGTTCCTATAACCCCCATTAGTAGAATTGTATTGGTATATTCTTGCCATTTCTAACAGCTCTGACTAAACATTATTCTCAGTTAGTGACCAGCCTTGCCATGTGTAAGGTGTAGAGAGCACATGGTTTTAAACCGTGCCTAGGGGCCTACGGGCCTTTTGAGTGTGTGAAGTAAGTCATAAGACAACGCGCTTATTTAAGTGCAGAGCCGTACACTTAAGGCGTACAGAAGAAGAAATTACGAACTTTTAAGTACAGAAATAACTAAAGTTTCCCAAGAAAAGCTACGTTTAGAGAAGATACATTTTTTTCTTTTTTTTTACCTTTTATTCTTCGTGTGTAACTACTTTTTTATTTATTCTTGTGTGAAATATTTGCTTTTAATTTTCACTAAATATTTTTAAAACAAACTTTTGGACTAAGAGATTTCTTTCGTTTTACCCGTGCGTGAACTTGCCTTATACCAGCGGTTCTCAAACTTTCGTATTTCGCGCCCCCCCTTTTCTACCTGGAATAATTCTGCGCCCCCTGCATAATATAAGATAGATGAGAATAACCCATGATACAACTAACAAAGGTATGATACTCGTACGGTGTCGCGGTATCCTATCATTTTTACTTCCATAAGATTTGCATGTGTTCGGCTAACTTCGATTAAATATTTGCAATTTATTTTTTTTTAAAGTGCTTTAATAACTGTTAAAATGCCTTGTGTCGTTTTTGGTAGTACCGTAATTCTAATCCCAAAAACAAAGAATAAATTATTTATTCTTATTTAATTATTTTTTTATGTAAAGAAACGATTAAATATGTTTTAATTTTAAAAAATCTCATAAACAAGGACACCGATGAAGTAAATCTGCACGAGACGAACGTATTTTTGTCCGACAAATATTATACCACTGTTAGTTGTATCATGAAAATAACCCAATACGCAGTAAATTATTTAACTCAATTTGGCAATATTGGCTACGTTGCCAATGTGGTGCAGTCGCACCGCATTATCACCTGATCTACTGTTACCTGAATGTTCGCGACAGGTACCGATACGTCTCGCACTTTAAAGCAGGCACATATTAGTCATTAGATCTATGCCTTAGAAATGTTTTATTTTAATTTTAGTTATAATGCATTCATTGTGATTATATGCTTGCAAATTTAAATTTGAAATAAAAATGTGAAAAATTAATTTTGATGTCTTGTTCATTTATTCGACGCCCCCCTTGTACAGCTTCAGCGCCCTCCCAGGGGGGCGTGCCCCACAGTTTAAGAACCGCTGCCTTATCCTTTGGCAGCTACAGCCAGAATGCACCTGATGACCGTGGTCTTGATTGAAAATAGTTGTAAGTAGGGCATGACTTGAAAGAATCTCATGGCAAAAGTCTCCATCTCGCGGGACTTCCTTCCAAAAAGTCTCTTCAAAAAGTCACATCTCGTCCCAAGATTTTTTTATTATAATAGGGAGATGTCACTCTTGTTCTATGAGTCTCTACAGTATATAAAATCACACACTTAATACGTAATTATTACATACCTGTTTGTCTCATCACTCATAAACTGAAAGGCACTTTCTGAAAAAGAAAAAAAAAAAAAAGAAACAGCTGCCTGTCTTTCGTTTTCGATTTCCAGATCGCTTGCATCAAAATCTGAGTTCGATAAGTCAGAGTCCGATTCAGCAATAATATGCAAAAACAAAACAATAAATAAATAATACATACAGAGAATTTTGCCTTGCGCGGTTGCTTCGCTCTGCTCACCCGATGCTGATGCCATTCTAGATGTCGTTTATTCTGTGCTACTCACGTACATGCAGAGATGCGACATCAAGTCAACAAGTCTAACAGTCCTCCTAGCAAAGAGGGCCAGTGAATTCTGTTGATGTTTACAGTTGATTGTTGACCTCTGCCCCTGGATGTCAACAAAAGTCGACATCCACCCCTAAAGAGTTAAAGAAAAGGAAATAACTAAGGTGCCTGAGTCAAGTGAATTAAAACTAAGGCAAAAAAAGTTAATTAGATAGATAGATAGATAGATAGATAGATAGATAGATAGATAGATAGATAGATAGATAGATAGATAGATAGATAGATAGATAGATAGATAGATAGATAGATAGATAGATAGATAGATAGATAGATAGATAGATAGATAGATAGATAGATAGATAGATACTTTATTAATCCCAAGGGGAAATTCACATACTCCAGCAGCAGCATACTGATAAAAGACAATATTAAATTAAAGAGTGATAACAATGCAGGTACAACAGACAGTAACTTTGTATAATGTTAACGTTATTAGCAGCAAATACTGGTCACTAATGAAGAAGATGGTTAGAATGAAAACCTGCAGCCACTACGGCCCACCAGGACCAGAGTTTGACACCCCAGATAGGGAAAAGCTTGGGTTGCTGCTGGAAGGCCAGCAGGGGGTGCTTACCCTGTGGTCTGAATGTGAATATCAACACCCCAGTGCAGTGACGGGGACACCATACTGTAAAAAAGTGGTGGCGTCCTTCAGAGGAGACGTTAAACTGAGGTCCTGACTCTCTGTGGTTATAAAAGACCCCTGCAGGGCCCTCTTCATGTATGGTCACTGACCAGGGGCCCCAGGAGCACAGGGACCCACAATGCTTGTGATGTCTATGTATATTTCTGTTTTCCTATCAAAGCAGGGACCCCAGTGCAATAATTTAACCCGGGATCCTTTGATGCTGGTAAGACGGCCCGGGACCTATGGGTATCCTTCATAAAGAGCAGGGTGTATCCCGATGTCCTGGCTAAATTGCCCACCACGGCCCACTCATTCTGGCCCCTTATTCACCCCCTGTCTCAAACTGGCTAACTATTTCTCTCCACATCACCACCTAACAGCACATTTGTAGTGAGTGTACTGGAGCAAAAATGGCTGCCATCACATCATCCAGGTGGGTGACACACATTAGCGGTAGTTGAAGTGGCTTCCCACTCACTACAAAAAGCACTTTGAGTAGTGAGAAAAGTGCTATATAAATGTAAAGACTTATTATTATTATTAACAAAATGTGAAAAATTGGAAGGGCTCTGAATACTTTGTGAAGGCACTGCAAAGAATGTAAGATGCAGAAACCTGTTTCATCCAGTTCAGGATTGCAGGGTGCCATAGCCCACCCTGGCAGCATTAGGCCGCAAGACAGGAACCAGTCTTGGATTAGTTTGCAGTCCATCACTTCTTGTTGTTTTTAAATTTTCTCTATAAGTAATATTTGACTTGCCCTGACCGCCCCATTTAACTCACATTTTACACCACACTCAGTCCTATGAGGCCCCTTCACTGATACGACTATTAGAATGGCCAATCTGTAGCGTTGAAACTGGATGGCTTGAATCCTCCAGGAGATTTCCAGGTGAATTCAGCCACCTGCCATTAGTCTGGATATATTTATCCATCTTTTTATTATCATTTTGTAGCCTCTGACAGATAATGGCCAGCCAGGGTAGGAAGTCGCCAGCGTGGTTCACTTCCTGCTGCTCCTTTATTGTTCCATTTAATATTGACATTTTTGGAGCCCTACAGATAGATTTTTTTTCCGAGTATCCCTTGAGCCCACATCTTGTTTGCTGAAGGTGGTGTCAGGACTCACTGATTGTCTGCTTTTGTTTGCTTTGCTTGCAGAGTGCCGCCAAGACCCTGGAGGAACTGGAACGTCAAATGAAGACTATGCAGATGGAGGGAGCTGCGCTCATTGACTTCTTTTGCGAAGATAAAGACACCATGAAGCTGGATGAATGCTTTAGAATATTCCAGGACTTCTGCCTCCGATTTAACAAGGCAGTTAAGGTATTTGAAGCAAAGCATGCTCCGATCCTGGCTGAATTAGGTTCAGGGAAGAAAGAAGGGCATAGGCACGCACACAACAACACCCGTCGGGCCTTTACTTCTTCACAGGCCTATGGAAAGCAGAGCCGGGCCTAGAGGTATTTTCACTTGAGGCAGGAGGATAAATCTGTACCCTTATGTATATAGTTTTTTATTACTAATAATAATTAAATAAAAATAAATGATTTTGAGAACAAAATACATTTATTAAGTATTAAATAAAAAAATCACAGAACGCAGTAATAGTACAATAGCAATAGGAACATAAAATTGCACATACCGTGTTTCCCCAAAAAATAAGACCGGGTCTTATATTAACTTTTGCTCCAAAAGATGCACTAGGGCTTATTTTCAGGGGATATGTTCTTATATTTATTCATCTACAACAATATACATTTATCCAAATACATTCATGTCATCTTCTTCTGGAATATCGTTATAACTCTCCTCATTCAAACCCTGAATTTCTTGCTATTCCAGCCACTTTTAGGATCCTCCGTGATCGATGTGCGTACTTCGATGTTTGATGAACGGTTTGATGTGGTGAAGCAAAATGCTGACATACAAATTTATTCATGTACTGTAGCTTTTACATTCATCCATCCATCCATTATCCAACCCGCCATATCCTAACTACAGGGTCACGGGTGTCTGCTGGAGCCAATCCCAGCCAACACAGGCCCGAAAACAAACCCTGGGCAGGACATCAGCCCACCGAAGGGCACACACGCACACACACACACACACACACACTAGGCACAAATTAGGGACAATTTAGAATCTCCAGTGCACCTAACCTGCATGTCTTTGGACTGTGGGAGGAAACCCACGCAGACACGGGGAGAACATGCAAACTCCACGCAGGGAGGACCCGGGAAGCGAACTACCCACTGCGCCACCGTGCCGCCCCTTTTATATTCAAGCGTCGCATATTCCCCAAAGTAACGACGCAATACATTTTAAAAGTCTCACCATGTTCTGTGCCGTCTTTTTTTTTTTTTTTTTGCACCTTCACAATAGCAATAGAATAGAATGTATATAGACAGATATTTATAATAGAGAAAAAAATATTAAGGACATAATGAAAATGTCTATTGTGTGATAAAAGTGGAAATTTCAGCTTTAAACTTGAAATGTCCAATTTAACCTTGTAGTTTACTTTATCATTAAAGCAGATCGTCGTAAACGTCACCTTAAAACTAACCCAGCTGTTAATCGCTGTGGCTTCCTCCTGTCCTGACAGCAGCGGCAAGCAGCCATAGATCACCACACAGAACATATTAAATTTATAATATTCCAGCTCTCTGCACATTTAGAATTCTTAGATTTATACTTGATATCACTTTCATGATGAAATGCATTAAAGTATGTATGCTACATTTTACAGATAAATCGTTAACTTTGTTTAAATAATGAATACTGCTAATAGTTACACATATTGGGTGGCACGGTGGTAGAGCGGTAGCGCTGCTGTCTCGCAGGGAGTCACGTCCCTTGTGATCCCTGTCTGGAGTTTGCATGTTTTCCTGGTGGGTTTCCACAGTGGGCTCAGTTTTCCATTCAAAGACATGAAGGTTTGGGGATTTGGTGAAGCTTACAGTGATGCCAGTGTATGTGTGTGTGCTTGTGTTCACCTTGCGATGAGCTGATGCCCCGTCCAGAGATTTTGTTTCTGCTGGAATGGGCACATCCCCGGATTGATGGATGTAATCATTAAACATCCTTTTCAGAGATATTGTGGCAAGGTGTCCTCGGAATTTAATGGATGTTACGGGCACACGCGTCGTATCGCGTGAAGTATAAACCTTACTTTTCAGCTGACGATCTTGACTAGGGCTTATATTCGGAGTAGGGCTTATTTTCGGGGGAACACGGTATTAAAAATAAAATCCCACCAACCTTAACAAAAGAAAAACTAAATAAATATTACAAATGAGATCCATCCATCCATCCATTTTCCAACCCGCTGAATCCGAACACAGGGTCACGGGGGTCTGCTGGAGCCAATCCCAGCCAACACAGGGCACAAGGCAGGAACCAATCTCGGGCAGGGTGCCAACCCACCGCAGGACACACACAAACACACACACACCAAGCACACACTAGGGCCAATTTAGAATCGCCAATCCACCTAACCTGCATGTCTTTGGACTGTGGGAGGAAACAAAAGCAGACACGGGGAGAACATGCAAACTCCACGCAGGGAGGACCCGGGAAGCGAACCCAGGTCTCCTAACTGTGAGGCAGCAGCGCTACCCACTGCACCACCATGCCGCCCTACAAATGAGATGAATTAGAATATTACAAATTTTTCAGAAATTTAATTTAATTATAGAGACAAAATAACATCAATAATACTTTAGACAAAACAAAAATTTCTATAATTACAATGAATAAATAATTAAATCAATGTCCAATATAAAATCTTTTTTTAAAGTTTTACTTTTCTTGCTTTTAGGGAAGCAAATTCATCAATTATTTTTTCAAAATGAATTTGTTTTGTCAATTCCTGTTCGATTGATAAAATTGCCATATTTGATCATTTTTCTTGAGCAAGTGACGATCTTAAATATGTTTTGATAATTTGGAGTTTGCTAAAGCATCTTTCACCAGAAACTACAGTAACAGGAAGCGTTAGGAATATCCATCCATCCATTATCCAACCTGCTATATCCTAACTACAGGGTCACGGGGGTCTGCTGGAGCCAATCCCAGCTAACACAGGGTGCAAGGCAGGAAACAAACCCCAGGCAGGGCGCCAGCACACCACAGGGCACACACACCAAGCACACATTAGGGACAATTTAGGATTGCCAATGCACCTAACCTGCATGTCTTTGGACTATGGGAGGAAAGCCACACAGATACGGGGAGAACATGCAGACTCCACGCAGGGAGGACCCTGGAAAGTGAACACAGGTCTACTAACTACGAGGCAGCAGCGCTACCACTGCGCCACCGTGCCACCCTTAGGAATATTCTCAATGCAACTTCTAAATTTGGATAGGACTGAACTAAACTATATTCATGAATCGTTTTTAAAAGATCTAAACTTGTAGCTGCTTTAAGGTCTGGAATTAATGTCATTGCCTGATTTTTGAAACTGATTATTTCTGATAAGAATTCTGCTTTTTTTAAATTTTCTGTATCCATCGACTTTAATTTTTCACCTGTTAAAAATCCGAAATCAGAAGAAATCCCATATAGTTTTTCATATCTCAATCTAAGTTGTGATATTAAAATATCTATTACTCCTTTCATTTCCACTGTAAATAAATATTTACCATTATAAGGAACTGATTTCTGAGATTGATCATCTAATTTAATGATTTTTCTTCGATTGTTTTCAAAATCTGTAGATAATTCAATTTCTGAAGCCAAATTTTCACTCTTAGAAAAAATATTTTCCCATATGGTGTCTCACATTTGCTGCAAGGAATTATATAATCCTTCTATTAAACATGAAGTTTTAATTATTGTTATCATTTTTGATTGCAAAGCTTTGTATATTTTATCAACTTCTTGCAATATTAAATTCCATGTAGATAACATACATAAGAATTTAAAATGTATTTGTTTCAATATGCTTTCAATTTCAGCATGTTGCAATGATTGCTCATTTTTCAAATCAATTAAATAACTTATGCACGAGAGTATCAAGCGAGAGCATCTGATGCATATTTTCAGTTGGCTTAAGGTATTTGACGAACATTGCAAAATACATTCGGCTTTTATCTTCTTTTTTTTATTTTGCAATTTATCAGTTTTCATTTTTCATCAATTTGGCGCCCTTTTCCATTTTTCACCCGAGGCAAGTGCCTTGTTTCCCTCACCCTTGTCCCGGCCCTGATGGAAAGTATTGATTGAGGTCAATATTGTGACCTGTAGGGGGCGTTGCAACATCCCAAACCCCAGACACTACCACACAGACACAAATCCCAGGTGCAAATACAACCTTTTCCTCCCAGTTGAGATTTGTCCGTCCTCCACACCCGACTCCAGCTCGCCTTTTATCTCTGTGTTAGAGCATAACCCGCTGGAAGCACTTCTGGGTCAATCGAAAGTCCCTAAAAATTAGGGATTACTAATCCCGACAGCTCCCCCTGGCAGCCCCCACAGAACCCAAAAGGACTGCCCCACAATACTACAGATTCCAGCATACCCTGCGGGTGTATGTGTGGGAATCCTAATCCCTCTAAGTGTATCGGGGGGAGCCTCTGGTCCAAATAGATCATCTCCCCCAAATTGGTTTTTAAGCCGTGACTCCTTCGTTAGTTGAGCTCTTTCGTTTTTGAGCTGTGACACATGGTTTGGACGTGTGAGGATGCCATACGTTTAATACGGAGAGTTCGTTTATTCTTATTACCCTGACCCATTGTAGGCGCCTGCGCCTGTCGTACTTTCCCGCGCCTTCCGTACTATCTTTTTGGACCTGTGGGGCCTCCGTAGCCTCCTCCGTTTGACTCTGGGGTGCAGCGCAGAATCCTCTTTTTTGTGTGGCTGTGTCGTTAGTCGTTAGCTATGGGCGCGTTGTTGCTTCATGTCTTATTTTTGTTAGTTGAGCTCTTTCGTTTTTGGGCCGTGACTCCTTCATTCGCGGTGGATCACACTTCGCTTGTGGTTTATGAGACACGTGCTGTACGTGCCTGCGCACTATGTCTCATGGTCCCATCGCTGTGTAACTGCGTCCATATCCGCTTTATTCTCGGTTAGTAATCAACATCATCTGCATATAATGATCTTTTCTATTCAAGATCTTCGCTGGTAATCCCCTTTATCTCTGATGCATTTCGAAAGTAAACAGGCAATGGCTCAATGGCGATTGCAAAGAGCCAAGGAGATAGGGGGCATCTTGTCGAGTACCACATTCTAGTTTGAAGTTGTCTGAAGTAATGTTGTTAATGCAAACTGAGGCTCCTGGACTAGTCTAGTATAGTGTGATCCATGCAGATATGGTTTAGGCTGAACCAAATTTGGTGAATGTGGTGAATAGGCAGTCCCATTCAACTATATAGTGTCATGGTTATGTTTACCTTGACCTAGATGTTTGCTTTAATAAATATACTGCTCAAAAAATTAAAGGGACACTTTTGAATCAGAGTATAGCTTCAAGTCAATGAAACTTCTGGGCTGCTTGACCTGGTCCGTTAAGTAGCAGTAGGGCAAATAGGGCTTGTTAATCAGTTTCAGCTGCTTTGCCAAAAAGGCATGAAATTAACAAACAGGTGCAATACAGGGGCAACAATGAGATGACCCCCAAAACAGGTCTAACAAGTGGAGGGAGCCCACTGACATTTTTCCCTCCTCATCTGTTTTTTCACTTATTTTGCATTTGGCATTCGGTCAGTGTCACTAATGGTAGCATGAGGTGATACCTGGACCCTACAGAGGTGGCACAAGTCGTCCAACTTCTCCAGGATGGCACATCAATACGTGGCATTGCCAGAAGGTTTTTTTTTTTGTTTTTTTGTTTTGTTCTTTATTTTGCCTTATACAATTTCTTGTATTAGGAATTTGTTAGTTTTCCCATACCCCTTGGGGTCAGAGCGCAGGGTCAGCCATTGTACAGCGCCCCTGGAGCAATTACAGGTTAAGGGTCTTGCTCAAGGGCCCAGCAGAGTAGGATCTCTTTTGGCAGTGACAGGGATTTGAACCAGCAACCTTCTGGATGCCAGCGCAGATCCTTAGCCTCAGAGCCAGGTTTGCTGTGTCTCCTAGCACAGTCTTAAGGGCATGGAGGAGATTCCAGGAGACAGGCAGTTCCTCTAGGAGAGCTGGACAGGGCCACTCATAGAAGGTCCTTAAGCCATCAGCAGGACCCACCAGTATCTGCTCCTTTGGCCAAGGAGGAACAGGATGAGCACTACCAGAGCTTACAAAATGACCTCAAGCAGGCAGGCCATTGGTGTGAATGTCTCTGACCAAACAATCAGACACAGACTTCATGAGGGTGGCCTGAGGGCCCGACATCCTCTAGTGGGCCCTGTGCTCACTGCCTGGTACCATGGAGCTCAATTGGCATTTGCCATAGAATACCAGAATTGGCAGGTCCACCACAGGCGCCCTGTGCTTTTCACAGATGAGAGCAGGTTCACCCTGAGCACATGTGACAGACGTGAAAGGGTCTGGAGAAGCTGTGGAGAACGTTATGCTGCCTGTAACATCGTTCAGCATGACCGGTTTGGTGGTGGTTCAGTGATGATATATCTGGGGAGGCATATCCATGGAAGGACGCACAGACCTCTACAGGCTAGACAACGGCACCTTGACTGCCATTAGATATTGGGAAGAAATCCTTGGACCCATTGTCAGACCCTATGCTAGTGCAGTGGCTCCTGGGTTCCTCCTGGTGCATGACAATGCCCGGCCTCATGTGGCGAGAGGGTGAAGGAACTGATACCATTGACTGGCCCCCACGCTCTGCTCGCCTGACCTCAATCCAATAGAACACCTCTGGGTGTGACATTATGTTTCAGTCCATCTGACGCCTCAGACTGTCCAGGAGCTCAGTGATGCCCTGGTCCAGATCTGGGAGGAGATCCCCCAGGACACCATCCTTCGTCTCATTAAGACATTGTCAGACATGCATTCAAGCACGTGGGAGCCAAACAAACTACTGAGTATGATTTGGAGTTGCTGCAATGGAATTTCATCCAAATGAACGAGCCTGCCTGCTGCATCATTTTTTTACTTTGATTTGCAGGGTGTCTTTGAATTCAGCCCTCTGTTGGTTGATCATTTTCATTTTCATCAAACAATGTTCTATCCTTTCCTTCCTAACACATTACCATATCAGTCCATATCAGTAGAGATAGCCAGCAGGATTTGTTTTCCCATTGAGATCTGATGTGTTTTCAATGTGTTCCTTTAATTTTTTTGAGCTTTTTATATTAACAGCGTCTGTAATTCTGTTTTGGATTTCTTCCTTTCTTCTGCAGGACAACTGGGAATGGGAAATGAAGGAAATCGCACGGCAGAAGCGACTGAGAGAACTGGAAGAGAAGCGTCACTCCTGGGCTGCGGGTGAACGGAGCAGCTGCTTTGGTAGGAGCAGTAGTGAAAATGATGTGCAGATGCTCACAAAGGAAGGACTTCTCGATTTTCTACAGCAACGGCCTCAGAGTCCTCTTTCTCGTACTTCCAGCGTGAGGCGCTCCAGGCATTCACTTGCTGTGATGGCAGACAGAGAGCTGCAAAGTTTCCTTGAAGTCTCCGCTTCCCCGGAGCCAGTCAGATTCAACAGCCTTCCCCGGTCACGTGGGCATCATTCAAGGAAGAGCATTCCATGGCTAGATTATAAAAACGACAATCGAGAAATGGCAGGTCAGTTCAGCCCAAACTTAAATAGAAACCAAACAACTCATCATTGGAAAAAGAATGAAAATGAACTTCAAATTCCCTCTGTTAGTTACGGCAAGGAAAGGAAGACTGATGAAGATGCATGTGGAAATAATAACCAACAAACTGTTACTGTCAATAGCTGGCAGCAAGGCAGAAACAGCACCCAAAAGACAACGGCTCCAAACTGCAGCCAAATGAACGTTACTGTGGAAAGACACACTTTAGTCACAGGGCTTCAAGCGTTTGACACGATGTCACTGCCCAATAATAACAATAACTGCTTAAGGAACCATAGGATTGCAGACCTTGAGATGATAGGTGACAAAATGAGGGCCACCAGTATCTCAGACCCAAATTTGAATCCTTCTGGTCAGTTTCATGACAGGGATAATGATTATATGAACTCAACCACCGCCAAATCTTCATCCCGTAAGGAGGAGGAAGATAATCACAGCACGGATGTTTCATCGACCACCTGTGGCACCCCACTAGAAGGCAGGAGGCCAGTGTTTTACATTGTGGACTGCACGGAGACTGACTGTTCCATAACATTGGATTACTCTGAAGAGGGTGAACAACCGATAATGACAAATGATGACAAGGTGGATGCTCCTGAGAGCATGGATACAGAGACTATGGATTCCAGTAACACGAAAGATCAAATTTCTCCATCAGAATCAAGCAATGTTCCCTCTGCCACCCAATCCAATGCAGAGGACCAGAGAGACTCGAGGACCTCAAAATCAGGTAATGTGGATAGGAAGGATAATGCATTGAAGAAAGTGAGTAAGGAGAAGGCATCGTCAAAAGGCCATGGATCTCACCCTGCTACTGGCACAAGACCTGTAAGGACACTGAACCCTTCCGAAAGCCAGAACATGCGAAAAGTAGTACCCATCCCCAAGGCAAGCCGTCCAGCAACCAGTACAAAAAGAACAGAACGTTTATCTGTTAGGGAGAGCAGCAATGCTGAGATGAGACGCCCCCAGCGAGAAAAGAGTAATTTGTCAGCAAAGGCTGACCACACTCCTAGGTCCCCTCGGCGTGCAAGTCTTCCTGCAGAAAGTCTTAAGTTCCATCGCGAATCACCGGCACGTTCCTCCTCCAGGGTGATCAAGGAGGTTACTCCACGTAAGAACTCAGTCAAAAAACCCAGTGCCAAGCCAGTGCGAAACATTCCCAAACCGGAGGAAAAAATGTGTCGAGCCACAATGAAGGCTTTGGCCCAAGACCAAGCTGCATGTGAGGCTGGTAGATCTCCAAAAATGGACCAATCTGGTAATAAGTCTGCAACTTTCATGCCCAGGTTTGCAAGGAATACAGTGGCCTCCTCCTCTCGACGGACCAAAAAGGAGTTGGCCCCTGATTCGAATCCCCCTACCCCTTCGAAAAAGTCCACCCTGACAAGAACCGGCCCTCTGAGGCAATCTGCTAGCAAGACCACTTCTGTGCATCAAGATGGAGAAAAGTCACCTCTTTTCTTGAGGAGGGTGCAGAGCATGCGAGTTGGCAGCGGGGTTGAGCAGCGCAGTCAGACTCCTCCTCCTCCCAAACGGGAGCCTTCGCGGAAAGGGAGCAGCTTTTCGGAGCGATCTTTTGCGCAGGGAAGAGAACTGAGTCGAACTCCACCCACGCCTAAAACACAGAGGCCCATGTGGAAATAGTCAGAAGAAAATCTTTTTTTTTTAATTTGAATTTTGTAAAGTCAGAGATCTGCCATAACACTGAAAACGCTTTCTCAAATCATTGCCTTAAAAGGGGGTAAATGGCAAGCTTTACGATACACAGATTTATGATTTTTTTCTTCTATTTTCCAAAAACTTTTTAACAACTTTGGGATGCTTTTATTATACTTCATATGACTCTGAATTGAGGAGGCCAAAAAAATACAGAAGCACTTGGTCATTTTATAGCGCCTTACGCAGCAAATGCCTTTGTCGTATACGAAAACCTTTACCAGTTCTACTAAACCTTATGCATGCTGCATGTGGACCCAAAGCAGGCCACTTCTCCCTTTGCCTGTTTTCACGTTTTTATTTAAAATATGCAACACTTTACAGAAACTCTCATACTGTTGCTTTCAAGGGTTCCTGTGACTTTATGCTCGACGTTTGAAATGAAAGCCTCACTTATGTTAGTGTGACTCTTATTTCTTACTTTTTTTTTTGTGTTGCCGCTTCTTGTAAAGAGCTCTCTGTTTTGAATGATTTAATGTATTGGCTGGAAGATCCATTTTGTAAATGCAAGCTTTTGGTGAATTGTTTAAAGAAAAAAATGGTCTATTTATACTTTTCGGGAAAGATTCCTAACCTGAATACAAGATTCTAATTTAGGGAGCATTTAGGGGGCGTTGGGGTACACAAATATCAGAAGACCTACAAGTTAATAATTATCTGCACTTCTGTGCTAATTTTGTTTGGGTTGATTGTACAGCTTTCCTCGCGCACATCTGGAAATATGATATGACTGTGGTCATGATGTTACAGTTTCCAACTTGATTAGTTAGCAGCGAGTAGTGATCTGCTTTTTATGGGTTGAAGGTGTACCAGAGGTTGAAAATCTCATTGGTTCATCAGAATCACGGTATGAACTTGCTCGATATTCTCATCTGTAGTGGTTGTGGTTGGCTGTCCCACTCCTATTTCAGGCTTAACATTAGTCTGTCCATTTTTGAACTTCTCAGCCTAAAAACTCCACTATGGTAAAACACTGTCTCCATATTGTGCAGAAAACCTTCCATGAATTACATACAAAGGGGATCACTGCTTGTTGCGCTTGTTTGGGGCAAACAGAGAGCAGAGTGACCATGTTTACTTTTATTGATTAAGGTCACAACTTTACCTCTATGACCACAGACACACTGGGTCAGTTGCAGTGTTACTGAGACCGTACCATACTAGCAGTAGATCAAGACTAAAACCAATCATATGTTACTAAGAGGAGATGATCCACAGGTTTAAGTGCTGTCTCAGTGGACAGTGGAACAAGATCAGTCCATAGTTTATCCTCCTTGGCACTAACACTGAGCATGACTTGGGCTAGAAATTCTGTGCAATTACGGTTAATCCCGAGTCACACTTTGGTTGATGTGTAATAATGCATTTTGTAGTGTGGAAGAGAATGACAAGACAAAGAAAAAGATTTGGGGTCCAACCCCAACGGGTACATCATGGTGGTTCGATCATACAGTGCCATATTATCACTTTTCGTGTCACATCTGATGACCAAATCACATAGCCATCACTATCACTTGATATGAACAATGATTCAATTTCAGTTTTTCATAAAACTGCCTTATTGGCTTTTTGTTAGTCATTGTGTGTTCCGTTGGAAGTTCTGCCCAACTCATGAATATTGATGAGTTACCATAACACACTTTTACTGTCCTGATTGCAACATCAGGCTGTGCGTTTTGACTGTCTCAAAGCATGAAGGATGTGTCCTAAATCTGCATCAGTACAACAGTAGACACTTGACATACCTTTCTTACTGTTTTTATGTTGAAGTTTTGCTATTACCTGTTTCTCTTCCACGTGATAACATTTTTGTCTTGTTGTAAAATTTTCAATGTTTTTGGCCCATTTTTCCTGGAATAAACAATAATGCTAAGGAGGTTAACTAATCTGCAGCTAGTCTTGTTTTAGTGTTGTGTTTCTCCTCAGGCTGTCTGATTGCATGTTAATGGTGTCTCACCCATTCTCAATTACCGACATGCTGCTAAACATTCCTCTCAACTTATAGGCACGTGAAACATGCAAAAAGTACATCCTTGTGTACACGTAATAAAAATTAGTTGCAATCTTTAAGCAACTTTAGATTGAAATGAGGGTTGCTGTTGATATTGTAGACGTTATTCACTTTGAGCATACAGAAGCACATTGAAATCCCTATATAGAAAGTAACCACTAGTAGAGGTACACATTAGTAGAACTGTATCTGGTGCATAATTGTCTCTCTTTAACTAATTTCCCAATTATGTAGATAATACAGAAGACTTAAAACTTGTCAGCAATATTCCTAATAACCAAATTAATCCAACAGTCTCCAAAGTGTATGAAATACATAGTCAGAGGCAGGACAATATTCATAAAGAATGTTTCATCATAGTGGAAACTTCACAGTAGAGCACAAGCTCGACATCATACACATGGTGAGAGATCTCATATCAGACCTGGAGGACAACTGCAATGATATCTTCAAGACACTCGAGTTAGGAGCACATTATGGAAAAATTAATCGGTACACTTTCTGAACCGGCAGCCAAGTGATTTCTTAATTAGGGATACCAACTGTGCTTCTTTTTTTACTGAAGATTAATGGTTAAATGTATTTTGTACCGAATTTTTCTATTTCTTATATAATAATAATTCTTTACATTTACTGTATATAGCACTTTTCTCACTACTCATAGTGAGTGGGGAGCCATATCAACCACCACAAATGTGTAGCATCCATCTCCCTGGATGAACCATTTTGTGCCAGTACACTCATCGCACATTATCTGTTGAAGGGGTGAGAGATAGTTAGCCAATTAGAGATCGAGGGATGATTAGGGGGCCAGAATGACCAGGACCTTACTCTTTACCCAGGGATCTTTTATGACCACAGAGAATCAGGACTTCAGTTTTATGTCTCATCTGAAGGATGGCACTGTTTTTACTGCACAGTGTCCCTGTCACCGCACTGGGGCATTGGGATCCCCAGGAACTGCTTGGTCTTCCATCCAAGTACTGGCCGGGCCTGACCATGCTTAGCTTCAGGTGGGTGACCTCTTCTGAAGTGCAGGTGCTATGGCTGCTGTATATATGCAATATAACTATTTCCATGTGTCACTTGTCTTTTTCTATGGTATTGAGTTAACTATGTTTGATTGAGTATCACGCTATAATAAATAATAATGCATGTTATTTGTATAGGGCCATTCCAATGCTATACTTTAGTCCAAATATAAATATAAAACATGGTTTCCATATTTTTAAAATGACATAGTATGTGTGCTTTAATGGACTGTCTGTGCATGGAATTCATTTTCCGTCTGTTAGACCTGCTCATGGGTGGTCTAATTTAGTACACAACTTTTTTCCCCTTCTCCGACTCTAAGAAGCCCACTGCGCCAGCACTTAGCCTCAGTCTTGGTCTGCTGCTAGTCCGCAGCTCTGGGGTGCGCTGCAATAACACTAAAAGTTAATCTTGTTATCGTAAATATGGACTAGGAGCAGATCAGCACAGGACCATCTTCACTGGAGAGTAAACTGCAACTGAACCCACCGTGTTCCCACATGTGCGCGAGGAAATTTGTACAGCCAACCCAAACAAAATGACCTGTGGATAATTATTCATCTTATCTTCATATCAACATTTTTACATTTTCTTTGAATTTAATTAAATTAAAGGATAACTTAAGTGAACTATGAAATCATGTCTTGCCCACTGTGTTGCTGTCAAAGAAGTGAATAAAACCAAACAGCATTTGCCACCTTTTTACATGTCAACGGCACGTCTGCAAGAAGAAGGGGTTATCAAAATCTCAGAATTACCGGATTTTAGTTTTACATTTTCAATAGCATTATTTATTGTTGTATGTGGAGTTTCAGCTTTAGAATGTTTTACTTAAGGTGGGAATGTTAGGACAAGAGACAGAAAAGATAAAAACCTCGGGCGGGACTCCTACTGCTCGTCAGGCAGCCACAAATAATACTAATAAAAAGGTAAAACCTTTCACCTTCTTAGTTGTGTATTTCAAATCATACTGAGGTGGGTGGCACGGTGGCGCAGTGGTAGCACTGCTGCCTCACAGTAAGGAGACCAGGGTTTGCATCCCAAGTCCTCCCTGCATGGAGCTTGCATGTTCTCCCCGTGTCTGAGCAGTGTAACCACAATGGGACACCAGAGAACCCCAAATGAAACACCCAACACTACACCACACATTAACAAAATAAAATAAAGGATATTTATTTCTCAATACACCTTCATAGATGATGTGTCACAAGTATACAATAAATCAAACACAAATCAAACAATTCTTCCTCCTTCCATCCTCCAGCTGAATGTTGCCCACTGCCACCCAACTCTGATTCAACCAGGTGTGGCAACGGGCTTCCTTTTATGTCGGACCCGGGGGTGTTTCCATTGCCACGTCATATCCTCTGGGAAACACTTCTGGGCCGTAAGAAAAGTAGGGAGGTCCGCCTCCGACAGTACCCTCTGTCGACATGTAAGGACCCCGACAGGGCTGCACTTCTTCACTCCAATTCTCAAGTATCCCTATGGGTGTCCTGACTGGGCTCCCATATGAGGACCACTGCCACCTAGCATACAGGGCATGGAAGAACTCCTGCTGGCTAGACATGACGGTATTTCTCTGGTTCGCTGGCCAATATGCTTTCTTCGTCGCTCTGGCCTCCTGTCCAGGTAGTGTATATTTCATCGTCTCACCCAGGATGCCTGTTCTCCTCCTACAGTAGGCTTCCTCCGGGTGTTCCAGTTTCCTCCAAATACATGCAAGATAGGTGGATTGGCAATACCAAATGTGTGTGTCTGTGTGTTTGCCCTGCAATGGACTGGCGCCCTGGCAGTGTTTGTTCATGCTTTGTACCCTGTGCTATATGTGATAGGCACCAGCAACCCCTGTGACCCTGTTCAGGACAAAGCAAATGACTGAAATCATACTGAAGGTGGCACGATAGCACAGTGGTCACTCTGCTGCTTCTCAGTAAGCAGACTGAAATTTATGTTCCATGTACTCCTTGCGTGGAGTTTGCATGCCCTCCTTGTGTTCATGTGTGTTCCCTTTGGGTGCTTCAGTATTCTTCAACAGACCAAAGATATGCAGGTTATGTGGATCTGTGATGCTAAATTGGCTGTCGTGCGTGTTTGATTCTGCATGTGTGTGTGTGTGTGTGTGTGTGAGTGTGTGTGTGTTTGTTTGCCATGCCAAAGACTGTCAAGGATTGTTCCTGTCATGTGCCTGATGCTCTAACTTCTCTACAAACCTACTCAGTGTAAGTGGACTTGGAAGATGGATGGAAATCATACTGTAGCACAATCAAAGTCATCCGAGAGGTGAGATCCTTGGTGATTAGCACACCTGGTCTGGTTTTGTGGCCACCGCTGACCCTTTTAAAAAGGATCCTGGCTTGGATCGGCTTATGGAACTGGGAAAACTGAGCACAGATGGTGTTACCTCTCTTCCTAAATGAGTGGTCCAAGGCAGAAGTGGCAGTGTGAATGTGCAGGCAGGCATTGGAATGACATCATGTGGAGCCCCGTGTGGAAGGAGCTGTGGAACTTTGGGATCGGTGGTAGAGGGGAGCGGAGGGAAATGACAGTGGAATAACCCTTAGGAAGTGATATGCATGCTTTCTATTCCAAAAAAAACTTCACAAACACATTAAAATCTCATTTCAACGTGACATGACATACTAGACAAAATTTTAGGGGCAATTTCACAAAACTGCATACTCATCACTGCAGCTGTTTATCATTTATAAATGTTTTGAAGGATTCAGAAAAATGAGCAAATACCCGAGGCTTAAAGATAAATTCAAGGAATGGGCCAGGAGATGGGACTACTAAAGGAGATAACAGTCCAAGGGCCTCATTTATAAAGCTTGAGAATGCTCAAAATATTGGGATTTATAAAGGAAAACTTAACAGGGAAACATACTTATATTATATTATACATACCTGTACATTGTGAAATGAAACGCTTCGACACAGGAAAAAGGTTTGGGGCAGCCACCCGTATACTTGAATAAGGCTGCAAAAAGTGAAGATTGGTAGTACAGTAGTGTGGAGATCGAGTCCAAAACACAACTGAATTCACAGAGGGAAGTTGTCTGGCTTTTAAGGCACATCATCGGGGCCGGAACAGGAAGTGACGTCATCAGTCCCAGGCAGAATTTCCCATCTTTGGTCTGAAGGGATAAAAGAGAGAAGTTTATTCCACCCCCTGGCCTGGTGTGGAATTACTTTCTTTTGGTCCTTCTAGCTGCCTGCCATGCGCACATGTGTGACAACATATACTTACAGCAGGGGTCCTCAATCACGGTCCTGGAGGGCCGCAGTGGCTGCAGGTTTTTGCTCCAACCCAATTGCTTAATTAATAAGAAGCACCAGTAACACTTCTGCTTCACTTTAGTGGTCTCGCTTGTTAAGATTTTGAACCCTTATTGCTTATTTTAGTCTTAAAAAGCTGTTTTCTTGTTTTTTAATTGCTCCTAATTAGCAGTAACATGCAAATGACAAAAGAGACCTGCATTTCTCCATTTAGCTTGTTTCCATTAACGCCTCTGTGTGTATTTATCATGCATGGGTTTAATTAAATACTTGGAAGGAAAGTGAAGAGAGTAAAGTGAAGGACTGAGAATTACTCATCCATTTTACCCTTCAGATCATTTGGATGATATCCTTAGAAAGGGGAAGAAAATCTAGGATATGAGAATGACCTGACATGGTAGAGTTAAAGCAACTAACAAGCCATGAAATTAAATTATTGGCAAGAATTGCTTTCTAATTAAGCAACTGGGTTAAAACAAAAACCTGCAGCCACGGCAGCCCTCCAGGACTATAATTGAGGACCCCTGACTTACAGTATATATGTATATACATACTTATACATATATAATATACATATACACATATACATATATACCGTGTATACTCACGTATAAGTCGGGTCTTGAAACCCAAAAAATCAATCATAAAATCATACCACGACTTATACGCCTGTTCAAAAATACGACGCTTATTTATTTATTTTTCTCCATCTTCTTGCCTCCTCCAATCTCTCATCAGTTTCTCAGACACATTGAATTTTGTTGCAGCAGCACAGTTACCAATTTCTTTCGCTACTTCAACGACGTTTAATTTAAAAAACAGCTTCATATTTTCTTCTGATCGATCGCTCCATCACAGATAAGGGATGCTCTTACGATAAAGGTGTATGAGGGTGTGAGGTACAAAAAACACAAATCGGTGCAAACGTCACTTCGGAATAGTTCAGGTATAGGCACAATAGGCATAATACAGAGAAAATAAAGGCAGTGAGCTCCGTGGTGACTCTCTCAGGTGGGCGTTAGAATATCGTAATCTCTTGGATCAATAACGGGAGTTTTCCGCATTCTACTTATACAACTGACATTATAAAATACCAGAAATTATACAGTAAAATCAAGCCCCGACTTATCCGTAGGAGAACTTATCTGCGTGTATATCTTCTTATATAATACGCTACCGTGGCTGTTTGTTTGTCTGTCCAGGATTTTAAATCACCTGTAGCTCGCAAGTCATTTGACCTATTGACCTGAAATTTGGTACACATATACTATGTGACGTCTACTATCTGCTTCGGGATGTTGATTCACCACCAAAGTTATTCCTCTTTTTATTTTTATTTTATTTTATTGAAGAATCAACTCTCAGTAGCAGCCAGCAGGGCAGCCATGCGGTGCATGTGTGCCGGCGCCGTTCTCATCCCAACCACCTTTGCCGTCACTTCCCCTGCCTCTTCATATCTTAAATTATTCTTGAGGCAGATTGAGAACTTAAGTGCCAGCTTAAGTGAAAAATTAAAGAAAACGTACTATGTAATTGCAACACTTACACTGACTTCAGTTTCAGTGAAATCAGTTTTAACGTGAAAAGATGCCAACGGAAGAAGAGAAGAAGCGGGGCGCTAGGGTGGAGAAGAGAAGAGCCGCTCAGGAAGCAGCAAGCGCATCAACCTCTGAGCAAACGAATGATAAACGTACAGAGAAAGAGGAGGAAAACTACGAATTCTCAAGTCAAGTGTGTCAGTGCGCTGTTACTGCTATGGTATATTGTGACAATAGAGGGCACTGTCGCTCCTCTAACCCGACAGACAGACGTCCAGGACACAAGGTAAAAGTACAAAAAGGTATTTTTAATTCCTTTCTTTTATAAATATAGTGCCCTCGAAGCACCACAGCCACCATATAAAGACAGGTAAATAAGCACAACCAAATAAGCTATATAGAAAGTAGAGACTCCCAGGTCTCCCTGCAGCATTTCCTGGTGGCACCCATGGTACCCAGCAGGGCTGTGAAGCCGAATTCCAGATCCCGTGGTGCCCTGTAGGAATCTGGGGCACCGCTATGCTGCAGGGAAGCCGCCATCTAGCGTCCTGGAGAAGAAGTTAATTAGAAGCAAAAACAGGTCACTGATTAAGAAAAGGGTTAGAATGAAAACCTGCAGTCACTGGTGCCCTCCAGGAGTTGGGGAGCCCTGCCTTAGATGCTGTCCTATTCCCCCTCTAAAGTATATCAAAATTTTAAAAATCCATAAGGCGGAGAGAGTTCTTCATCTAGAGCAGTGGTTCCCAACCTTTTTTTGGCTATGCCCCACCTAGACCTCTCTAAAATCATGATGTCCCTCATTGTAACATATACCTTATTCTTATTATTACCTATTCAAAAAGTGAACTCCTACTCACGTGGAGGAAGCCCAGAATGTCATTAATTTGGTCTTAACAAGCTTCCAAAGAACATGGAAACAAAAGAGGGAAAAGATAGTTGAAGTACTGACAAAGAAATCACTAAGAAAATGTTAAAAAATAATATAATATGAAGTAATATTAAATACAGCAAATATAGTTTTGCTGCAGTGGGCTGGCGACCTGCCTTGTGCCTTGTGTTGGATGGGATTGGCTCCAGCAGACCCCCGTGACCCTATTTTAGGATATAGCGGGTTGGACAATGACTGACTGAAATACAGTTTTGAAAACATATAATAAGGGATGTTATATTCATAAATATAAAATAACTTTAATGACAGCTTTTTCTGAAATATTTTGATTATTTTATATTTTGGCTATATTGCAAAATTTTATAATCATTGTTACAATTCATAATTTTTTAATGCTAAAAATATGATTTCTAAGTAGAAAAACCCTAGCCAGTTGTAAAATAATAAGTTAAAGAGTTCTTCACCATCCCTTCTATGTTTATATAAATATATAAATGTCCCTGTAAAAAATAAAAAATATTTTTTTCTATCATTTTTAACAATGAATTTCTGTTTTTTCATTTTATAAATTGTTTAACATACAATGGGATATGGCCGGCCGTTCATCCTGGCCAATACCCCCAGGCCACCAAGTGGAGCCCTTCGTGCAACATAGAGGTGCCCCGAGTTCCAGCAGGGCATCATGGACAGTGGAGTTTTACATCACAGCCCTGCTGGATACCATGGGGGCCTCCAGGGGACGCTGCAGGAAGGAGCAGGGACTGTTATTTTCCATATAACCCGGAAGTACATCTTAGTCACAGCGACAGAGGAAATGACGTACATCCGGGATGAAGAAGAGGAGTTTTCACCTGACCCGGAAGTGCTGGGAATTCACATGGACTGAGGGATCAGAAGCACTTCCGGGTCAAGGACTATAAAAGACTGTGAGAGATCCCAGACGGGTGAGCTGAGTCGGGAGGAAGACTGGCAATGTGTCTGGGAGTGGAGGATTGTTATTGTTTATTGTATTTGATTATTGATTTACTAGACAAAGAGCCCGTATCGACAATGTAAGATGAAACGGGCACGAGTTTGTGTCAGCAGTGTATGAAGAACAAATGATAAGTAACGAAAAAGTTGTTTTGTAATGATTGTAGTCCGCTTTACTCGTTACTGTACAGGCTTGTACTGTTAGTTGATGAATTTTCCAGGCCTATAGTATAATATTGAATGATGAATGTTCCAGTACAATATGGAATAGTAATAAGTATACAGTAAGCACTACAAACCTGATATAGGTGTATTGAATGAATGCGTAATTGAATCAGAATGCGTAATTAGGCCTCAAGCTGTAGTCGAAATCGCCTTTCAGGCCTCTAGAGCTTTAATCGAAGTCGCCTTTCTCTTTGAATTTTTGTGGCTGTAAATCCGCCGCCTGCCACGATGTTGGGGTTGGATGTCGGTCTCGTAAGGTTTTTCGGGCAGCTGCGCAGAAGGCGACTGCGCATTCGGCTTCGGACGGACATGAGTGAGTGAGGAGGTAGACGAATTATGTATTAAGATGAGTATAGGGGAGTGGAGGGTGCTTTGTGCACTGTATTGTCCGAATAAAAACAATTATTGGACTTTTATGTGGTGTCTGGTGTCTGGTCTGAGGGTTCAAGGGAGCGATAGCGCCCCCTATCTGTCACAGTACATAAATTCTTGAATTGCCACCCTAAGAAATCTAATTACCCCCGAGTGGGGCGTGCACCCCATGTTGGGAATCACCAATCTAGAGTTTCTACAGTAGGTAACCGCAAAGTGTGGCATGCAATGAAAGGCATTCATACAGTAGTAACATGAAGAGTCAATTGATGGATAGACTTCATCTTCTCAGATTTAGTTCCTCTTTAAATGAATGTACGCCGCCTGTGAACCAGCCACATTTAAAATGCAGAGCTCTTCTCTTGGTGAAAAACGCTTTGGATCAAAGTGTATCGACAGCTAAGGCGTAATATGCCTCTTCAATATTTACTAGCATTGACCTGCACATTGAGCCCTGCATTTTAACAGCTAATTAGCAGAGATTAGTGTGTCCCCTCTAAAGATTTGTCGACGTCGGCAGCTTCCTGCAGTCAGAGGGGAATTCCAGGGCTCTCCTTACACTTTGGCCCACTGAAGACTGGCTAATAACAGTCCCGGTCAGGCTTTATTTGAAATCTATACCTTTAATCTGCGGATGGAGTAGTGGCGAGAATTACTGCCAGACTACTTCACACATCCGTATTCAACACCTGCTCTTGGTCATTGCCTGTGTGGGCTTCTTCCGGGTATTCTGGTGTCCCCCACATCCCAAAATGTGCAGATTACAGGCAACTACAGTACATATGCCTTTACTTCCTGCACACTTTATTGTGTTGTAGATTTCATTTTAAATGGATAAATGTGCCACTTTTGCCTGTCAAAACTTACAATGGCATAGTGAAAATGTGTTATTAGAAAGACTAGCAAATGTATTAAAACTCTAAAACTGATATCTCTCATTCATATCAGTATTGAGACCCCTAATTCATTACTTAATAGAATTCCCCTGGGGCATTAATTCCGGTTTTGAATCATCCTGGGTAAGTTGCTACAAGCTTTGCACGCCTGGATTTGGTTCTGGATTGATGGGTGATTGAGGGATTGATTAGACTTGTCTGCTAGGCGCGATATTCGGGCGCTCTTCCTGTTGTCCTCCTCTTTCGTTGCTGATTCCCTGCTGAGGATGGATTGTTTTGAGCCTGACTTGTTAATCATTCCACTGTTACAGGTACGTAGCAAATAAAACACCATATATAAGGCCAACAGGCAGTGTTGTGCAAGTTCACAAGAATTAGCTCAATGTTCAGTTCACACAGATTAAAAGGAATAAATTCACGTTCATAGTTCACCATTTCAATTTTGAACTAGTTCATGTTCAGCTAATTTTGTATTTAAGGAGTGAGAATAAATGACCCATGAGTTTACCTTTTTCAATTTTGCATGCCTTATATTAGGCTATTACAGTGTTCTTGAAAAAAATGAAATGAAGACATCTTTTATTTAAATATACTTAATAGTGAGTTATACCCAGCAACAAACACTTATAACCATATATGCTAATATCCTCCCGGTCAAAAAAGTAATTAAACAGGTGCAAGTTTACATATAAATTAACGGCCGTTTTTTTTTTCCAACCGTGTGACACAAATATAAAGTGACCTCGGAAAGTACAACGTTTTCCTAAAAGCGAAACGGAGCTCGACCGCGTGCTCGTGTCAGCGGGTGTGCAGCTTAAGCACAAGCAGGCAGACACAGACAATGCCGATTTTACATTATTTTTTCCGAATACAAATAAATGGCAAAAGATTCGTACGAAATAAATATTCGTAAAAATCCACTATTTGTGCTTATCCGAATACCGTATTCAGATTCGGCTCCACACCTACATTACAGGGTAAGGCAAAACATTTTAATGCGGACCTAAACCAGATCCAGAATGTCACATTAAACTGAACTAGCTGACCTTCAAGTTCTTAACTTGCAAATACGTAACGTTAAGTTCACCGTTCTTAGAAAAAATGAGCTACTTCAATGAACGTGCTCTTTTGAACTCGTTCATGCACAGCACTGCCAACAGGTGGGGATAAATGTTTATTTTACAAACCTGCAAAAAGTCGGTGCAGCGTTAAACTCTTACTTTCTCGTGTACGAAGTACAGGTGCTGGTCATAAAATTAGAATATCATGACAAAGTTGATTTATTTCAGTAATTCCATTCAAAAAGTGAAACTTGTATATTAGATTCATTCATTACACACAGACTGATGTATTTCAAATGTTTATTTCTGTTAATGTTGATGATTATAACTGACAACTAATGAAAGTCCCAAATTCAGTATCTCGGAAAATTAGAATATTGTGAAAAGGTTCAATATTGAAGACACCTGGTGCCACACTCTAATCAGCTAATTAACTCAAAACACCTGCAAAAGCCTTTAAATGGTCTCTCAGTCGAGTTCTGTAGGCTACACAATCATGGAGAAGACTGCCGACTTGACAGTTGTCCAAAAGACGACCATTGACACCTTGTACAAGGAGGGCAAGACACAAAAGGTCATTGCTAAAGAGGCTGGCTGTTCACATAGCTCTGTGTCCAAACACATTAATAGAGAGGCGAAGGGAAGGACAAGATGTGGTAGAAAAAAGTGTACAAGCAATAGGGATAACCGCACCCTGAAGAGGATTGTGAAACAAAACCCATTCAAAAATGTGGGGGAGATTCACAAAGAGTGGACTGCAGCTGGAGTCAGTGCTTCAAGAACCACCAGGCACAGACGTATCATGGGTTTCAGCTGTCGCATTCCTTGTGTCAAGCAAGCCACTCTTGAACAAGAGACAGCGTCAGAAGCGTCTCGCCTTTGGACTGCTGCTGAGTGGTCCAAAGTTATGTTCTCTGATGAAAGTAAATTTTGCATTTCCTTTGGAAATCAAGGTCCCAGAGTCTGGAGGAAGAGAGGAGAGGCACAGAATCCACGTTGCGTGAGGTCCAGTGTGAAGTTTCCACAGTCAGTGATTGTTTGGGGTGCCATGTCATCTGCTGGTGTTGGTCCATTGTGTTTTCTGAGGTCCAAGGTCAACGCAGCCGTCTACCAGGAAGTTTTAGAGCACTTCATGCTTCCTGCTGCTGACGAACTTTATGGAGATGCAGATTTCATTTTCCAACAGGACCTGGCACCTGCACACAGTGCCAAAGCTACCAGTACCTGGTTTAAGGACCATGGTATCCCTGTTCTTGATTGGCCAGCAAACTCGCCTGACCTTAACCCCATAGAAAATCTATGGGGTATTGTAAAGAGGAAGATGCAATACGCCAGACCCAACAATTCAGAAGAGCTGAAGGCCACCATCAGAGCAACATGGGCTCTCATAACACCTGAGCAGTGCCACAGACTGATCGACTCCATGCCACGCCGCATTGCTGCAGTAATCCAGGCCAAAGGAGCCCCAACTAAATATTGAGTGCTGTACATGCTCATACTGTTCATGTTCATACCTTTCAGTTAGCCAACATTTCTAAAAATCCTTTTTTTGCATTGGTCTTAAATGATATTCTAATTTACCGAGATACTGAATTTGGGACTTTCATTAGTTGTCAGTTATAATCATCAACATTAAAAGAAATAAACATTTGAAATACATCAGTCTGTGTGTAATGAATGAATCTAATATACAAGTTTCAATTTTTGAATGGAATTACTGAAATAAATCCACTTTGTCATGATATTCTAATTTTATGACCAGCACCTGTATAGGGAAAGTATTGTAATCATCCAAAGATTCGATGTCGAGATTTTGATGAATGTCGACATTTTAGACCTCCCCAAGTCCAAAAATACCATAGCTGGAATTGTGTGTGTGTGTGTAAACACGATAACTTGAGTCCGCTTTCAATTAGGTCAACCAAATTTTACATACAAGTATTAGGTACAAAACATGGGCTTCTTCCGGTAACTGGAAGTGGTACTTTACAAAACATACTCGATTTTTTTTTTAATTCATGCAGCTGCAGAGTCTGATTTTATTCAACTTTACTTTTATAATAATTGTTCAATATATTATTAATTTGATTTGATTTGTTGTTGATGATTCTTTAATGTACATACAGTGGTGTGAAAAACTATTTGCCCCCTTCCTGATTTCTTATTCTTTTGCATGTTTGTCACACAAAATGTTTCTGATCATCAAACACATTTAACCATTAGTCAAATATAACACAAGTAAACACAAAATGCAGTTTTTAAATGATGGTGTTTATTATTTAGGGAGAAAAAAAATCCAAACCTACATGGCCCTGTGTGAAAAAGTAATTGCCCCCTTGTTAAAAAATAACCTAACTGTGGTGTATCACACCTGAGTTCAATTTCCGTAGCCACCCCCAGGCCTGATTACTGCCACACCTGTTTCAATCAAGAAATCACTTAAATAGGAGCTGCCTGACACAGAGAAGTAGACCAAAAGCACCTCAAAAGCTAGACATCATGCCAAGATCCAAAGAAATTCAGGAACAAATGAGAACAGAAGTAATTGAGATCTATCAGTCTAGTAAAGGTTATAAAGCCATTTCTAAAGCTTTGGGACTCCAGCGAACCACAGTGAGAGCCATTATCCACAAATGGCAAAAACATGGAACAGTGGTGAACCTTCCCAGGAGTGGCCGGCCGACCAAAATTACCCCAAGAGCACAGAGACGACTCATCCGAGAGGTCACAAAAGACCCCAGGACAACGTCTAAAGAACTGCAGGCCTCACTTGCCTCAATTAAGGTCAGTGTTCACGACTCCACCATAAGAAAGAGACTGGGCAAAAACGGCCTGCACGGCAGATTTCCAAGACGCAAACCACTGTTAAGCAAAAAGAACATTAGGGCTCGTCTCAATTTTGCTAAGAAACATCTCAATGATTGCCAAGATTTTTGGGAAAATACCTTGTGGACTGATGAGTCAAAAGTTGAACTTTTTGGAAGGCAAATGTCCCGTTACATCTGGCGTAAAAGGAACACAGCATTTCAGAAAAAGAACATCATACCAACAGTAAAATATGGTGGTGGTAGTGTGATGGTCTGGGGTTGTTTTGCTGCTTCAGGACCTGGAAGGCTTGCTGTGATAGATGGAACCATGAATTCTACTGTCTACCAAAAAATCCTGAAGGAGAATGTCCGGCCATCTGTTCGTCAACTCAAGCTGAAGCGATCTTGGGTGCTGCAACAGGACAATGACCCAAAACACACCAGCAAATCCACCTCTGAATGGCTGAAGAAAAACAAAATGAAGACTTTGGAGTGGCCTAGTCAAAGTCCTGACCTGAATCCAATTGAGATGCTATGGCATGACCTTAAAAAGGCGGTTCATGCTAGAAAACCCTCAAATAAAGCTGAATTACAACAATTTTGCAAAGATGAGTGGGCCAAAATTCCTCCAGAGCGCTGTAAAAGACTCATTGCAACTTATCGCAAACGCTTGATTGCAGTTATTGCTGCTAAGGGTGGCCCAACCAGTTATTAGGTTCAGGGGGCAATTACTTTTTCACACAGGGCCATGTAGGTTTGGATTTTTTTTTCTCCCTAAATAATAAAAACCACCATTTACAAACTGCATTTTGTGTTTACTTGTGTTATATTTGACTAATGGTTAAATGTTTGATGATCAGAAACATTTTGTGTGACAAACATGCAAAAGAATAAGAAATCAGGAAGGTGGCAAATAGTTTTTCACACCACTGTAACATATAAGTATAATCATTGTCTTCCGGTTTACTCCTCAAATATCCATTCCCATATCTGAATATATGACAAAGTCGAGGGAAGGAGACCACTCCCGATTTCTTTATTTTTTTTTGCAAAAGTTAACAGCTACTTTTTTGTCTGAGAACAACACTGTATAACATGCAGCTGTGAGGGGTGTTTATTGCAGCAGGGTTTTAGTTATAACGTGAGAAAAGTCTTACTACCACTTTTGTAAGAAATTAAAAACATTAGTTTGTAATTCTGCCTCTGTTACATGCCATTTGTTATATTCTTCTTCTTTCGGCTGCTCCCGTTAGGGGTTGCCACATCGGATCATCTTCTTCCATATCTTTCTGTCCTCGTCATCTTACTCTGTTACACCCATCACCTGCATGTCCTCTCTCACCACATCCATAAATCTTCTCTTAGGCCTTCCTCTTTTCCTCTTCCCTGGCAGCTCTATCCTTAACATCCTCCTCCCAATATACCCAGCATCTCTCCTCTGCACGTGTCCAAACCAACGCAATCTCACCTCTCTGACTTTATCTCCCCACCGTCCAACCTGAGCTAACCCTCTAATGTCCTTATTTCTTATCTTATCCATCTTCCTCACACCCAATGCAAATCTTTGCATCTTTAACTCTGCCACCTCCAGCTCTGTCTCCTGCTTTCTGGTCAGTGCCACCGTCTCCAACCCATAAAACATAGCTGGTCTCACTACCATCCTGTAGACCTTCCCTTTCACTCTTGCTGATACCTGTCTGCCACCCACTCCACCCTGCCTGCACTCTCTTTTTCACCTCTCTTCTCAGCTCTTTTTCCTTTCATTTTAATTGAATTGCTTTGTTCCCCTGAAAGGATTTTTTTTTCTAACGTATTTTAACCTCCTCGATTTCACCTCTGTTTTAATGGATTATTTATTTAATGACGTTATTTTGAGACACTGCACTTATTTATTTGAACACTGTTTTGTTTGTTGATTTTAAATAAAAGCACTTGGCACTTTTTGCACCATCCCCTTGCTTTGTTGTGCCTCACTGTCTAGTTCATCGATGACATTACCGATGGTGTCGGGTTCAAGAGCTCCCAGAAGTCAGATGGGAGCATGGAGCAAACCCGCATCGTCACAGGCACATGTCTGAAATCTAAGAACAAAACATCAGAATGTCTTCATCTGTGACTTGACCCTAGATGACTACTGATGTCCTTCAACCAAACCTCAGCGATGACAGTGGCTGTCAAAGTGTACTCCCTGATCAAGAATTTGTAAGCTTGAAGATCTATCCTGTCTGCTTATGGGGGCAGGCATCACTGCACAGTTCATCCTTTTCTTTAACATCAGACTTGTAGCACCATCTAATGGACATTAGAAATTGTGACTGTAATAAGCAGCTGAGGATAGGAGGCTACATACTTGATACTTGACACAGCAGTCTCGGATCTAGTTAATTCAATTCAAGGTCGCAGAGGGGCAGCGACAGCAGCCACAAGACATAAAGTAGCCCTGGATTTGGTGCCAGTTCATCACATAATAATAATACATTTTAATTATATAGCACCATGCCAAAGTGCTTAACTAAACAAGAGGTATGGGAATGGGTAAAGAGTGTATGACATAAGCTGACTTGAGCTATCTTTTAAATAAAATGGTAGTGATGTAGTTTAATGCATTCTTGTTTATCATGGCACTGGTGTGTGGTGTCGCATTTCATGTTGGTCAGACATCCATCCATCCATCCATTTTCCAACCTGCTGAATCCGAACACAGGGTCACGGGGGTCTGCTGGAGGCAATCCCATCCAACACAGGGCACAAGGCAGGAACCAATCCCGGGCAGGGTGCCAACCCACCGCAGGACACACACACAAACACACCCACACACTAAGGCCAATTTAGAATCGCCAATCCACCTAACCTGCATGTCTTTGGACTGTGGGAGGAAACCGGAGCGCCCGGAGGAAACCCACGAAGACCCGGTGCTGGTCAGACATACAAGTAAGAATTTATCTGTGCATGTAACAGTGCTGCCACAACTACTGCGGGGTCACGTTGAATTAACAATTATTATTAACCTGCACATCACTGAGAATTTGGGGAGAAAGCAGGCATATTCAGAGGAACAGCCTGGCAGACATAGGAAGAACATGCAGACTCCACAAGGATAACAAACGGTGTCAGAACATGAAGCCAGGGCACTGGATCCTGCGGGCAGCATTATGAATCACTGCAGCACTGCATGGAAATGTAGTTATTCAATATTAGCTTACAGAGGTTGTTTGTCTAAGGTGGTTAAAGAAATCGTGTTCAAGCTGACCTTGTTTTATTTCTTCTTATATTCTTGCCTTATTTGCTTAGCCAAGTTGGATGTTAGAAGCCAAGAGCTAAATCAGTAAAATCGCGCACACACACTAAGGCAACTTCAGAGTCCTCAGAAGCAGATGCAAGACCAGAAACAAGACGAGCTTTCGGTAGAGTCCGTCTTTCTCAGCTGGGGTGCTCATTTCCAGTGGTGAGACCACATAATGACTCTGTACCTTATTTATTTAAAAATCACAAGTGTGGGCACTGGTGAGATCAGGTTGGTGGCACCATGAAAAATTGGCCTGAACTCTGATCCCATTCATCCATCCATTTGATAGAACAGCGGTAGTTGAGGACTGTGTTGCACGGAACCCAAAGGCATTGCTATCAAAACACAAGAGACTGCTGGCACACACTGCTGCCATGCCAGTTCAGACTCACATTTACATTTTCAGTTGATTAGTAATTTTGAAATGCTTCTTACACTTACCCACAATCCTCAAACTCCAAAGTCTCAAAGTTGTCAACCACTTCGCACTCTTCAGTGCGCCACCATCACAAAGGACATTCAGCACTGCGTTACCTCAAAATCTTTCTCTCTCTGTCTATGAGTTACTTTCACAAATCTTCTTCACATGTCAATGTTTTATCTGCTCATTTCTTTATACAGGGTAGGGCAGGGAAACAGGAAATTTTGGAACTAGGTGTTGGCAACCCTGGGACGTCAACAGTTGTTTGGGACCAATGCGACCTCGTTTTCAACCCCTTGCCATTAGTTATAATTGAGCAGTGGAGTGAAGTGGTGTGCAACGAGCATTCACTGTGAAAGCCTTTTATAAGAATGGTGATAGTGTGACTGCTGCGCAAAGCGGCGTCATGATCGTATCCCGTCTGCTCATGTGATTACAACATGGGTGCATAATTTCGAAGAAACAGGTTCAGCCTTAAAAAGAAGTCCCCAGGTGGAGCCACTTAACATATGTAAGAGCTGAATTTGAATCCTGGTCCGATGTGCACCTAGCATGTGTCTGAGTCTCATATCCTTCTGAGCTTATGCTTAAAAGCTGATGCTGTTATTTTATTATTTACTATGATAAATGTATTTCTTGTTATTTTATATAACCCATTAAGAGAATAATGTTATAATTATGGCATAACCTTTCTTTTATAATACTATGTTTCCTGTTTTTCTACCCAGCTGGATCATAATATGTATATTGGCCTTTGTTCTTTTCTTTTTGACCATGAGAAACAGTATGTGCGTGGAGAAACTCGCACATCTCCTAAAATAAAAATAATACATTTAAAATGTCATGTACATCCTAATCAAATTGTGGTCATCTAAGGTATCAACATCTGGATGCCCCGTTAGCAACCATCCATCCATTGTCCAACCTGCTGAATCCAAACACAGGGTTACGGGGGTCTGCTGGAGCCAATCCCAGCCAATACAGGGTGCAAAGCGGGAACCAATCCTGGGCAGGGTGCAAACCCACCGTAGGACACACACACACCCACCAAGCACACACAATGGCCAATTTAGAATCGCCCATCCACCTAACCTGCATGTCTTTGGACTGTGAGAGGAAACCCACGCAGACACAGGAGAACATGCAAACTCCATGCAGGGAGGACCCGGGAAGTGAACCCAGGCCTCCTTACTGCAAAGCAGCAGCGCTACCACTGCACCACCGTGCTGCCCATTGGCAACTAAGTGTAACCAATCATGTTAAAAGTTTTCTGAATTTGTAATGAATTCCTTTTAAAGAATAGTAACCTAATCAATGGATCGTATAAATATAGCGCAGGGGACACTTTTTTCTTTGCAAAAACACTGATATGATTAGAGAAGTTTATTAAAATGATGGATTTTTTTGTTTGCTTGTGGCAGAGTTCAGTACATTCTCAGATGTTACCACTAGAGGCCAGAAAAGCACCACAAGTCGCCAAGCAGGGCAGCCCTGGCAAAACATTTTCTCCTTTCAGTCACTTCACTATCTGTAGTTAGAGGCTCCATTCATGCCAGTGCATTTGTGCCACTTCTACCTACTGGGCAATATCTTAATTGTTTTGAGGGCTAGTAATCCAGAATTCAAGTCTACATTATAATAATAAAGATGCAATTAGAGGTCTACCATCAGGCAGTGTGGCTTAGTGGTTAAGGTGCTTTAACCATAAGTTTGCTGGTCCAGTGCCAGTGTCTTACTCCGTGCTTCACCCTGAATGAATCACTAAACAGCAGCTCTAAACTTGACTTTCTGTTGATGATTTAGAAGCAATGCCAGTAAGACCCTGGGAGCTTTTGATGCCCACTACATTTGTGCTCCTCCTTGAACCTGGCACATTGACAGATGTAAACCTCTCCTTTTCTCAAGTGACTGATCAAATATTCCTTATGAGGGTTTATAGATAATGTCTTTCATTCCATCCATCCATCCATTATCCAACCCGTTATATCCTAAGTACAGGGTCACGGGGGTCTGCTGGAGCCAATCCCAGCCAACACAGGGCTCAAGGCAGGAAACAAACCCCAGGCAGGGCGCCAGCCCACTGCAGTGTCTTTCATTCCTTTAAATAAAATTGGTAAAAATCCCATCAAGTCCAGATATGACTCTTCCTAATCTTCATTTTCTATGAACTTGGAGTTTGCTTTTACTTCTGCATTGAGCATTCCATTTGTTTAGAGGACATAAGAAATTTACTGCATCAAAAGGTCGTCAATGTTTCTTCTGCTTCAACTCCCTGTCTCGGTAGTTTGTTCGATATTCCCATGATACATTGCATTAAGAAGTAGCTCCTGAATTCAGTTCTAAATGCACTTCTGCTTAATTTCTACCTCAAGTATGCAATTCACCATTAAGTTGAAAGAATTTTGCTCGTTCTACTTCATCAATGGATTCTAAACAGGTTTGTTTCTTTACAAATACTTCAGGGAAATGTTTATTTGCTTTTTCCTTCACATGTTTAGTAATTTCTCCTTTTGTGACTCTGAGGTTTCTTCAATTCACTTTTATCGTCTTTTTCATAGAATCATACTCAAAAAAATTGCTTGTTTTTTGGTTTTGGTTTTTTGGTTTTTCTTTTAACCTTTCATTTTTTTAAAATTTCTTGCTGTAGTGTCCTGTATTTGTAATTATTTGGCTGTTTTTTAGTTTTTTTGTAAAGTGATTTTTTTCAGTTTTACATTTTAGATATGCCCATATCTGTTATTTTCAGCTGAATTCTTTTAGTCTTAGTTTTAAGAATAATCTTATTTTGAGGCTGAATCACAAACTATTCAAAATGACAGCACTTATAATTTATAATTGCAGAGTGAACATGCTGCGCACCACCTTGATTATTCCATATGGGATGTTACTGATCTGAATCTTAAAATAAGGAGAATGGGAAAATGGTGTCTCTTCAATAATAATTTTAAAGACGATAACCAAAATGAGTACTTTTAAAATCTAAACTAAAGTGAAGCTAGGGTCAGATATGAAATTTCCTTGTAAAAAAACAAACTAGACAATAAAACTTACACAAACTGAAAAAAAAGCTACAATTTCAATATCGATATGAAAGTGCAAAGATAAAGAATAATGAGGGTTAATTAAAAAAATTTATATATATTATTACTAGCCATCCCCTGCAGCTTCGCCCGCATATTAGTGAAACAGGACAGTGAGGAGTGCCCGGCTCGGCTTCCCATTCCTGATGTCACGCTTTCGCCTCCCCTTGGCCCGCATCCTCTGTCTCGGATTAGCACGAATATATTGCTCCTGCAAGCGAACTATGATACTCAGCGCAATGAGAGAAGTCACAAAATCAACCGGAATGTTCAAGCAAATTATAGAAACAAAAGATCTAAATCCCTTAAGTAGTTCTCTCGTTCACTAACTAAGCGGAGTTAAGGTTATGCCCCGAGGCAGATACGTGAGTGAAGTGGGCTCCGCAGCCCAATGAGTCTCTCCCGGATTCTCGCTAATATATCAGTACCGCAAGCAAACTATGATACTTAGCGCGATGAGAAAGTTGCAAAATCAACGGAATGTTCAAGCAAATTATAGAAAAAACCCGATCTAAATCCGTTAAGTAGTTCTCTCGTTGTTGTGATGTGTAATTTTGCATACAAGTTGATAAATATTTTGTATGTCTTTATTTGTAACTTAGGAAAAGCAAATGTAATATTAGTGTTAAATTAGTGAGAAGCATTCATGTTTACAACCCCCCACAGGACTAAGTCAGGAAAGTGAATTTTACGATAGAGTTGGGGGGAAGTGCCAAAAACAAGTCTGGTAAATGTTTCTCTAAAGTCTCTCATCCCCCACACAAAGCCAGGCTGCCTAACTGCCAAGCTTTAGCTCAACAAATGGTTTTGGTGGCTGGCAGGTGTGAAGGTGTTCTGTCCCCCCATTGGTCTGAAATATGGCTGTTTGGAATTGGCTTGTATCAGAAGCCTTTAAGTACTATGACGCCCTATTGGCTATAGGGGTTGGACAGAAAACCTATAAATTTGCTCACTCCCTCACTCTCTCTCTCTTTTACGAAACTGATGCAAGAACTGAAAAGGGCAACACAATGAAGAGCACAGCTCGGCAGCCATATTGAGACAGGCATGCGGCCTGTTCTGAAGAAAGCTGACCACAAATGAGGACTTAACTAGAGACATTTTAATTAACTAACAAGTCTGTGTGCTGTCTGAAACTACACATCACCATTTATCAGGTTGTATGGCTGCCAATATTCAAATGTACTTTGCATAGTGTTATTATTTATGAATATTATCAATAATACATTGTTTAAATTGTAACTTAACTCCTGCTTGTCTTTTACTACACCTAATTTCCTGAGGTTATAGATGTAGAAGGGAAGGTGGGGAGAAGTTATATGGTACAGTACTTTATAAACAGTGGTAAGTCTGGGAGATTTGAGGCATTCTGACCAAGGCTACATATTAATAGTACAATAGGGGGAAAGTAGATTAATATAATACTCTACCAAGACAAAACACTCGGGAAAAGTGTACAGACATAGAAACGGGTCTAAACAACAATAAGAACTTTCGCGCTTGGACCACAAAATGTTTAAAACCATTTCTTAGCAAGCACCTATGGGCCAAGGGTAACCTCCATGCCAAATTTCAAGTCCCAGGTCCTCATGGTTCGGTAGATTTTGTGATGAGTGAGTCAGTGGTATTTGGCTTTTATATAAATATAGATTATAACTTGTAATAAGGCGCTATAAAGCGCCCGACCTGGCACAGACTGACACAGAGGCACGTGTAAAATCACACTTTTATTTTTCTTCAGCTGGAGGGCACGTCTTCCCCGTGAACCCCCCAGCCACAACACAGTCCCAAAGCACTGAACACTGACCAACACACAATTCTCCACCTTGGCACCACTACTACTCCCAGGCAACCTCATCCTCTTCCTTCCAATTCTGGCTGTGGAGTGGTGGTGGCTGGCCCCTTTTATAGCCCACCCAGAAGTGGGCCAGGTGCTTGACCACCTGGTCCAAATTGCACTTCCGGGTGGGGCTGAAGACTCATCCAGCCGGGCTGTTGAATCCAGACAGCACCCCCTAGCGGCCACCCCAGCTCCCAACCAGGCTTTGGTGGACTCCATCTCCCATGGAGCCCTGTGGGAGGTTGGGGAATCACCGTCAGCCAGGGAGGCTGCCACCAAGCATCCCGGGGGAGGAATTGAGTTGCCCATGGTTGCTCCCCTGGAACATGTAATAGGGGTGTCCCGGCCGGGCATGGGACCCGGCTGCCCGTCACAATCTATATGTTATCCCTGTATCTGTGTGGTTTTTCTTATACGTATTCCACTTCAGTACCCAAAGCTGTGGGACCAGCTGGCTTTATTAAGTACATTTTGCAGGGTGGTGCATGTTTGAAAGTCATAGCCAATGTCACACAAAAGCCGTACTGGCATCTCCCTTTTTCCGAGAATATATGTTAATGTCTGGGTGAATGCAGAACATAAAATCTTTTTTTTTAGTTGACTGTAGCTTCTACTGGAAAATCTGATAAAATAAAGACCATTTGATTGCAAACTCCGGTTAGATGAAAAATGATCCTGCTTCAATCAAAAAAAAATAAAATAGCAAATGCTTTGTAACTGATTTGTCATAATTAATAAGCAAGCAAATCATAATGTAATCTGTTTTAATTTGTGTATGCCTTGTGTGATACACGCAAACCTAGAGTGTTATGGTATGGCATGGGTTGCTGCCTTGGCCACGTTTATGCCTGTTCATTTAATATTTTTGTCTAAATATTATTTTTCATCTTTTGTTATTAATTCTATGTTTATTCAGTATGTACCATACTGTACCTTTTCCTAAACTCGCTTAATCCTGTGTAAGGTCTTGAGGGTTGAAGCCTATCCCAGTAAGCATAGGGTGCAAGGTGGGAACAATTCCTGGGACAGAGTGCCTGTCCATCACAGGGGATATTCAGTATGTATTTTATTTATTTAACTTGATATTGTTTATTTATTATTCAATTTTGTATTATGTTAAATGTCAATGTCTTAGTATTCCTTGTTGTCTGCCCTGTTGCCTGTATGTAGAGCCTAAGGAAGCGAAGCCATCTATTTAGGCAGCTGGGCTGACTGGTTGGCCATGACTGTGTTTAAGCCAAAGCTAAATTTGTGAATTTCCCATTGGGAAATAAAGTATCTATCTATCTATCTATCTATCTATCTATCTATCTATCTATCTATCTATCTATCTATCTATCTATCTATCTATCTATCTATCTATCTATCTATCTATCTATCTATCTATAGAAGCATCAGCTACGTCATTATTCAATTTATTGTTTTGCTTTCTTCTTGTGTTTGTTTCTTCTTTTTGATATTTAAAATACTGTCTTTGATCCTCTGTTTTGATTAAGGTACTGCTTCTGTTTTTTGATTGGCTTTGCCATTTTTGCCCTTTTCTCTTTTGTTATTCCCATTTTCTTTAATAAATTGTTATGAATCCAAGGAACATGCTTTGTTGTTTGCTTGATCAGAGGTTTTCTACATTTTTTTTCCCTTTCTACTTTCTCTCCTTTCTGCCCTAATAATTCCCCCTCCTAAAGAAGTCCACCCTCTACACATCTGAAGTGGGTCATTAAAGACCAGGCTCTCTCCTCTCCTTTCTTTGGAAAATAGAACAGGACTCATCCACTACATTTTCAATTCCAGTTGTTGCCATTGGGTCACAGGGTCAAGGTTCCAAGGTTAAAAAGCAACCAGTTCATGTACTCTTTCATTCCAACTGCTATTAATCTTCTAAATACAGTAAGTTTAATTTTAATAACAATCCTTAGGCTTAAATCATAGGATGAAAAGTTAGTGTTGGCATCAGTCATCAGTCAAGTTTACATGTTGGTCTAATTATTTCAATTTCATTTGTTTGATCTAATATTTCACCATGAGTATTATGTTCACTGCTGAATTAAATTTATTTGTACCGTATATACTCGTGGTTAAGTTCTCCCGCGGATAAGTCGGGGCTTCATTTTACCGTATAATTTCCAGCATTTTGTAATGTTGGTCGTATAAGTTGAATGCAGAAAACTCACGCTATTGGTACAAGAGATTATGATAAGCTAACGCCCACCTGAGAGAGATACCACGGAGCTCACTGCCTTTATTTTCTGTGTATTGTGCCTACGTGACTATTCTACTACTATTCTGAAGTGATGTTTGCACTGTTTTGTGTTTTTTATATCTCACACCATCGTACACTTTTATCGTAAGAGTATCCCTTATCTACGATGGAGCATTCGATCAGAAGAAGATACGCAGCTGGTTTTAAATTAAAAGTCGTTGGAGTGGTGAAAGAAATTGGTAACTGCACTGCTGCAACAAAATTTGATCTGTCTGAAAAACTGGTGTTAGGTTGGAGGAAGCAAGAAGATGTAAGAAAAAAAATTGTGTCATATATAAGTCGGGGTCTGATTTTATGATCAACTTTTCGGGTTTCAAGACCCAACTTATTCGCGAGTATATACAGTATTAAGTTTATAGGATATATATATATATATATATTGTCTTTAGAAAAAGCTTATGAAAAAGTAAAGATGACAATGTCGCAGGTGTCTTGTGATCTAGCACTCATAGTTGTTCATTAGATGCTTTTGCTGACAATCAAATGGAAATGGCCGCACGTTGCTCTTCTAACTTCTCTTTTGCCCTCCTCTGATGTTGTTCTGTTCTCCTCTTCTTCTCTCTCTGATATCGCTCTTCAGACGAGGCATATTTATTATAAAATTTTACTGGGGCGTGTCGCGAGATGTGATTGTTAGATGTTCCGACTGGCTGGTTGTCAATATGATGAATGAATTCACTGTCTGTTTTCCCAAACAATAAAACTTTTTGATGTTGTTTAGTACCTACTAGCATGTCTTCCTTTCCCAGGCTGTAAACCCATTTAGCAACTTGCTGTCCCAGATGCCCATCCTTTCTCAGGTTATAAAGTAATTGATAACCTGAGGCATCAGCATGTCTTCCTGTTTTTGTCTGAACAGCTGTTTTAAAAGTGAGGCACAATTGGGAAGAGGATATGCTTTGATGTGTCCTTTGTTTAAGTTCGTCATAGTTTTGTCTTGAGCAAAATATAATGTTAATGTAGACCAAAATTTACAGATTTTTTACCCCACAACAGCCCTATCATCCAGTCGCCATTTAGTGCTATGCCGATGATACACAGCGGAACCTGTCATTCCCTCCAGAAGACCACGTAGTATAAACAAGAATCTCTGTGTCTTACTGATATTGCAGTCTGGATGAAGGAACACCATCTCCAGCTCAGCCTGGCAAAGATGGACCTTCTTCTTATCCCAGCTGATGCATCTATTCAGCACTCTGTGTTCAGCTCAGTTCATTATTGATGACACCCACCAATATTGTACACAACTTTGGGGTGGTGATCAATGACCAGTTATCCTTCACTGATCTTTACGTTATGGTCTCTTGGCCTTCAGAGAACTTAATAAAAACGGGGTGAAGTTCTTTTAAAATCTTACATAGCGAGGCGTTTTCACCAAAATTAACATGATTTCCGTTTCCTCAGGAATGGAAGAGAACCAGCTGGAAGATGACTGTTATCGCTTCTGGTACGACTGCCACAAGCTCCGCCTCTTGTGCCCTCCCACATATATAAACTCCTCCTCCACTGGAAATCAATTGTAATTGCTGGACCTACTTTGGAAGAGGACTGAGCTCCTCATCTGAAGTACAAAATTCAACAGTCTCAGGACTTGGGAAGACCTTCACTAAAACGCGGACTGTCATGACTAACCTTTTATCTTTTTCATTCAAATTCAGGACAATGAACACGGTGTCCGTACCAAGCCCCCACTCTTTTTCTTTTGTCCTTTTATAATAGTTTTAATTAATAACATTCTGCATTCAGAAACAACTGTCTATTCCTCTGTTCATTTTCATAACCCACTTACTCATTGTTTTTCATGAAGATAACTGCTTTGGAGTATATGGATAGTAACAGGCTAACAGTAAGGCAGTGGGGTCTGAAGACTATGCAAAGACAGCTTCTTAGGACTGGTAGCCATAACACCACTGACTTTCAATGACCTTAGTACAGAACTGTTCCTGATATCTCTCAAAAAAGCACAATTAGGTTTTTCGTTTCCACATTGCTTAAAATTTCTTAGAATGCAAAATAAGTCTTATTGAGATACCAGAAAATTCATGTTTCAGTGGTTCAATAGTTAGTGCTGCTTCCCTGGTTTTCTCTTAAGTATTAATTATGGGGAGGGAATGCTACAAATACAGTAGGGCAATTTTGCCATCTGTCATTTGTCACAGTAAATAAATACATAAGGACAAACTGGTCAAGCTGTGTCGGTCAAGCAGGTGCGTAATGGAGCTCCTCAGTGGGCAGCAGCAGGCGCAGGGCATGCCTCAGTGCCTCCTAAAGTGCTCAGTGATCATGGATTTTTAATGAAATCTTTCTCCATGTGGATTTGCAGGTTTTACTCTCTGTTCGTATACATTAACCACCTACTCCCCTGGCATGGTTTCAGTATGATACACATCTAAATGTGGGTAAAGCGCATGGATAAGTAAAGTGCACCAAATGATTGTTTTATATCATGTTGGTGCAAACCTTGATTCAACCGTATCTGAAAAATCCATCTAATTAAGCATTTGAGGTCTTCTAATGTAAAATTAAAAGGGGCAGATAATCCTAAATGATAACTGAGATGTTACTGTTATGGTCCAGCCAGGGTTTCTCCTCTGCTTATGTGTAAACTAGCCATATAGATTTAAAAATAACAATAAATGTAAAAATATTAGATATCCATTGTACTGTAATACTTATATCCTCGTGTGTCTAAACATGTCTTTAATGGCGTTCGCTCCTTCTCTCAAGCACATTCTCATGAAGTCTTGCTTCTCAAACTGTTGTCATTTTGAGGTGCCTTACTTGTCTTCTATCTGATTTTATACTTCCCATCTTTGAAGATAAATCTCGGTGTACCTCCTGTGCCTTTACTCCTCCTTGTGTGTCTCAAACTTGCACTTCCTCTTTCAATTGTGTCATCAAAGCCAAACCTACCAATCACACGAAAGACTGCTCAGATGGACTGGACACATAGTTTATACTTTATATTATTTTGTTAAACAGTAGATTGCTTCTTTTTGTTGTCTTTGTTCACTTTGCATTATCATTGTTCATTGATTTTCCAATATTTTTTATAAAGTCATTCAGTTCGTTTATTATTTGTCTAATTACACTGCACAACAGTTTTTGCTACTTGAACACTGTTGGGTGTTTCTTATAGATTTTTGGGTCCTGATCTCGAATATCAGAATTTACCAATCACGTACCATTTCAGAGAAATCTTCAGTTTTGTCATGATTTTTTCTTATATTTGTATCCAAACATTTTCGCTCCTGTAAGTGACTTATCAACAACGGTTTGTGCAGCCTGGGCATGTCAGGCATGGAATCAGGCCAGGTTGGAAGCTGTTCTGTGGAAGTTGACATCCTCGGCAGGTCTGAACGAGCTTGACGCTGTCTCAGCATGCTATAAAGGTGGCTGGCATACACTGATCCTGCTCATTTGGTTAATATCGATAGTCAGTGTGTATGTATAGTATCAGTATAGTAAAGAATAGTATCTGTAGCAATGTAACAGTAAGTAAGCTTGATGCTATAGACGTTTTGGTGTCGGGCGATATGTCTCGTCAATGTCGTAACAGCCGCGATACATTCTGCTATATCTGTGGCGAATATACACTTCAGAGACGTTGGATGACTGCTCTTTTGATGAAAGCTTATCATCTGTATTTCGGCTGGTGATCAGGACAAGGAATGGGCGCCTCACATTTTCTGTATGACATGTGCTGTCAGTCTGAGAGCCTGGCTCAGAGGCACTCGAAAGACAATGCCGTTTGCTGTTCAGATGATATGGCGAGAACAGAAAGACCATGTGACGGACTGTTACTTCTGTTTGACTAATGTGTCTGGTTTCTCATCAATTGAATCTCCTAATCTGCCTTCAGCAATGAGACCCGTGCCACATGACGACAGTCTTCCAATTCCGAAACCACCAGAGGATTGGAGCTTAGACGAACCAGATGAAGAAACTGCAATGCAGGGTACTGACAGTGACCTTGACCCGGATTTTGAACCGTGCTCATCAGGCGATCAACATCTGATAACACAGTCCGAATTGGTCAGAGATTTGGGTCTGTCAAAAGCAAAAGCCAAGCTGCTGGGTTCGAGACTGCAGGAATGGTGTTTGCTGTCACCAGGTACAAAACTTTCTGGGTTTTGAGGCCGACATCATGATATAACCAAATTTGTTGCACAAGTCGACAGTCTTTGTTTCTATTGTGACATTGAGGGATTGTTCTCAGCCTTGGGTTGTGATCACAACCTGGAAGAGTGGCGTCTCTTCATTGATTCGTCAATGTTAAGCCTGAAAGCTGTTCTGCTACACGATGGCAACATTTATACTTCAGTACCTGTTGGCCATGCAGCACACATGAGAATATGGAACTGGTGCTGAAGCACGTCCAGTACAGCAGGTACAACTGGAATATCTGTGGAGATCTTAAAGTCATTGCTCTGTTACTAGGACTGCAGCTCGGCTATACAAAGTACTGTTGTCTCATCTGTGAATGGGACAGCCGTGCCAAAGAGTCGCACTATTCACGACAGAACTGGCCACTCCGTACAAAGTTAGTTCCAGGACAGAAAAATGTGGCACATGAATCGCTTGTCGACCCAGCAAAGATATTTTTGCCTCCTCTTCACATAAAACTGGGACTCATGAAGAATTTAGTGAAAGCATTGAACAAGGAAGGCAAAGGTTTTCGTTATTTAAGCCAGATGTTCCCAAGAATGACTGACGCCAAGATCAAAGAGGGCATTTTTGTTGGCCCCCAGATCAGACATGTTATGAGTGACAAGCGGATTGAAGATCTTTTAGGTGGGCCAGAAAAAATTACCTGGAAAGCCTTCAAAGAGGTTGTTGACAATTTTCTGGGCAATTACAGAGTCCCAAACTCCATTCAGCTGGTAGACAAACTTCTCAAAGCATACAAGACAATGAAGTGCAACATGGCAATCAACATTCATTTCCTCCACTCGCACTTGGACTTCTTCCACTCAAATCTCGGTACTGTCAGTGACAAACACGGTGAAAGGTTTCACCAGGACATTGCTATGATGGAGAAACGATACCAGGGCAACTGGAATCCGTCAATGCTTGCTGACTACTGTTGGACACTGCAACGTGATGCACCAGACATTGAATACAAAAGAAAATCAGGAGCAAAACACTTTGAATTCTGTTGAATTTAATACCTTATGCGAAACATAAACGGGACTAAATACGTTATTGTCAGTAAACATATAAATGTCTGTTTGTCAGAGTTCCTACGTGATGCAGTAAAACCAAAACTATATTTTGCATATCCCGTACGTACCTGTCACAATCAGCAAAAACTTTTCAGGAAGACTTTTCAAAAAAATTGTTGTGCAGTGATATGTATTATCTGTTCATTTTTTTTCATTATGTAGTAACTGTGTGTGTTTTGCAGTTCTTCTATATTCTTCGTATTTTATAGGTGTGATTCTCCAAGAGGTTAAGGGACCGCACCCCGCACTACACAGGCAGCCTAAGAACTGAAGTCCAGGGCGGTTCATTTTTTTTTTTTGTTTTCTTTTCATCAACACTTGGCCAAGATTTATTAAAATTTATTTTTTAATGATTTGTTTCTTTGGCGAGTCAAGTCTATTACCAAGAAATCCACTGCCTCTTGGGGTATAGCTTTGAGATATCTATCTATCTATCTATCTATCTATCTATCTATCTATCTATCTATCTATCTATCTATCTATCTATCTATCTATCTATCTATCTATCTATCTATCTATTGTGGCATGCGGCTGGTGGTGGCACCCAGCCGGGATGCCCAGGAAGACCGGAGGAGGGCTTGTGCCTCCTCCAGACCACAAGGGGACGACCGCCCTGGTTCCTTTGGGGGCCAAGGGCACGGAGCTGGGAAGCTCAACCCTGTAGGGGCCCGTGGTTGCCGCCAGGGGGCGCCCCCATGCCTGGAGAACCCTGGACCCCAGCACTTCTGCCACACCAGGAAATGCTGGAGGGAAGACGAGTGGGGACACCCGGAGTGCTTCCGGGTATGCAGCCGGCACTTCCACCACACTGGGGAGTGCCTTAGGGAAATTGCTGGGGAGCACCTGGAGCACATCCGGGTGCACGTAAAAGGTGCCGCCTCCCTTCAGAGAGAGGCTGGAGTCGGGAGAAAAGTTGGACAAGGTCTCGGGAGGAGACACGGAGGCAGCCTGAAGAGTGAGGCATAGTGGTTTGGCTTGGACTTTGGGGAGTCTGTGGGTTGTGTGGCATTTAATATTGTAAATAGACTTGTAAATAAAAGTGTGTTGGGTAACGAAATGATGTCTACCTGTCTGTGTCCGGGCTGTTCCCCACACTATCTATCTATCTATCTATCTATCTATCTATCTATCTATCTATCTATCTATCTATCTATCTATCTATCTATCTATCTAAGCTTGTTTGGGCCCAGCCAGTACTTGGACGGGAGACCAACCAGTAAAAGCTTGGGATACTACCTGAACAGGTGTTGGTGAGGCCAGCAGGGGGCGCTCACCCTGTGGTCTTTGTGTGTACCCCAATGCCCCAGTGCAGTGACGACACTGTGCTGTAAATAAATGGTGTCATCCTTTAGATGAGATAAAGAACTGATGTTCTGACTTTCTGTGGCAATAAAAGACACCTGGGCATCCTTCATAAAAATTAGGGCGTATCTCAAGGTCCTGGCTAAATTATCCACTGGGTCATTCTGGCCCCCTAATAAGCCCCCTGTCTCTAATTGTCTCTTTCTCCCTCTCACCCCATCACCACCCTAACAGCTCATGTGTGATGTGTGTATTGGTACAAAAATGTCACCTCACCTCACATTGGTGGTGGAAGTGGCTCCCCGCTCACTGAAGCGCTTTGAGTAGTGAGAAAGTGCTATATAAATGTAAAGAATTATTATTGTTATTACTATTATTGCAGCTAAACCCAAGTATGTAGGATGTGGGAGTCAAGTAGAAAGAGAACTTGTGAAATCGGGGAGAACATGCAAAGCCCACAGAGAACAAGCCCAGGCCTTGTCACAATGGACACTTTGCACAAAATCCAGTAAGGAGAAAGAAGAGCAGTAAAGTCCCAGCTTACAAACGGGGCCTCAGCTCCAAGATGGGAGGAAGTCAGAGCTTCATGCGGCCGAGCCATGGAGACGGCGTGCAGACCAAAGTGCAGCAGTAAGGTGGTGGGAGCTGAAGCCAAAACTTGAGGAAGGGGGCAAAAGGCTCTATCTATCTATCTATCTATCTATCTATCTATCTATCTATCTATCTATCTATCTATCTATCTATCTATCTATCTATCTATCTATCTATCTACTTGTCTGTCATGTGATTACTTGCGAAAGCAGCTGACAAACCTACAGAAATGGTGGAATCAAGTCAACATGGGCCAGAATCTCAAAGAATTGCTTCCAACATCTTGTGGAATCCATGCCACGAAGAGCTGAGGCTGTTTTGAGAACAAAAGGACGTCCCACCCAGCATTAGGACAGTGCATTGAGTAATTTGCTCAGTGAGTGTAGATAGAGACACAGATTCACATTTTATTTGATGGTCGGAGGACCTGCTTACCATAACAAGACCAGTGATCTTCTCGTTCTTCATTTCCAAAGCATTCTTTGAAGCTTATAAATTAAGCTGCCCGCCTGCATCTATTTTGCTTCTGACTTGAGAAGCCTGCAGTGCCTTTAACATTAATGAAATGCATTTTTTTTTCTTCATTTCTCAGAGAAGCTTTTAACGTAATTGCATCTCTTCCTACAATCCGCCAACGCTCGAGGAAGGTCAAGTTTAATGAGATTGCGAGCCTGCAAATCTGGGGCAGCAATTTCATGTTGTTTACCAGATAAGATCCCCCCACCCACCACCTATCCTGACCCGTTTTCACTTTCTTAATACTTTTTTTCCTTTTATTTTTAGCTCTACACTCAGGTCTGTGTAATTATACTAAAAATATCACAAAGGATCTGCCAGGCATTCAAAAGCCATGTTGCGGTTAAAGTCATTTTCAATGTCTCCTTCATCCAGTTTATTTCTGCTAAGATTAATATGGTAAGAAGGGAGACGCAGTGGTTAATGCTGTTAGCTTAAAGAGCCAGCGTCCAGGGCATGAATCTGATTGGTGTCTGTGTGAATGTTGAATGTTCTCCACATATCTGTGTGCAGGTTTGATTCGTCGGCAGCCCATGTGAGTGGGCTCTGTGATAGGCTGTTGCTCCATCCAGGGTTGGTTCCTGCCTTACATCTGATTCTGCCGAGATAGGCTCCATCCCCTCTGATGCTGAATTGGATTAAGGGCTTTAGGGTATGAATTGTTAGGTTCCCTGCGATAGGCTGGTGCCCTTTCCAGGTGTTGCTCCTTCCTTGTGCCAATGCTTGCTGGGATAGGCTCCAGCTGCCCCATAACCCAGCTGAGGATAAAGCAGGTTTAGAAAATAGATGGATGGACGTTATGTTGGTCTGATTAGATTTTCATTTTAAGTATTGCGATTCTTTTTCCAATTCACGTTTTTAATGCTTTTCCAATAATCCATTACATCATCTTCTCTGGCCAGAGCTACTTCAGTCTCCAGGGACAAAATGCAATAACTTAACTCAATAACGAGATGTCAGTCTGTGACAGGGTACGCTCAGACACACTCAAAACACTTAATGTTCAACATCGTTAACCACCATAACAGTATGCTTAGCTGAATGGATTTTAGAGGATCAGGTGGATTTCAACACAGAAATACCACATTTAACCCTGAGGCCAATTTATTGTACCTTCACACCCTTTTTCAAATAATAGGTTTACTGTTGAATTATCAGTTTTAAGTGATTTTTTTCCCAAGCAATTCTAACTAATTCTTTAGTTGAGAGGATATTGGCATAATTAACAAAATTTCTGGTTTGCAATATCCCAGTTCCTATATGCACTGATCTGTAATTTTGTACCGTAACTGTTCTACCAAGTACAAAAATGGTAGTAAAAGTTAATGAAAGGTCCTGGGGCCTCATTTGTAAATGGTGCTTACGTACAAAAATGTTGTGTACATCCATTTCCATGCTCATATTGAGATGTATAAAAACTAAACTCGGCATAAAGCTATGCACATTTTCACGGCAGCCTCAGACCATGCATACGCACGTTTCTGCTCGGTTTTGTAAAAGGCCAGCAGCCAGAATCGGAGCAGTGCTTCCGTTTCTGTGTGGTTTCCTTTTCTTTTTTAGATTCACATCCATGACGCAGGCTTTATCAAATACACTGAAATTAATTGCACATCGTTTACAAATTTAAGGCACTTGATAGTAATCAATCTCTAACCCTAATGATGCGTTGAATGGCCAAACTATTCCAATTACCATGGCTGCTTTAGCATTGTTAGACAACATTGCAAATGGAAGAATTAGAAGAGTGGCTGTATTTAGAGATCTTACTGATTTTTTTTGTCCCAAGATGATGACTGGCTTCTAAGTTGATTTCGATTTCCAAGAGCCATCCTCTTGGAGTTGGGTGCTGAAGTGGGGCCGTCTTTACAAAAGCAGTCTTTGTGGAATTGCATTCTACCTATTCATTAGCAAGTTCTGTCCACTCTTGGGTTTTTCGCCACAGGTGCTTTTCAACATGAACTGTCTGACCAATTGGGCATTTCTCAATCATCCCTGAGTCGTGCCATGCCAGCTGTATGGGCGGAAGCAATCAACTCCATGCACCTTGCTATAAAGGCGCCGTCAGAAAATGAATTTGCTTATATAACTAGAACGCATTTCCACTCTATTAATGTGCTGCTGTATAGTCCACAGATAGGGCTGCCGACTCTCTTTCTCTGGAAATGAGGACATTTGGGTCGATAGAAGATGATTTTCGAGGGTGCCTTTCCCTATGATGCCATAATACACCCTTTATACTGTCTTATGCTTTTTAAAATGATATAAACTTTTAGTAGCAGTTTATCACTATAATTTTGATATGATGGCCACAATCATAGTCACTGGCAAACTAATAACCCATTAAATATTGTGAATATGTCAAGCCTCTTAAATTAACAGACTTCATTGTTTCCATTCTTATTTGGATAGCTTAACTGTTGTAAACCTGTGAATGAGGGGGAGGTCAGTGGAATGGTGAGGATGCAAGGAGTTTAAATAATTGGGATCAACAGTACGGAGTAACGGGATTGTGGAAAAGAAGTGAAGAAGAGAGTGCAGGCAGGGTGGAGAAGAGTGTCAGGAGTGATTTGTGACAGACGGATGTCAGCAAGAGTGAAAGGGAAGGTCAACAGGACGGTAGTGAGACCAGCTATGTTATATGGGTTGGAGACGGTGGCAATGACCAGAAAGCAGGAGATAGTGCTGGAGGTGGCAGAGTTAAAGATGCTAAGATTTACATTGGGTGTGACGAGGATGGACAGGATTAGAAATGAGGACATTAGAGGGTCAGCTCAAGTTGGAAGGTCTGGAGACAAAATTTGGGGTGGAGTGGTGGCTCTGAGGCTAAGGATCTGCGCTGGTATCCAGAAGGTTGCCGGTTCGAATCCCCGTCACTGCCAAAAGAGATCCTACCCTTGAGCAGGGCCCTTAACCTGTAATTGCTCCAGGGGTGCTGTACAATGGCTGACCCTGCGCTCTGACCCCAAGGGGTATGCGAAAACTAACAAATTTCTAATACGAGAAATCGTATAAGACGAAATAAAGAACAAAAAAAAAAAAAAAGTCAGAGAGGAGAGATTGCGTTGGTTTGGACATGTGCAGAGGAGAGATGAGGGGTATATTGGGAGAAGGGTGCTAAGGATAGAGCGGCCAGGGAAGAGGAAAAGAGGAAGGCCTAAGCGAAGGTTTATGGATGTGGTGAGAGAGGACATGCAGGTGATGGGTGTAACAGAACAAGATGCAGAGGACAGGAAGATACGGAAGAAGATGTGGCAACCTCTAACGGGAGCAGCCGAAAGAAGAAGAATTGTCGTAAACCTTTAAAAAATGATGCACGTTACATTCACTTCTATCCATCCATTATCCCACCCGCTATGTCCTAACTACAGGGTCATGGGGGTCTGCTGGAGCCAATCCCATCCAACACAGGGCGCAAGACAGGAAACAAACCTCGGGCTGGGTGCCAGCCCACCGCAGGGCACACACACACACACACCAAGCACACACTAGGGACAATTTAGGATCGCCAATGCACCTAACCTGCATGTCTTTGGACTGTGGGAGGAAACCCACACAGACACGGGGAGAACATGCAAACTCCACGCAGGGAGGACCCGGGAAGTGAACCCAGGTCAACATTCAATTCTTGTAAAATAAAAATAATTTTACTCTCCTCAATTTAGTTTATTTGCATTTATCTACATTCTTTTATATTTATCCAGTGAAGCTATTTTTCTCAGTAAATCTGGGTTCTTTGATAAACATGAATTGAAATCTTTACATGACCTGCTACTGAAATTGAGTCTTGGGAGCATCAGCCCCTTCATTGAATCTGTTGTGCCCTTTTGAAAATGAGGAGATTTGTTGTTGAAGTAATCTGTGAACTTGCTTTTTCTTTTTGGCAAAATTTCAATATTCTTGAATTTATGTAAATGAAAGAATTATGAGAATATTATTAACTTACTTGAAGAAGTGACTTATTACTTGATCAAGTGATAACTAAAAAGATATTGCATTTATATGACAGAATTTTTTTTTAATTAACTAAAACATTAACAGCTGACTCATTCATTTACAATTATAAATCCAGAAACAGAGAAACACTTTAAAATAAGGTTCCACAACTCTGGTCCTGGAGGGCCCTAGTAGTGGCTGCAGGTTTTCATTCTAACCCTTTTCTTAATTAGTGACTTGTTTTTGCTGCTAATTAACTTCTTTTGAATTCATTTTAATTGACTTGTTTTTTAAAATTTGTTCTCCTGAATTTCTTCATCATTCCTCTGAATTGCTTCATTTCTTTCCTTAAATGGCACCCAAACAGAAATTAAATGTGAAGTGAGTGAGCCAATAGAAGACCACCCAAGTCAGGGCCTCAAACCCCAACCAATTTCACTCCAACCAGTTGCTTAATTAGGCACTGTTATTTAATTCCATGGCTTGTTGCTGCCCTTGTTGTGCAATAGCAGACATTTCTGAAATTTCTGATTTTCTTTTTTCTAACATCCATCCATCCATTTTCCAACCCGCTGAATCCGAACACAGTGTCACGGGGGTCTGCTGGAGCCAATCCAGTACTGCTCAAGTGTTCTTTGGACCTGAGCAGATCAACATTCCTGAGACTTTCATCGTTCTTTATTTTCAGATATTGTATGATTGACACAGTTTGTTGGTCCTGTTTTGGCTCATTTTGTATCTCATTATTGTTTGGCTGCTAATTAAGGAGAAAGAAACAATTGAAGGGTCTGAGTCTTCAAGAGCAAATCAATTAAAATGAATTCAAAAGAAGTTAATTAGCAGCAAAAACAGGTCACTAATTAAAAAAAGTTTAGAATGAAAACCTGCAGCCACTGGGGCCCTCCAGGTCAGGAGTTGGGGACCCCTCAAAGACACAATTAAATATCAAAGAAGAGAAATTAAGACAATAGATAGCAAGCATTCTCAAAATGTTTGCCTCCTGAAAAAGTTTTTATAGGGCATGATAGTCCGCTTCAAGCTGAACACCATTATAATGTTAGATTGACTGTGGCACATTGGGAATTTGGAGCCACATTAAAATTACTTGGACTGAATCTCGCATGTGTTCTCTTTTAGCCGGAGTTCCCCTCTTGGCTGGGGTTTAAATTCCTTTTGCATATCTTTGTTGTGGGCGGCACAGTGGCACAGTGGGTAGCGCTGCTGCCTCACAGTTTGGAGATCCGGGTTCATTTCCCGAGTCCTCCCTGCGTGGATTTTGCATGTTCTCCCCATGTCTGCGTGGGTTTCCTCCCACAGTCCAAAGACATGTAGGTTAGGTGCATTGGCGATCCTAAATTGTCCCTGGTGTGTGCTTGGTGTGTGTGTGTGCGCGCGCCCTGCGGTGGGCTGGCACCCTGCCCAGGGTTTGTTTCCTGCCCTGTGCCCTGTATTGGTTGGGATTGGCTCCAGCAGCCCCCCGTGACCCTGTAGATAGGGTATAGTGGGATGGATATCTTTGTTGTTCATTTTTGACTCCTTCGTTTATGCTAATGTTGCTTTTGTTTATCAGTTGCATTATTCTTTCCTTTTTCCTTTTAACCGTATTCATGCCTTGGTGTTTTGCGGCTCGTTCCCCAAAAGGCAGGACCACCTGCTCATCGCCACAAGGATCTGCCCTCAACTCTGTAAAGGCTCAGGTAACCCCACAGTGGTTGTGGTTCATTTGAATGCGCCTGGGAGTTGGTGAGTATTTCACTATTTCTGTGCTTCTTTGATTTATTGGATTTTTGACCTTTTTTATTGTGTTTTTGACCACTCATTTCGTATTCTGATTTTATTCACCTTGGATTGACTTTGCTGGCATCTCCTTTTTGTCTTTTTGTGTTCCACTGGCTTATTATTACAGAACATTTTTACAAAGAATACTGTATATATATATTTTTTCTTTTATAAAGATCCTGTGATTTCTCTTGTTACTTGCTGGAGTTTGACTGTAATACCCCTTCTAGTGGGCATTTTGAGATTCTCTAGTTCATAATGGCTTGTTTGTTCACTTAATGATGCAAACGTGTTTCCTTAGTTCAGGTGCGGTAAGAATATTCTGCTGTTTTGTCTTGCTAATGTAGACCTGCAGTTGGTGTTCCCTTCACCACAAGACAGAGTCCTCCACAATCCAACTGTACTCTGACTCATCTCCCATGTTAATGCAGGCTATGATGGAGGAGTCATCTGAGAATTTCTGTAGAAGGGGGAATGTGAAGGGGAAACAGGACAGTCCCCATTTCTGACACACAGTCTTTGAGCCTCACAAATTGCTGTCTGTTGATCAGGTAGTCTGTGATCCAGGAGACTGTGGTGGAATCAAGATTCAAAGCCTTGGCGTTAAAGGCACTGGAAAAATCAAAGCATCTTCCACAACTACAGTGGGGCAAAAAAGTATTTAGTCAGCCACCAGTTGTGCAAGTTCTCCCACTTAAAAAGATGATAGAGGCCTGTAATTTTCATCATAGGTATACCTCAACTATGAGAGACAAAATGAGAAAAAAAATCCAGAAAATCACAGTGTCTGATTTTTGAAAAATTTATTTGCAAATTATGGTGGAAAATAAGTATTTGGTCACCTACAAACAAGCAAGATTTCTGGCTCTCACAGACCTGTAACTTGTCATTGTCATGCTGAAAGACCCAGCCACGTTTCATCTTCAATGCCCTTGCTGATGGAAGGAGGTTTTCACTCAAAATCTGGCGATACATGGCCCCATTCATTCTTTCCTTTACACGGATCAGTCGTCCTGGTCCCTTTGCAGATAAACAGCCCCAAAGCGTGATGTTTCCACCTCCATGCTTTACAGCAGGTATGGTGTTCTTTGGATGCAACTCAGCATTCTTTCTCCTCCAAACACGACGAGTAGAGTTTTTACCAAAAAGTTCTAATTTGGTTTCATCTGACCATATAACATTCTCCCAATCCTCTTCTGGATCATCCAAATGCTCTCTAGCAAACTTCAGACGGGCCTGCACATGTACTGGCTTAAGCAGGGGGACACGTCTGGCACTGCAGGATTTGAGTCCCTGACGGCGTAGTGTGTTACTGACGGTAGCCTTTGTTACTTTGGTCCCAGCTCTCTGCAGGTCATTCACTAGGTCCCCCCGTGTGGTTCTGGGATTTTTGCTCATCGTTCTTGTGATCATTTTGACCCCACAGGGTGAGATCTTGCGTGGAGCCCCAGATCGAGAGAGATTATCAGTGGTCATGTATGTCTTCCATTTTCTAATAATTGCTCCCACAGTTGATTTCTTCACACCAAGCTGCTTACCTATTGCAGATTCAGTCTTCCCAGCCTGGTGCAGGTCTAAAATTTTGTTTCTGGAGTCTTTTGACAGCTCTTTGGTCTTGGCCATAGTGGAGTTTGGAGTGTGACTGTTTGAAGTTGTGGACAGGTGTCGTTTATATTAATAACGAGTTCAAACAGGTGCCATTAATACAGGTAACAAGTGGAGGACAGAGGAGCCTCTTAAAGAAGAAGTTACAGGTCTGTGAGAGCCAGAAATCTTGCTTGTTTGTAGGTGACCAAATACTTATTTTCCACCATAATTTGCAAATAAATTCTTTAAAATCAGACAATGTGATTTTCTGGATTTTTTTTCTCATTTTGTCTCTCATAGTTGAGGTATACCTATGATGAAAATTACAGGCCTCTCTCATTTTTTTAAGTGGGAGAACTTGCACAATTGGCGGCTGACTAAATACTTTTTTGCCCCACTGTATGTGTGCCTGATAGGCAAACCACAGAGGATCAAGAGCTGACCAGGGGTCAGAGCTGTTTCCGGACTGGCCTCTCAAAGGTCTTCATGATGTATTAAATAGCAGTAACTGGACTGAAGTCCTTGGGATCACTGGAATGCTCTTTCTTTGGTACTGGGATCACACAGGATGTTTTTCTACAATTATGGAACCTTCTGCAAACTTGCGGAAAGAGAGAACAGGTGCTGTAGGACTCCACAGATCTTGTACAGGGTGAGCCAAAACGAAGTACCACATTTCTCAAGGTAGAGGCAGTCGAGTGGGTTGGGGTGAGAGTCCTTTGATAGGTGATCCCTTGTAGTTTTCAGTCGCCACGTGCCTTGGTCCGGTGCGCAGTGTGCTTTCTGTGTCAAAAACAAGAAATCCATCATCACCACGCAACGCGCCTTCCGAACCAACTTCAGCATTCCTCCTAACGGTGACATCACAAATCAGAAAACAATCCTTCAGTAGGTGGCTAAATTTAGACAGATGGGTACAACATTAACTACGGAAATCTCCAGGCCGTCCTCGGACTGTATGAACGCCTGAAAACATCCAAGCTGTAAGGTCATCAATTTTGCAGTCTCCTAGACATTCAGCGCACAAACCTGCTTCTGCCTCAGGCATTTCCAACACGTCTTTGAGAAGGATTTTTGCATGAGGACCTTAATTTCCATCCATGCAAAATGATGGTAGTGCAGGAACTCACTGAGAGAGACTAGGAGAGCTGTAGAGAGTTAATCGTGAACATTCTGCAAACCGTTCATCAAGATACCATCATCATGTGCAGCGACAAGGCACATTTCCATTTGAATGATTGCATAAATAAGCAAAACTTTGCTATTGGGCTGAAACCAACCTTTGTGAACTTTATCAGAGACCCCTGCACAGTGAGCATGTTACAGTTTGGTGCGCCGTTGCAAAATTTGGTAGTGTAGGCCCTTTCTTTTTTGAGGATGGTTTGAGCAACGGTCACCGTCACTTCAGAACGTTACATTGAAATGCTAGAGAACTCGAAGAAGTGAATGTGGTGGACACCTGGTGTCAACAGGATGGAGCAACAGCTCGTACGGCACGGAGATCCATGCAAGTTTTGCGGGAGATGTTTCCGGGGAAGCTGATCTCCTTGTGTGGCGATTTCGGGTGGCCTTCACGTTCGCCTGATCTCGCTCCGTGTGATTTCTTCTGAAGTTGTAGGTCTACACACACCGACCTCAAAACCTTGAAGCCCTCAAGGATGCTCTTCGCCACGAAATCGGCGCTATTCCCCTTGAAATGGCCGAACGAGTCATGCGAGTGTTCAGAAATCATCTCGAAGAGTGTTTTGCTATTGATGGCCACCTCCTTGAAGACATCATTTTTAAAACACAGTGAAAAACATCTGTTCTGCATACCCATTCTTGTGTCGTAATGACATTTATTTTATCTTGTAAAATTTGTGGAGAATAAACGTTTGAAATGCGGTACTTCTTTTTGGCTCAACCTGTATATATTTTTAACACCCGGGGTTGCAGCTTTGTTCATACTGTAGTTTCCCCAACTCTGTCCTCACTAGATCAGCAAAAACAAATAGGAAGTGGAAGTGGGCTGGAGACCATAGGTGTGATGTCATTGTAGGGGAAGGTCGTGTAGGGTAGAGATGACAGTTGGGATTCCAGAACCTTCTCAGCTTGCACTCAGAGGCTAGCAGTGCTGGAGGAGGGGCTGGACTGAGAAGAATGGGCCAAACCTGATGAAGAACTGGTTCAGGTCATTAGCTTTGTTCTTGTTCCCTTCTTTGCAGGTTTTACAGCCTGCTTGTTACCATTAATACTCCTCATCCCGTTCCATCATCCATCCATTATCCAACCCGTTATATCCTAACAGGAACGTTCTTAAGCATATGCGAACTACACATCTGCGTAGGGCCCCGACCATGAGGGGGGCCCCTGGCCCAGCCCCGATTTACAATTTTTTTTTTTTTTTTTGTCGGGCTGTGGGCCTGGGGCCCCTGTCATGCCCCTGGCACACTGCAGCCGTCCGTGTCAGTCCCAAGAAATTCAGTTCAGTGCATCTCTTAGTCTTATTAACAATGGTAATTTATTATCCAAATTGCAATCTTCACCTAAATCCCTAATAATATTGTCACGCCGTCGTAACTATGCCAAATGCACTATAGCAAGCGTTAATTTTAGAGATTCGTTTCGGATTCATTCAGAGAGATCCCCATAAAATCATGAAATATCCCTATATTACCGGCCTTTACCAGATCCAGAACAAAATCAATATTTTACCACTCTGCATACACACAAGCGTACATGTAGGCCTACTGGTCATCTAAGGCCTTTTCCGGACGTTTTATTAGAACATCTTCCTGAGGTTTGTGGGGGTTCTGCTGGGGCCTGCACGTTTCTGAACCGCGTAGGGCCCCCAAACTGTTAAGAACGGCCCTAATCCTAACACAGGGTCATGGGGGTCTACTGGAGCCAATCCCAGCCAACACAGGGCACATGGCAGGAACAAATCCCAGGCTGGGCGCCAGCCCACCGTAGGGCACACACACACACCCACCACACTTCCATCACGTGGTTCTGCTGTAACTTGTGCTCAGGCTTGTCCCTGTAGTAAGCTTTTCTCTCACGGAGCTGCTTCCTCAGTCCTGACTGCACCTTCTTCTGATTCAGTAGGGCTTTCTAGGTTTACATTTAGGTTTTTAAATTAAGCTTCTCTATGCTAAAAATATATATATATTTTTCTAAGGGAAAACACGTTCTCCAGAGTATATGTTACAAGGAAAATTTATTTTCAACTGGACTTACGGCAGTAACTGAGAACAAATGCCCATTAGCCAATGCCAATTTCAGGGATGCATCTCCTATCAGAACATTCTGGGTGTGTGCCCAAGGGCCCACGATGGCCAAGGGCCTTTTCACCCAATCCAATCAAAGACACGATGAAACGACTGAATCTTTGAGTGGCAAAATGACCATCATGCAAAAATGGGGAATACTTCACAGCGTTAAACTACCAAGTGTGAATAGATTGCACTGTTAAAAGTACAGTCGACCCTCAATATACGACCGGCCTGACGTGCGAACAACTTGGTTTACGACCAAAATTTTTGTTTTGAATTACGACCAACATCTTGAGTTATGACCCGAATGCGGTCACGTGTATCCGCTTGTGCGATTGTAAACAAACAGCCGAGAGCGTTCGTAAGCGTCAGTCGGAGCCCAGATATGTGTCCTTGTGGACATAATTTCGGTCAGTGCAGTGATTTACATAATTTATTTCAATAATTGCTATCAAAACAGCCCCAAAAAAGGCTAGAAAAGAAGCTAAGGAAGGAAGAGAAGGTAACGAAGGGAAAGAAGGCAATCACAATCGAAACGAAGTAGGAAATTGTGCGGAAATATGAGAGTGGTGTTCCGTGTGACCGATCTCGTTAATATGTACAGCATGTCGAAATCCACCATCTCGACAATTTTACAAAGTAAAGATAACCACCTTCCATTTTGTTCTCCTCCTCCTCCCTTCCTGCAAGCCAAAGTTGTCAACTTAAATGGTGAGTACAGTATGAAATTGTTCTTTCTGGTAGGCTAGGCACTTTTTATAACTTTTTGGTTAGTACATTAGAAACATTATTGGTGTTTTTGGTAAATTATACACATTATACAACCCTTTTTTATTATGAAAAGGTTAAGTAAGTGTTGCTGTGGGAGGTTCGGAATGCATTATGGGTATTTCCATTATTTCTTATGGGAAAAATAGTCTTGACTTACAACCAACTTGAGTTACAACCAGCCCTCGTGAATGATATGAGTTCGTAAGTCAAGGGTCCACTGTATTATTAACTGTCTGTTAAGGATCTTAGCCATGCAAGGGCACGTTGGGGTCCTAATTTGGGCTTGGTCCAGTGATAGGAGCTTGGCAGGTTTCGGCCGAATTGAAAATGCAGCTTGTCTCTTATCTAATTGGCTTATAAGCAGACAAAGTATAGCTGGGCATTTTTAGATGTTCTTTTGTCCGTTGTGTATGAAGCTACGCCCTGCTGACATGTCTTATAACTTACAGTCAATAAGCAGAAACAAGAAAAGAGGTTTAATTAAAAAGAATTAACATCTCATTAGAGACATTGGTTTGGAAGGAAATCTGCAGGAGCCACACAGCTGGGGTCAGAATCGGAACTGGGAAAATCTCATGTGGCCATGAGGTGGAGATGAATAGGAATAATGTAAGACATTTTAGATTAGTGATGTCTTTTAACTTAATCAAAATGTTAAAAGCAGAGCATCCCCCCAAATTGACACTCCGCTCAAAGACTGTTCAAAATGAAGAAATCTTGTAGAGTTACACGACTCTTCTTCCCTGTGAAATGCTGACATTTTATTTGTAAAGAACATTTTATTGTTTTGTTGTACTGTAAGTGCTGTGCTATCACACACTTGTACTCATCCTTCCATTTTCTACATTTTCTTCGCGCCTCTTGTAACGGGTGGCCGGGTCCCATGCCCGGCCGGGACGTCCCAGCTGCATATGTTCCGGGGGAGCAGCCAGTACCTCCCCCATGACGCTTGGTGACAGCCTCCCTGGTTGACGATGGTGCCTCAGTTTCCCGCAGGGCTCCATGGGAGATGGAATTCTCCACAACCCTGTGGGGATCTGGGGTGGCTGCCAGGGGGTGCTGCATGGATCCCGGAGCCATTGTGGACACCTCTAGAGCCCCGCCGGGAAGTGCAATTAGCAACAGGTGATCAAGCACCTGGAGCACTTCTGGGTGGGCTATAAAAAGGGCCAGCATCCAACACTTGAGCCAGAATCGGGAGGAAGACGACGAGGTTGCCTGGGAGGAGTGGTGGTGCCAAGGTGAAGGATTGTGTGTTTTGCTTAAGTGCTTGGGACTGTGTATTGCCTGTGGGGTTCACGGGGAAGACGTGCCCCACAGGTGAAGAAAAATAAAAGATCCTTGTGCTTTTACACATGCCTCAGTGTGAGTCTGTGTCGGGTCGGGCGCAATATAGCGCCTTTTACCACACTCTAAAGATTCTGGAGAGCCAGATTCAGTCTCAGTAGCAATAGGCATAATTAACTCTTTCAGGGCTGATGTCAACTTTTGTCGAAATTCAGGGGTAGAGGACGTTAATCGGACTTGGAATTTGATGCAAGTGATCTGGAGATGGAGGTCAAAAACAAAAGTGAGGTAACAGCATCGGCTGATCGGTCCCCAGCTGAATGTGATGCTGAACACATTCGTGTAGCTGATACGCCTACAGCAGCGTTTGCCTGGGAGAACCACCACTTATGATGACAAGAGGTACAAACCATATTGCATCACACTGCAACTGCCACCACTGCCCACCTGCTGTGCGAAGACAGCAAGGCAGCCAGCCCACCGTACATTCCTGCTGGCCATCGAGGCACCCCTGCACAGCCACTGCTGCAAAGATGCCGAATATGCGTCAACAGCTGCACAGTTTTATGTTGAATTATGTATGAAACCATTGCTTTCTGTGCTTTTCAGAAAACTGAGTTTTTGGAAAACATATTCAGCCCTCAAAGAGTTAAGGTGGTTGTGGGTGTGGTGCCAGAGGTACAAAGGACTTCATGAATGTACTATTGATAGTTTCTAGGGTGATATTACCTAAAGGCAGGATATGTTCAGTATCCAATGCACAAAGTAGGCCATGGAAAATTACATACAAGATAAAGTGCCTTCAGAAAGTATCCAGACCCTTTAACTTTTTACACGTTATGTTGCACCCTCAGAACGCGTACGTGCATGCATCATGGCTGCCACATGTTCCCAGCACGTCCTCAGAAATACACGTAACGAGGTGCGTGAGTTGAAATACCAGCAAAAAGTCGGGGGGCGCAGTGTGATAAAGAACATGACATCAGAGTCTATGTTTACTATTGTCACATACATGCGAGTAGAAAGGAGTTGAAGGGACCAAGTGGAAGTTATTACCCCCAGGCCAGGGGGTGAAGGGGTCCACTACACCTACCTCCATTATCTCTGCAGGCCAAATACGGGAAAACCTGCCTGATTTAACATCACTTCCAGTTCTGGTGCCCAGACTGACATCACTTCCGGTTCTGGACAAATGACATCACTTCCACTTTTTGGCTTATATAGCCGACATCTTTTCTTAACATCATCAGTTTATCTTTGGAACTCATCAAGAACACATCTTGAATATTTCCTTTACCCTTTTGCAGCCAGGGACAATATATGGGTGGCTGCCCCAAACCTTTTTCGTATGTTGAGACTACTTCTTTTACACTATCTTCATGTGACAGAAAGCCGCTTTGAGGATCGTACAGGACCGATGTGCGTGCTTTGATGTTCAATGAATGGTTCAATGTGGTGAAGCAAAATACCGACAAGCAAATAAATTCATGGTGCTTTTATATTCAAGTGTCGCTCAGGAATGGCAGCAGGTAGGTTGGGAGTGAGGTGAAGACTTTTGGAGGATGGCCTGGTGGGTGTCAAGAAGGACAGCAAAGAAGCCAAGAAAAACATCAGGGACAGACTGATATTCTGCCAAAGGGACAGGGATTGGACTGCCGAGGACTGCTGGGGTCAAGTCATTTTCTCTGATGAATCCCCTTTCTGATTATTTGGGGCAGCCGGAAAAAAAAAAGAAAAGGTGAGCGGCGCTACCATCAGTCCTGTGTCACACCAACAGTAAAGCATCCTGAGACCATTTATGTCAGCCAAGGCAGTGCAGGGCTCACTCACACAGCCATGAATAAAGAATGGGACCAAAACAATCCTCTGAGAGCAACTTCTCCCAACCATCCAAGAACAGTTTGGTGACCAACAATGAACAATCCAGCATGATGGAGCACCGGGCCATAAGGCAAAAGTGAGAACTTTTGAAACATTGAAATTTGGGGTCCATGGCCGGGAACCTCCCCATTGAGAACTTGTGGTCAATCCTCAAGCGGTGGGTGGACAAAGAAAACCCCACAAATTCTGACAAACTGCAAGCATTGATTCTACAAGAATGGACTGCCATCAGTTAGGATTTGGCCCAGAAGTTGATTGCTGGCCTGCCAGGGTGAATTGCAGAGGTCTTGGAAAAGAAAGAAGGGCCAACACTGCAAATGTGGACTCATGTCATTGTCAATAAAAGCCTTTGAAACTTATGAAATGCTTGTAATTCTACTTCAGTACACCATAGAAACATCTGACACAAAGATCTAAAAACACTGAAGCAGCAAGCTTTGTGAAAACCAACACTTGGGTCATTCCCAAAACTGTGGGCCACGAATGTACTTCCTATCTTGGTGTCTAGCAAAATAAGAATTCTGACTCAAATGCCCTTCCTCTTTGATCCTGAAAGGCGCTTTTCATCTCCCCTCATGCCACACTTTGAGCGCTCGCTCTTCTTACATCCTGGCATTTCCAGTTATCACACAGAGGCAGAACACAGTCTCAGACGTGAATGCCCAAGAGCAAACCCTAAGCTGCAAAATCTTTTGAAGTATATAAAAGAAGATGAATCCAGAGAAGGAGGGCTTACGGTGTTCACTTTATTGTCCTCCTTCAGTATGCCAAGCCAGGATAAGACGATGAGAGACTCTGCCATGTCTGTGATACTCCAGGCGTCGGAGCTCAGACATCAAGGGGAATTCCGCCATTCCATTTGCATATGAATAAGCGTTCAGCCTCTGGTAGGCCTCATAGTGACAGCATTCATGTGAGACGCCTCGTTCATTTTATCACAAGCCTGCAGGAAGTGCGAGTCTTTTCCTGTAGTTTGTGTTACCTTTAGAAGATGTCTGTCCATTGGGCAGGATATTCAGATTCAGAGATGTTAGCATCTGTGTGGGCTGATAAGAGCAGATGGTGGATCACTGCATATTTTCAAGCAAATTCTGTTCAGTGGCTCCCTGGTCTACTCTCCTAAAACTTAACTCCACTTCTGTGATGTCATAACTTCTATAGGCAGCCAGCGGCAGACCCTATAGATCAGGGGTTCCCAACTGTTGTCCTGGAGGGCCCCAATGGCTGCAGGTTTTCATTCTAACTCTTTTCTTAATTAGTGACCTGTGACTATTAATTAGTGACTTTCCAGTGTGACGCATGGCCAGGAGCATTACCCAGCCGGGACGCTGACTGGGTGGAAGGACTGAGGGAGAGACTGTATTCAGGACATTATCTCCCCCAAGACACTAGAGGGCAGTCCGTACCCACCCGGGTTGCTATAGCACCACAGATCCCCGCAAGGCAGGTCAGGACTTCTAGTTTGGAATGGCCCTGTTGGGCTCTGTGGGTGCTGCCAGGGGGCGCTGCAGGTGCTGCTGGATCCATGGAGGAACCTCTTCCTCCATACCCGGAAGTGAGGCCAGAAGAAAGTTGAGAAACACCTGGAGCAGTTCTGAGTGTGCTATGTGAATTTCCCATTGGGATTAATAAAGTATCTATCTATCTATCTATCTATCTATCTATCTATCTATCTATCTATCTATCTATCTATCTATCTATCTATCTATCTATCTATCTATCTAAAAGGAGCTGCCTCACCGCCAATCAGAGAGCCAGAGTCAGGTAGTGGAGGACAAAGCTTGTGAGGAGGAATGGAGGCAAGGAAGAGAGACAGAATGAAGAAGAAGAAAGGACCGTGTTTATTTATATCAGTGGTTCTCAATCTGTGCGGTGGGCCCCCCTAGGGGGACGCGAAGTAACAAAAAGGGGGGTGCAAAGATGTGAAAAAGAAAACAAGAATCGAAAATATGAAAAATACATCTATTCAAACCAAAACAAATTAACTTAAACTACATTCTGATACTAGAAAAATAAATATAGAGTTAGATAAATGTCGATACAAGTTAAGAAGGTATAATAAAATATGCATCTATGATATATCATTAATTAAAAAAGAACAAATTGGTATTAGTGGGCTCCTTTCAAAAAAACGTTAGGAGGGGGCGCGATTAAAACTCTTATGAAAACTCGGGTCGCAAATACTTGAAGGTTGAGAAACGCTGATTTATTTACTAGCAAATCGTGCTTGTGAATATTTTGCAAGAATAAAAGCATTAATGATATGATGAGGAGGGAGAGAAGAACATCACACATTACAGTAGGAAAGGAGATTACAGTGGAACCTCGGTTTGCGAGCATAATTCATTCCGGAAAACGTGCTCGTAGTGCAAAGCACTCGTATATCAAAGTGAATTTCCCCATAAGAAATAATGGAAACTCAGATGATTTGGTCCACAACCCAAAACTATTCATATAAAAATGATTAATACAAAATATAAAGTAAAAATACATAAAACAAATTAACCTGCACTTTACCTTTAAAAAGAATCATGGCTGGTGTGAGTGAGTTTCTAAACTCTTGTAGGATTCCACCCAACGGGACGACACGTGGAAGAGCGTCCCAAAGCAATCGCAGTCTCCCAGCGCTGTAGCAGTTCGCTGTAAAAGCTAATCTGAAAAGATCGTGGAGATGCTATAAGCGCCTGCCGTCGATGGGTGATATAAGGAACAAGGAGCATTATAAATGCGCAGGGCACTGCCTGACTGCTATGTCTGTTTCAAGCTGAATAAAGCTGGTTTTGACTCAGCTTTGTGTCTTAGTGTGCAAGACGGGGACTCGCACGTCACAGCACACATGCGCGAGCGAGCACACACACACACATACACACGCGCGCGCGCGCACACACAGTCACAATGCTAATGCTGTTGTAAACAGTATACGCTCGTACAGATGTTTACTATGAGTGAGGCACACCTACTCAGACAGAGAATAGGAGACGATTGCCCACAATCCCGCAGCGAGAAAGAGAGAAGAACCATCAGCTCAGTTGTGATCACATGATGCTCAGCAGACAAAGAGTATACATACTACTTGTACTGCAAGACCTCGCTCGTTTATCAAGTCAAAATTTATTAAAAATTTTTGCTCGTCTTGCTAAACACTCGTAAACCAAGTTACTCGCAAACCGAGGTTCCACTGTATTTTAATAAGTAGTGACTTAATATTAGAATAGTCACATGATTAGTATGAGATGTTATTATAGTCACTTACAACAGCATGAACATTTACAATACAAAGTGTAACATGAACAGGTTAGTAGAACATCTTATTTATAAAGCAGATTGTAACAATCTTGCGGTCTTGTATGTTTGTTATCATCCAGCTGACGCTCGGAACGTTTACTGAAGCACCATCTGTCTGCTGATTAGGAAGTTGACATGTAACTATCTGTCTGTCTGTCCGCTTTCACAAGAGAACTACTTAACAGATTCAGATCGGGTTTTTTTCTATAAGTTGCTTGAACGGGTTTCCTCCTCACTCGCATGCCAGCCTCGGAGGCATGTACCTTACCTCCGGAACAAGAGAGCTACTTCACGGATTTAGATCTGCCTTTTTCCTAGAATTTGCTTGAACGTTCCAGTTGATTTTGCGACTTCTCTCATAGTTCGCTTGCAGGAGTGACACATTTGCACTAATCTGAGAGAGAGGCTAAAGCGTGATGTCAGGAGTGGGGAGCCGGGCGGGGCTGTCCTCACTCACACTCCAGCCTCCGTTCGAGTCGGTCTAATCTCTGTGTTTTGGAGTGTACCTTACCTCCGCTTAGCTAGCGAATGAGAGAACTACTTCACGGATTTAGATCTGCCTTTTTTCCAGAATTTGCTTGAACATTCCGGTTGATTTTGCGACTTCTCTCATCATGTTAAGAATCATACTTCACTTGCAAGATCAATATATTCATGCTAATCTGAGACAGAGGCTGCAGGCTGAGGGAAGGGGGAAGCGTGAGAAGCGTCAGGAGTGGGGAGCCAGGCAGAGCCCTCCTCATTCACACGCCAGCCTCCATTCAAATTGGTCTACCTCTCACCATGTGTTGGAGCGTAACTAGCCTCCGCTTAGCTAGCAATACCTGTTTATTTATTGATTTTTAAAGTTTGTCCTGTTTCACTACTACGCGGGCAGAGCCACGGGGGACGGATAGTATTGGATATGAAGGAATTTGCAGGGCACATGTAAGTCAGTATGTGTCAAGTGTGGCCGTCAGGTAGCGTAGTATACTGATGTCTATAATAATTGTCAGAAAACGCAATTTGTTGCATAAACATTATTGTCAGAAGAAATATTCCCCTGTGTGTAACCCGCAAGTATCTGTAAGTTTAACACGGTTTTCAATGTAAAATGTAGTGTACAACTGGCCATGGGTAAAAACAGGAGCTGGCAAATAAACTCTGACGTTATTAAACATTTGTCATTGTGACTTGGTGAGAGTCATAGAATATGCTAAACAAACGGGGAATTGCCTACACCGTAATATAAAGGGAATATCTTGTTTTGAGTTGTCAGTGTTATGGAATCCCTGCAGTATTTCTGTCGTGATGTTTCTTGCTGTCTGGCAGTTTGCCGCTGCTCTTCAGAAAGGTTGTGTGTGTGATTCGTTTTTCGTTCACTGTCCAGGTGCAAGACTTGCTGCCGCTGATCTTCAGATAATATCGCTCTGTGGTTTGTGATACGTTGTCTTTGTTGTTCTAAGGCATCTGCCTGTGTTGGTTGGTCTGGCGTGATGTAGATGTTTCTGCTTCTGTCATTTGTGTGAGTATGCAGGCCGGCGAGACCATTTCTGTTTGTCACAGCTAGGCTGTATGTGCCTTGTCATTTTATCGGGAGGCTTACCTTGAAGTGAAGGATAATGGAGGTGTAAACTGGTAGTGTCATAATGCAGTTTCGGTGAGTAACAAAGTATGCAGCGAATAAACAGTCAAACACCACAGTCGATAATTGGTCACATTGAAGAATTGACGATAAGCCTAAGACCAAAACTTTGCCAGGAGCACGGATTCCTCGCTATTGTTGTGGAGAGATAGAGTAGTTGTGGCAACCGTAGTTTATATCGAGCATGGACAGGCACAAGCGCAATAATATAAGGATTGGTACTTTGTACTGTGCTGTGTAGTGGGGAGTGAAGGAATAATGTTTCCACATTGAAGAATAAACGTGTGTGTTCTGTGTTGAACTTGTAACTCAGCCTGTCTGTGTCGGGGTTTGCCTGGTGGACCACACCAGTCACTGTATCTGAGTCCGCTAGAACACCTTTGGGATGTGGTAGAATGGGAGATATGCAGCATGAAGATGCAACTAACAAATCTGTAGAAATTGTGGGATGCAATCATGTCAAGATGGAGCCGAATCTCAAAGGAACGTTTCAGATATCTTGTGGAAGCCACGAAGAATTGAGGCTGTTTTTGATACCAACAGGAGGCCCTACCCAGTGTTCCTAAGAATTTGGCTCAGTTAGTGTAAATTATTATCCTTTGTAGCAGGGCAAAGTCAAATGCTTGGTGGTGCCAACCGGGCAAACCCCTGTTTAATCAGAACCAAAAAAAAATAAGAAAATTAACCAAAATATGCGCCTCTTAGAAGATACAGTCGTTCTTTTTGAAATGACTATGTTACACGTGTTCTGCTTTTATATCGCGTGTGACTTGAAGAGGTGGGCTTCCTTTGCTTCAGTGCCCTCAAGGAGCAGTTTCTCAAGGCTGTGAGGGGAAAAAAAGAGACGACTTCTTAGTGACAGCGCCCCCTATCATCTCGGGGTGGTACTACTTATCTTAGGCAAACCTGGTAGGTGACCCTCTGGTGCATAAGCATGACACCTTCTATCAATTTTGTGTGATCTGGACTCAAAGTTAGAAACCAACCTTAGATGAGATGCCGGCTCGCAATCATTTGAGTTACTAATCAACATACCCTACACAATTAGGTGGAAACCATAATATTCGATTAGGAAAACATGTGTACATAGAAAGAATATGCAGACTCAGCAAAGACTGACCAGGCAGGGTCATGAAACATGACCCTTGGAAATATTAGGTTAGGTCTTCCCATAGCCTGACTTGCTGGTCATTATAAGTTCATTTACACATGGCCACTGTTTGTGCTAAAATAAAATTACTACAGGGTGACCCATGAAAAAGTGACCCGGCACCACCGAGAGACGACTCCCGTGTCATCTGCTGGCGGATTCGGTCATGTCACCTTTCTTGTTTCCTTGCTGTCTGACCCCCTGGAAACCACATTTGTGGTGGCAGTGTACTGAAGTGATCAATGCGGACTACGAACACAACCATTGTTACTTCCAGCAGGATGATGCGACTTGCCATACTTCCCGCATATCTATGGCTACTATTCATGGAACATTTCCCTGGTGAAAGGATTATTAGCAAGAGTTTATGGCCACCACAATCGCCTGACTTAACAACATGTGACTATTTCTTTTGGGATCATTTAAAGGGCTCTGTGTATGAGACTAATTTGCGGACTGTAAATGAACTGAAGTTGAGCAGTGAAAATGTGATACAGAGAATCGATCCCACGACGTTGCAAAGAGTGGCCATGAGCAGGCTGAAACGGGCACAGAGATGTATTGACGCACAAGGAGATCACTTTCAGCATCTTCTTTTTCGTGGGCCACCCTGTACAATGAAATTAGTATCAGTTTCCAGTTGTAAACCAATAAAAGATGTAGAGCTTCACGGGTAGGGGTTAGCTTCTGGGTTGTAAGTACTGTAAAGACAGACGAAGAAACAAAGACCTGCTCTCAGCCCTCCGATAGCCCTTCTGTCAGCTTTTAAAACAAGCTGAGAAGACCACGTGCCCTTTGATTTATGACTGCAGCATTTCGTCAAGGCGCTTTGCAGCACTAAACGGGCTCCTTCCTCTAATGTAGCTCAGTCAGTTTCTCTTTAATCAAATAAATACACAAAATAAAAGAGGAAAAGAGTCAAAGAGGGGCATCAGTAAGAACCAGAATGGCATGTGGCCTTAGTATATAATATATCGAGAGGAATTCCAAGCAGACAGATGTTCTTCATAAAAGCTGCCCAGTACCATATGAAATACCTGTCTGAACAAAACGGATGAAGGACTGCTTCGAAAACCCTGAACATCAGACGTATCTATGTAAACCTTGATGTGTTTTCTGTTTTGATTACTCATGAATGTGTGGTGTTGCAACCAAGGCATGGGACCTCAAACCACAAGACTGCCTTGGTCTCTCAGTCACTTTGACCCAAGTCACTTGGTCAGGGAAGGCATTGTATAAGAGAGAAAGATCAATAGAAATGATAGGCACTATATGATAGACAGACAGAGGTGAAGGTGGATAGATTGATTGATTGATGTGAAAGGCACTATATGATAGATACATAGATAAATATGAAAGGCACATTATAACAGGTAGACTGATACATGCGAAAGACACTGTATGATGGATGGATTGATGTGAAAGGCACTATATGATAGATAAATATGAAAGGCACATTATAATAGGTAGATCGATACGTGTGAAAGGAACTGTATGATAGATAGATAGATATGAAAAGAACTATATAAAAAACAGATTGGTAGATGTGAAAGGCACTATATAATAGATTGATAGATGTGAGAGGCACTATATGATAGATACAGTGGAACCTCGGTTTGCGAGTAACTTGGTTTATGAGTGTTTTGCAAGACAAGCTAAAATTTTGACTTATTTGACTGATAAACGAGCGAGGTCTTACAATACAAGTAGTATGTACACGCTTTGTCTGCTGATCGTCATGTGATCACAACTGAGCTGATGGTTCTTCTCTCTCTCTCGCTGCGGGATTGTGGGCAATCATCTCCTATTCTCCATCTGAGTCTGCGTGCTTCACTCATATAGTCAACATCCATACGAGCGTATACTGTTTACTACAGCATTGTGAGTGTGTGTGTGTGTGTGTGTGTGTGTGCTGTGACATGCGAGTCCCCGTCTTGCACCCCAAAACACGAAGCTGAGTCTCAGTACTTTAGCAACACCAGCTTTATTCAGCTTTATTCAGCTTGAAACAGCAACAGCGTGGCTATTTATCGTAGCGGGATCTGCCACTCTCCAATACAGACACAGCAGTCAGGCAGGGTCGTGGCCAAGTACTACTGGGCCCTGCGCATTTATAATGTTCCTTGTTCCTTGTATCACCCATCGATGGCAGGCGCTTATACCATGTCTGCGATCTTTTCGGATTCACTTTTACGGCGAACTGCTACAGCGCTGGGAGACTGCGATTGCTTTGGGACGCTCTTCCGCGTGTTGTCCTGTTGGGTGCAATCCCACAAGAGTTTAGAAACTCACTCACACCGGCCATGATTCTTTTTAAAGGTAAAGTGCTGGTTAATTTGTTTTATGTATTTTTACTTTATATTTTGTATTAATCATTTTTATAGGAATAGTTTTGGGTTGTGGAACGAATCATCTGAGTTTCCATTATTTCTTATGGGGAAATTCACTTTGATATATGAGTGCTTTGGACTGTGAGCACGTTTCCGGAACGAATTATGCTCGCAAACCGAGGTTCCACTGTACATAGTGTCACACACGTGCGAATGGGAGACAGTTTACAGGCTCAAATAAGGATAATTGCTTGCCAGCCCTGGGGTTGGCACTATACTTCAGCTCTCTCTCCTCTGTTTCACACGGAACAACTGAAGAATCACCACAACAATAATCACGCCCGGCTTATGATGCCACTTCCGGTTCCCACCCTCCAAGTCTCACCTCCAGACGATGTCACTTATGGTCTCCCAGAATGCCACCTGTTTACATCATTTCCTGTTATTTCACTGTATAAATGTCTGCCATTATTGCTTTGATCAGTTCTGTTTAGACTCAAGTCTGTAAAGACCAATCTAATATTTCAACAACCTTCACTAAATGGGGACGATCCCCAAAACTTTTTGTTTTGTCTCTTTTGTTACAATAGATAAATATGAAAGGCACATTATAAAAGGTACATTGAAATGTTTGAAAGGCACTGTATGATAGATAGATATGAAAAGCACTATATGAAAAATAGACTTATAGATATAAAAGGCACTATATAATATATAGATTGATTGATGTGAAAGGCACTATATGATAGATATATAGATAAATATGAAAGGCCCATTATAAAAGCTAGATCGATACGCGTGAAAGGCACTGTGTGATGCATATATATGAAAAGCACTGTATGAAAAATAGATTGATAGATGTGAAAGGCACTATATAATAGATAGATTGATAGATAAGAGAGGTACTATATGATAGATACACAGACAAATTTGAAAGTCACATTATAAAACATACATCGAAATGTGTGAAAGGCACTGTATGATAGATATATAGATAGATATGAAAAGCACTATATGAAAAATAGATTGGTAGATGTGAGAGGCGCTATATAATAGAAAGATGTGAGAGGCACTATATAATAGATATATAGGTAGAATCATAGTTGTAAAATGCACTATGTGATTGATAGATAGATATGAAAGTCAATATTTAATAGATTGGTAGATGTGAAAGGCACTATGTAATAAGATATGTAGATAGACTGATAAATGTTAATGGCACTATATGATAGATTGATTGATAGTGTCACACATGTCCACCTGGGGACTATCTCCTTGGCTCTGATGAGGTTAGCACTTCCACCCTGGGATGAGAGAGGGCGCTGACGCTAACTTTGTCTTCTGCTTCCTTAAGGCAGGAAAGGACGCCCAGTGAGCCTACTTAACCCCACCTCCATGCCCAGAGATGGCTCCGCCCCTTTTAGGCCCAGCCCTATAAAGACGGTGCGCTCCAGGAAGGTGCTGTCAGAGGTTGGACTCCTGAATGCACTTTGTTTCAATACAGAGTGAAAAGGAAACACTATATTTTTGTTTGAGTGTTTTTGATGACGGTCTTATTTTGTTGCCCAGTTGTCCCGCGTAATCTACATTCCAGTCACACTTAAAATAGATAGATACAGTAGATAATATAAGTAAAATTATATGGACACTCCTCCAAATGACTGAATTCAGGTGTTTTGTTGTTAACAGAGGCATCAAATCAGCAGTAGAATGGGTCACACTCAAGAGCTCAGTGACTTTAAACATGACCCTGTTATGACCCTGTTATAGGATGCCACCTTTGCCACAAATTTCTGCTCTGTTACATCTGTCATGGTCAACAGTGAGTGCTGTTACTGTGTAGTGAAAGCAACGAAGGAGAAACAACAGCTCAGCCATGAAGTTACTGACTGTACAAACCCACAAAGTGGGCCTGCTGTGTGCTGAACTGCCTAGCACTTTGTAAAAATGGCCTCTCCTCTGTGGCATCACTCACAACAGAGTTCCAAACTGCATTCAGAAACAAAATTAAGCAAAAGACCTGTGTATCAGGAGCTTCCGGGAAATAGGTTTCCATTGCCGAGTAGCAGCACACAAGCCTAAGATCACTACATGCAGTGTCAAGTGTCAGATGGAGTGGTGTAAATCACATTACCATTGGGCTCTGGAGCAGTGGAGACGTGTTATCTGGGGTGATGAATCAAGCCTGATGGACGAATCTGCAGGTTCCAGGAGATCACAAACTACTAGACTGCATAGTGTCCACTGTAAAAATTGGTGCAGGAAAAGTAATGGCCGAGATTGGGCTCTGCTCCTCAGTTCCATTCTGTTAATGCTACAGCGTAGAAAGACATTTTAGACAATTGGGCCCTTCCAACCTTGTGGCATCAATTTGAGGAAGACAGCATGACTGTGTCTCTGTGTGCAAAGTCAGGCCCATAAAAACAAAGGAGAAATTCGAGTGGGCTGCACAGAGCCCTGACCTCAACCCTACTGAATACCTTTAGGTGAACTAGAACACCAAATGACATGCCAGGACTTTTCGTCCAGTATCAGTGCTTGACCTCACGAATGCTTGTTTGGTTGAATGGACTCAAAGTATCTAAGTACTGTAGTATAATGTAGTATAGTAGTGTAGTAATTAATTTATTAATAAGCAAGCTGCACTACTCGTATAAGATGGTTAAAGTCGAAGTCATTAATGTAGACCTCATGTTTTTTTAAATACGTGGTTTGTCCATTTGGTATAATATTGTGTTCCCAAACCCTTTCCCTCACAGCGGCCGAACTGACCACTCTTAAAAACCAAAGTGTTTTGCTGGGAAAATGTGGCGGTGGTCACTACTGCATTGGCCTGGCTTAGCGAGTCTAGCCTAGAGTCTTATTTTTTGACCTTCATTTGGTATTTTTAATGATCATTTTTGCTTTTTTGACCATTCTTCTATGTGCTTTGTCTATTATTAGTTTTTTTCTTCCTTACTCTAGCAGACTGGATGGACATATAGATACACAGACATTAGTCCTTTTAGTTGGACTGACACATGCCAGGAATGGTGACGGTGTTAAGTTGGGTTGAACTTCTGTAAAAAAACAGATTTCCTTCTGGGAACATCAGTTTATCTATGATATAGTGCCTTTCATATCTATCTATCTATCTATCTATCTATCTATCTATCTATCTATCTATCTATCTATCTATCTATCTATCTATCATATAGTGCCTTTCGTATCTACTTGTCTATTAAATAGTGCCATTCATATCTATCTATCTCTCTGTCTGTCTGTTTGTCTGTCTGTGTCTTTGTGCATATTTATTGTATTACTAGCAGTGCTGCCTGTCTAAGGCTGGTCCAAATCTAAGTTCTCAACGTAGACCTCAGTGTTTGTAGTGCGCCATCTATTGGAAAGTATTTTGTAATAAAAATGTTTTATTTTTTTATTTTGTAATAAAATGCATTGCATTTTTCATTCCAACAAATGAAGCATCACAAACATTTGTAGTAATGCATTGCATTTAACAGTCCTACGGATGGCACATCACAAACATCAACACTGCTTTTCCAAATCCCATACCAAATGGCATATAACATAGACATATACATTGCATTTGTCATTCCAGCAGATGGTGCATCACAAGCATTTATACTGATGCATTACCAAGTGGCATATAACAGAGACATATGCACTGCATCTATCATTCTAACTAATGGCACATCACAGACATTTGTAGTAATAACATGTATAGCATTTTTCATTCCAATATATGTTACATCACAAACATTAGCACAAATCCCATACCAAATGGCATATAACATATACTGTACATTGCATTTGTCATTCCAGCAGATGGTGCATCACAAGCATTTATACCAATGCATTACCAAGTGGCATATAACAAAGACATGTGCATTGCATTTGTCATTCCAACGGATGGTGCATCACAAACATTAGCACTGCTTTTATGAATCCCATCCCAAATGGCATATAACAGAGACATATGCACTGCATTTATCATTCTAACTGATGGCACATCACAAACATTTGTAGTAATAAAATGCATTTCATTGGTCATTCCAAAAGATGGTTCATCAAAAACGTTAGCACTTTTTTTATGAATCCCATACCAATTGGCACATCACAGATGCATAGCAACTGGAGAGACACACAGATGCACAGACACAGACATAGACACCTGTTCTTTTATTAAAGATTTTATTAAAGATTTTTTCCATTATATATTTCATTCTGTCATCTTATATTGTACTATGAGTTGGTGTCTGTGTATTCTTTGTTTTCTGCTGTACACTTAATCTAATCTAAAAGTAGAGAAACTCCAGACTCAACAAAAACAGTGACCAGACATGGGTTTCAAACACAGGATGCTGGATCCATGGTGCAGTAGAGCTAACTTCTGTGTTGCCCTGCTGCCTTCTAACCATTTTAATTTCAGAGCTCCCATTCACAGTGCATAATGTCAGTTTAATTCCCACTTGTCACTGATCACACTCTGCGGCACACACAGAAGTAATAACTATAAGAAAGCAAGGGTATTCAGAAATAGAAATCACAAGATTGTCTTTTTCAAGGTCATATAACACTTTTTTTTATTGAGCTAAAGCAACAATGAAGCAAGAAATAATTACAAAGAAATGAGGAAATTATGGAGTGAGTGAAATTAATGACCTCATCTGGGAATGCTGCATCCCTGCTCTAACACAATGGCTCAAAATTGTAAAATTTTCAGTGTTTTTTTTTTTGATTAAAAAAGTCCATTGAGCCAAATACAGATTATCCAATTTAACTTTGCTTGGCACGCTGAGACAGAATCGTGCCGCAAGTCAACATGATAGTTCAATTTGTTAAGAGAAACTTCTAGAAGTTCTTTAACAGCCATTTGCATTTTTGCCTTCACCTCCTTTTTGAAATTTTTAGTTTGAATATAGGATAGGATTGAATATAAATGGAGGGACGTTATCCCCTAACTATATATAATGCTCTAGTGAGACCACGTCTAGAGTACTGTGCACAGTTCTGGTCACCACACTGCGTCAGTGACATGAGTGACAGTATTCAACTGTAAAAAAAATGAGTGCTCCCTAACCAATGAGCTTTGCCGTACATTCTGTTTCCATTTCACAATATGATTATGTCTCTATTTTCTTGTCCAGGACTAGGCTGCCCCATCTTTAGTCGTCCATCCAGTCTATTGCTTAGTCAAGCTATTCGTGTGGCCCGTCAATCACTTCTGCTCCGTCCTTCATTTGCATAAAGCATACACTCAGTGCACTGCAGAGCATGTAAGTGAGTGTAATCCATCCATCTATCCATTATCCAACCCATTATATCACGAGGGTCTGCTGGAGCCAATCCCAGCCAACACAGGGTGCAAGGCAGGAAACAAACCCTGGGCAGGGCGCCAGCCCACCGCAGGGCACACACACACATACACACACACACCAAGCACTCACTAGGGCCAATTTAGAATCGCGAATCCACCTAACCTGCATGTCTTTGGACTGTGGGAGGAAACCGGAGCACCCGGCACTGAAGGAAATTTTTAACATCAGGGCCTTATATACTGACTAGCAAAATACCAGCATTAGTGTGTTAAAGAAGTTATGAAAAAGAAAAGGAAACATTTTAAAAATAACGTAACATGATTGTCAATGTAATTGTTGTAGGCTTATTTTAGTATTGAGAGTGAATTTGATGATTGTAAAGAGTTTAATTTTTGTTTGTAAATCTTGTGTATGAGAAATGCATATGTTTAGGAGGTAAGGATCTCTTTGTAAATGACGTTTGCAGTTCTGCCCTCAGCTGTAAAATGACCAAGCTATCATTTCATATATATTATAAATATATATTATATTTATATAATATTCCTATCAATTATGGAGAATCCACTGCATCCACTAAATAGTATCATCTCCAGACAGAAGAGCAGCTTCAGCGACAGATTGCTGTCACTGTCCTGCTCCACTGACAGATTGAGGAGATCATTCCTCCCCCAAACTTTGCGACTCTTCAATTCCACCCGAGGGGGGTAAACGTTAACATTTAACATTATACAAAGTTATTGTCTGTTTTTTCACCTGCATTATTATCAATCTTTAATTTAATATTATTTATTGTATCAGTATGCTGCTGCTGGAGAATGTGAATTTCCCATTGGGATTAATAAAGTATCTATCTATCTATCTATCTATCTATCTATCTATCTATCTATCTATCTATCTATCTATCTATCTATCTATCTATCTATCTATCTATCTATCTATCTATCTATCTATCTATCTATCTATCTATCTATCTAAGCTATCTGCTGAGCTGACTCTTGAGCAGGGCCATGTGAGAAGCCATCTTGTGTCAAGTCAATGCCGACTTTTTTAGAGTCTGGCCCTGTGACTTATTTATTGTCATAGTGAAGCAGACCTTTACGGGAAACTGGAGGCGTTTGAACTGGAATGGGAGGTCAGAGGGTATGAGAGGGATGCGAGGAATAAATCCAGTCTCCCCTGAGCCAGTTCCAGTGTAGACAGTTGCCTCAATGAGATTCATGTGCAGAGATTTGATCTGAAGTCTGGTGCCGTTACAAAGTGTTGCTGGTTGTAAGTTTCGTAGTAACATAATTGGGTGCGCCGACCTTCAAATGTAGAGTATGCAGAGGCATTCTGGGAGGATTAAGAGTGTGAAGAAACTCTACCAGATAGTGCACAGCATCCTCTAGCTCTACAACAGAGTCAACAGACTTATATATTTTGTTTCGGAAGTTAGTTGATGAAGTAAAATGGTGTTTATATGTGAAGTCATGTCATTTTTTGGTGTTTGAATAGCTCCTTCAAGCATGAGACATTCGTTTCATGCAGACTTCGTAGACTGGGGTAAACATTTTCAGTAAGGGTTTGTAAGATATTCACCAGGAGACAGAGATTTTTAGGAATGTTGATTTTACAGTCCTGTTCAATTAAATTGCCACCACCTATTTTGACGAGGAGAGCAGCAAACTCTCCGGCTTTTTTGTCACAGTTCAAGTAAACGTAAGAACATTGGTCCTAGGCCATAGGTATGAAGACTTCAGACATGCTTTAACTTTGTTGTTGTGTGTTCCTCTTGGGACAAAAGAAGACATTATTTTTGAAAGTTTGTTATCGGGCACGGCACAAAATGAAACATACCTAACGTCTGTAAGTACAGTGTAAAGGATGAGCATGGGAAATTTGGGCTTCCTACATATATTGGAAGTCGCAGAAATAGTGAGGAGGGGTTTCCCCTATTTATATATACAGTTTAAGGGGTACACCCGTTTCCCCTTGGGTGTTGCAATAGCATATGAAACATACCTAACTTTTGTAAGTACACTGCAAGGAATGAGCATGTGAAATTTCAGCTTCCCACCTATATGGAAAGTGGGAGAATTAGTGAGGAGTCCGTGAGGGCTTTGCCTTTTATATGTATAGATTAAGATTAGGGTTGTACATAAATAATCTTTTAAGATTAGGATTGGGGTAGGGGTAGGACATAAAAGGCAGGGGTTCAAAATCAGTATTTTAACATAAGGAACCTGAGGTGAGATTTATTTTAACCTCAGGGCCCAGTTTCACTGATTTTAAGGTAAGGGTTAGGTTTAGGATTAGGGTAAGGGATTCCAGCCAGAATTGGCTATGCTCTGGCACACATACCCTGCAATTAATTTAAATTAGTTTTTAACTTTCAATTGTCAGAGATAACAAACCTACACACAGGACTCTTTTTTTTATCTCTCATTAAGACCTATTAATATTAAGGTTATTAATCCATTCTGACCCCTTCTGTAACCTACGAGTCTTATTCCAAAATGAGGCATGTTCTAAGGCGAACATTTGTGGTAAGTGACCAGATTGGGCAAAATGAATATATAATTTAGTGGGTCATTCCTGATTCTCTATTAAATGTAGGTGTTGTATGAATCTGGACCTAATCGAGTTTTTCGTTTCACCTATATAGATCATGGAACATAATCTGCACTGAACTGCATAAATGCAATTGGTCGTGTTAATTCCTAATGTCTGAAAGATAGGTATTTCGATACTAGAAAATGGGTGACAATCGTTTTTTTATTTATAAATGGAATATGCCAAGCACACTTATTTGTTTTTTTAGCTGTGCAAGATGAATGAACTAACAAATCTTTTAAATTTTTATTTCCGCGATAGGCTGACATTATCCTAAATTTTCCTAAATCATCATTCGAGTGTTGTACTTCAAGAAAATTATTCTGCAGAATATTGACGACTTGTTATAGGATTGGGGTAGGGCAGCGGTTCCCAAACTGTGGTACGCCTTTTCAGGTGGTACACATCGCGGTCCCTGAAATTTAATTTATCTGTGCAAAACCCTTTATGACAAGCCTGTTGTGAGCAAAAACCAATGAAACTGTTTAAATACAATAATACTTGGATTCCCAGATTTAGTGTGGTGTGAAATTTTGTCATCTGAATAAAAAAAACTATTATTCGAATCAGTATTTAGTTCATTTAACGCTACCATAATTCTGTTTCACGGAAGTCAACTTCTACTTCTTCACTGTTTGAGCTTTTGGTCACTAAATGAAAGCACAATGCTGACACTATTTCGTCTTCGGTAACTGCGTCACATACAGGCCGAAGGCAGGATATAGTTTCGGGGTGGAATTTATCAATTTATGTACATGCACAAATTTTTTCATTAATTTTATGCATAGTTTCTTCCAATTCTTTAACTTTTATTCAGATTTCGGGGCGGTTGTAGTCAGTGTTGTGAATTTGCTGTATATTACCTAATTAAGAATTAATCATTCATTGCAGTACTTGCTTTTTAATTTTTTTGTTAAAAATTCGGGTGGTACGCAACGCAACTCACTTAACCTCAGGTGGTACTTAACGTCCAAATGTTTGGGAACCCCTGGGCTAGGGGACATAAAAGGCAAGGGTTCAAATCCGTATTTTAACATAAGGGACCTGAGGTAAGATTTATTTTAACCTCAGGGCCCTGATTTTAAGGTAAGGGTTAGATGTTAGAGTTAGGAGTGTCCGTTGCCTTGTCCGGTGGACTCACAAAGGCAGACTCACAGTCTTTACACAAGTAGGGCTGCACACGAGGACTGATGTTTGTGAACTTTCTTCTTCTGTATATCATATAGATTAGACTCGGAGGCCTCTAAAATTCAAGTGGTGTATTCCAATGAGGTCCCCAGGTGGGTGAAAAGGAAACAGGAAGAGGTAAGAATTTAGTGAGCTGGTTGTTTCAAATGATGAGGAATTTTAACTGGAAAACAGCTGCTTTAAAGGGTCTTTGTCTGGGTGGGTTTGAATTAATTAGGTACATTTGATTGGAGGATTGGCCATTATTACTGTGGTGTTAATGGGCACTTAATACTACAGTAATAAAATTACTAGGAAGTTTTCAGGGGAGGCTTCTTTTGTCTTTTCACTGAAATAACAATTAAGCAAGTACCAGTAGACATTAGGGTTGGCAGGACTGGGATAGTACCGATAAACCTCAATTTTAAAACGGCACAGTACCAGCATCTGAAGTTAACATCAGCTTTCCTCTCAATCCCTCGCCTCTTGCCTTCCCTCGATATTCGCTCTTACAGTTGTGAAAAAATGTTAGTTTCGTAGACTTCACAAAAACGAAATTGCACGCTTTGACACGATGGGAACTTCACAATGGACCACCCCCCCCCCTTATTGTTTTGACAAGATGGTCATTTCAAGTGCGACCCCCTCTCCCCATTTTTTATGCTCCAATATGATTGAGACTTCAAGGTGGACATATTATTGCTTTAATGGTAATGGTTGGGTCCTTCCTGCGTGGAGTTTGCATGTTCTCCCCGTGTCTGCATGGGTTTCCTCCCACAGTCCAAAGACATGCAGGTTAGGTGCATTGGCGATTCTACATTGTCCCTAGCGTGTGCTTGGTGTGTGGGTGTGCCCTGCAGTGGGCTGGCGCCCTGCCTGGGGTTTGTTTCCTGCCTTGTGCCCTTGTGTTAGTTGGGATTGGCTCCATCAGACTCCCGTGACCCTATAGTTAGGATATAGCGGGTTGGATAATGGATGGGATGGATGGTAATGGTGACTTGACAGGTGAAACTCCCTTAATTTCTTCAACGTAATCAGGCAATCAGGACTTTTTGGGGCCTTCGTCATAATCAAATCAGAAGTTATTTCACAACCCCCCTTGCTTTGACGAGATGGTGACTTCACGAGGGCCCCCCACGCCCACCCTATTGTACTGACATGATGGAAACTTCAAGATGACATGATTGGTCAAATCTCCTCCATTTTTTGAACACAATCAGGACTTCTTGGGGACTTCTTCTTGTCTGGGAGTTCACTCCACATGCAACCCCCCCTTTATTACTTTGACGCTATCAGAAAGTGGTGTGTATTGGTGCAATGGGGTGCCAGGGAGGCTAGAGTAAGACAACTTTTTTTCAAGTTATCCATTATTTCTTCTGAGCCATTCTGATACCGGTATTGAGGTCCAAAATGAAAAATTTTAGTATCACTTCAAGCTGATAAGACAGCCTGGAATGAATGTGTACTGGAGCAGCAGCAAAATCAGAAATTGCAAAGCTGGGGGGCACCTGGAAAGAACTGAGCGGGCAAGCCATAAACCATTTTTAAATTCTAAAACTTTTTGTGGACCGGTTTTAGAGTTTAGAGCGGCTTGATTCGTTGACAGTTGAGCTGAAGTCTCCTTGGAGGTTAGGGGCTCAAATGATGGATGGTTAACATAAATCAAAAGAGTTTGTAGGGGCCTGATAACCCCCCCCCCCCCCCAATAGCTTCACAGGTGAATGATGTGCTTTATTCTGTTGAATAAGTGTGGTTCATGTATTGCCTTTGAGTTTCTCAGAGTCATGTGTGCTTTATTAGCCAGTTCATCCATCCATTTTCAAACCTGCTTAATCCTTCCATAAGTGATATGTTGGCTTACAGAGTGAACATCATCACAGTGTGCGTTACAAAGACAAAGTAATGAGAGCACATTAGAAGAGGGAGTGTCACCTAGTGGCTTTTTGGAAAAATAGGCCTCGCACACAATATCATCGCAGATCAGTTTAAATACCTCGGGGTCAACATCACAAGTAAACACAAAATTCTTTATCAGCAAAAGTTTGCTGAAGTATGGAAAAAATGAAGCAATACTTGCATAGATGGTCTACCCTTCATCTCACTTCAGCTGGAAGAATTAACATTGTTAAGATTAATATCCTTCTTAAGCTTCTGTTTTTATTTCAAAACATTCCAGTATACATCAATAAAGCATTTTTTTAAGAAATTACATTCAACCATAACCCCATTTATTTGGAATTTAAAACATCCACGTATCCAAAGGGCGACCCTACAAAGACCTAAGGTGGAAAGTGGCATGGCTCTACCTAACTTTCAGTTATATTACTGGATGGCAAATATACAAGCTATAAAAAACTGGACATGGACACAAATAGATGAACAGACATAGGCTTGGTCTGCAATAGAAATAAAATCCTGCAGTACTTCTTTACATTCCTTGCTTTGCACCCCAATAAGTACAAATCATCACCAATATACTAACAACCCAATAGTGCTTCACTCACTCAGAATATGGAACCAATGTAGGAAGTATTTTAAGATAGAGAAGCTTTTTATCTGTGGCACCTCTGCACCTTTTTCCACCCTCTCAAACGTATTCAGTTTTTAATGTCTGGAAAAAATTCAGGATTAAATCACTTAGAGATCTGTACATACACAACGTCATTGCATCCTACAAACAATTACACTCCAAGTGTAACTTTCCAGCAACACATTTCCTTCAAATTAGAAACTTTGTTAAACAGAACCTGCCCAATTTTCCTCACCTCCCACCCACCTCTATACTGGAAGAAATTCTGATCAGTCTTGAGGACTCACACAGCATCTCTGTAATATATAAAAACATTTTAAAGTCCCTCCCTTTCAAAGATCCCAGAGTACAGGAGGAAAAGGATCAGAAAAGGAGTGGAAGGCAGCAGTGCACAGAATTCAGCTCCATATGCGTAAAGCATACAATCATTCACCTTAAAATTAAATGTCAAGCAAATCTGTCTGGTTTAAAAATTGTCCAAAATGTTACCAGGGCAAGATCCAACCTGTAAACGTTGCAATCGAGCTCCAGCCTCACTGGGCCACATGTTCTGGGTGTGCACCATATTAACATCATTCTGGACCAAAATCTTTAATACAATACAATACAATTTATTTTTGTATCGCCCAAAATCACACAAGAAGTGCCGCAATGGGCTTTAACAGGCCCTGCCTCTTGACAGCCCCCCAGCCTTGACTCTATAAGAAGACAAAAAAAAACTCCCAAAAAAACCCTAGTAGGGAAAAAAATGGAAGAAACCTTGGGAATGGCAGTTCAAAGAGAGACCCCTTTCCAGGTAGGTTGAGCATGCAGTGGGTGTCAAAAAGAAGGGGGTCAATACAACACAATACACAGAACCGAACAAATCCTCGATACGGTATAAAAAATCAAAATTTTACAAGTACGGAGCAGAATTTAACAGTAGATGATATCCCATAATATGATTTGGATTTGTTTAGAGTCTTGGAGACCTCAGCCATCAAGCTGCCTCCCCCATTTGGCCATTTCACCGCTGAAACAGTGTTGGGCCAGACAATCCGATGAAAGGACCCCTCTACCTGATGATTCCTACGACCCTCCATCAGGGATGACTTTGCCTTAGGCAGGTAAAACAACTTGGCAGGTGGGCCGTGGCACCGAGTGCCGCATTTGAGTACCGAGAAGAGAAACAGAATAGGTGAGGGTTAGTATCCAATTATAACTATCATGTTACTTATGTTTTAGTGCTAATGACTGACAACAGAGATGCAGTCTGTACAGTTAATCAGCAGCTCTTGTCAGGGTGTGCTAAACTGAAGTGGTGAGTCTTCAGCTGGGATTTAAAAACTGAGACCGAAGGGGCATCTCTTATAGTAGCAGGCAGACCAGTCCACAGTTTAGGGGTCCTGTAACTAAAAGCTCGACCTTCCACTGTTATTTTATTAATCCTTGGAATCATAAGCAGACCAGCATCTTGAGATCGTAATGTGTGCTCTGGCTTGTAAGTCATGATAAGTTCAGATAAGTAAGCTGGACCTCGGCCATTTAATGCATTATATGTTAAAAGGAGGATTTTGCAATCTCTCCTAAATGCCTATCAGACAGCCTTGGGGTCACAATCCCTCCTAATACACTAATAGCTGTGTTTGGTGGGATCACAGAGGGGCGTAAAGTAGAGAAGGACAAACAAACTGGAATTGCCTTTACTACGCTATTGGCACTGTAAATAAGACAAGCACAAATCGTCAAGGTTTGGGGTTTTTGGCCCTGTATACTGTAAAAAAAGCATGGTCAAACTTTTCCAAAAGAAAACATCAGACAAACATGGATGGGTGGACGGACATTATAAAGGGGTGGACCGGAAATTAGGGATGTGGAATGCTGGGAAGGCGCGTGGTGGATGGGTAGTGGACATCATCAATGGGGGACCAGAGGAGAGAAAGGAACCTGGAAGTGTTGGTGTTCTGTTTGTCCGGAATGGATTATGGCGGCGGCGCTTCGTCCTTTCTATGGGACGAGAGAGAGAGAGGTTAGTACCCTGCCTTTGTCCCCTGGCAAGACTTGTCATGATGTGCGTCGGGTCCTTAAGCTGCTCCCCATGCGCTCGTGCGTGACAGCACATAGACTTATTTTGCTCAACTGGAAGAGTCCAAACTCTCCCATTCTAAGTTAGTGGGTAACTGATGTTATATACCACCTGAAATTGGAAAAAATTAAATTTGAACTTAGAGGATCTGTACAAAACTTTTTCAAACCCTGGCAGGATCTGATCAATAACCTTTTAGAATAAGCATTTAAATTGAGGAAGCAGATTCTCTCCCCTTTTTTTACTCATTTTTATTTTTAATTATTTATTAATGTATCTATTTACTTATTTTTACTAGCTTAAAGTTTTACTCTACTGGCCTAGCTCTCTTTCCCATGGGTGAGGGTTGATTTGTTTTGAACCAAGTCTTGTAAAACTTGAATTATTTCTATGGAATGTTACTTGTTTTTTAAAATCAATAAAATCCAAAAAAAAAAAACAGGCATCAATGGAAGGACATACTCGGTAACCACAGAGCGTTTTAAATCAAGATAGACAAAGTGTGAGGGGGCTTGGCTTTTAGGGTGTTTTACTGGAAGGGGGATCAAAACCGTCAATTAAATTATGAGAAGCATTAGACTCCTATACATAATTGATGCAATTCATTCCCATGTCCCATATCACTGAAGGAGCCTATTGCAATTCCAGGCAGTGTACTCGGAGATCATATGCCCATGAGAAGCCCCTCCAGCATTCTGGCTTCTACTAACCATTCCAGCCTGGTTGCCAGTCCATTTACTCCCTCCTTTACAATGGATAGATTAATGGAGATGTGTCTTCTTGTGGCTGTGCATGCTTTTCCTTAAATTTTCATTGTCTGGACATGTGCAGAGGAGAGATGCTGAGTATATTGGGAAAAGGATGTTAAGGCAAAAGGAAAAGAGGAAGGCCTAAGAGAAGGTTTGTGGATGTGGTGAGAGAAGACATGCCGATGGTGGGTATGACAGAGCAGGATGACGAGGACAGAAAGATATGGAAAAAGATGATCTGCTGTGGTGACCCCCAATGGGAGCAGTCGAAAGAAGAAGAAGAAATTCTAAATGTGTCATACCCATTCACATGTCCAGGGTCAGTTCCTGCTTTATGCCCAACTGTCTACAGCTCCAAATAGGAGAAGGTACATTCAAGAAACAGATGGTTGGATGAACTCATATTCCTTCTTCCGAGTGCTCCAGTTAACTCCCACAGTCCAAAGACATGCAAGTTAGGCAGATTGGCAATGCTGAATTGCCATGTGTGGTGTGTGTTCACCCTGCAATGGACTGGCACCCTGTCCAAGGATTGATCTTGCCTTGTGCCCTGTGCTTTCTGGAATAGGCTTCACTCCCCTGCGTGTCCTTGTTCAAGATTGAATGCGCTTAGACAATGGTATGGTGTGGTATGGTATGAGCATTGAGTACAATGAGCTTGCAAAGTACCATTGTGGACAAATTTGTTGGTACCCCTACAGGAAAAAAAGAAGAACCCACAATTGTCTCTGAAATAACTTGAAACTGACAAAAATCATTGGCACCCATCATTGTTAATTTCATATTCAACAAAAATAAGACTTTACTGCTTTAGAGTTTTCATTCAGCACAGCATTTCAAATAATAACACAAATGAAAACAGCATAAACAAAAATGATGGGACCCTTAACCTGATATTTGGTTGCACAACCTTTAGAGGCCATCACTGCAAACAAGCGATTCCTGGAGCTCTCCATGAGACTTCAGCACCTGTCCACACATCCTGAACAAACTGGTCCAGCGTCTCAGGTTTGTCTTCTCCAGTCTGCAACTTTCAGTTCTTTCTACAGATGTCTGATGGGATTCAAATCAGGTCTCACAGAAGGCCACTTCAGAATAGTCCAATGTTTTGTTTGCAGCCATTCTTGGTGCTTTTTGCTGTGTGTTTTGGCTCATCATCGTGTTGGAGGGTCCATGACTTGCAACTGAGATAGAGCTTTATGACACTGGGCAGTACATGTCGCACCAGGATATCTTAGTAGTTTTTCATTATTCCCTGAACAGACTCAAGGCACCCCGTGCCAGACGCAGCAAAGCAGCCCCAAAACATAAGTGAGCCTCCTCCACGTTTCACAGCAGGTCTGATGTTCTTTTCTTTGAAAGCTTCATTGTTTTCATCTGAGGACACAGAGTTGATGTGAGTTGCCAAAAAGCTCCGGTTTTGTCACATCTGTCCAGAGGACATTCTCAAAGGAGGCTTCTGGCTTGTCAATATGTATTTTAGCAATTTCCAGTCTGGCTTTTTTATGTGGAGTCCTCCTGGGTCTTCTTCCATTCAGCCCACTGTCACTCAAAAAGCAACGAATGGAGTGATGAGACACTGCTGGACCTTGACCTTGGAGTTCAGCTTTTATCTCTTTGGAAGTTGCCCACTGCTTTTTGTCTACCATTCTCAATATCCTTCTGCCCATTCTGGGGTTGATTTTCCTCTTATGGTCTCGTCCAGGGAGGTTGGCTGCAGTCCTGTGGACCCTAAACTTCTTTATAATATTTGCAGCTGTTGTCACAGGAACATCAAACTCCTTGAAGATGATGATCTTCTCCCCTTTGCCTTTCCCATGCTGGTCTATCATTTTCTTTCCGGTCTCCTCAGACGATTCTCTCCTTTGGTTTCTCTGGTCCATGTTCAGTTTGGGATACACGATAACACCAAAGAGCAGAGGGACGACTTGTCTCCATTTAAATCATCTGAATGACTGATTGCACGATTGAAGATGTCTGTGATACGAATTCAGGAAAATGGTGAGTTTGTAAAATCACACAAATACAATTATTTAGAATGTGTAAGAGTCAGTCACAGAAAGGTAATGCTTTAAGTTAAATTCATATAGTGTTTGCTTGACTCCTATAGAAGAATAGCATGTGACAAAAGGCGCTATATCAACGTTCAACCCGACACAGACAGACTGGTAAAAGAAATTAATGTTTTTATTTTCTTTTTCTTCACCTGTGGGAACGCATTCCCCGTTTACCACAGGCACTACACAGTCCTACAAGCACAGTACCACACAATTCTTCTTCTCTCTCTTTTTCTCCACCACTTCTCTCCGGCAAGCTTTGTCTCCCTCCTCTCGGCTCTGGCTCCTGGGGTGGTGGTGACTGTTGACTCCTTTTATAGCCCACCCGGAAATGTTCCAGGTGTTTGACGACCTATTTCTGGCTGCACTTTTAGCTCAGGAAGAACAACAGCGCCCCCTGGCAGCACCTCCAAATCCCAACAGGGTTGTAGAGAACTCCATCTTAATTCCATGTGGAATACACACCACCCAGGGGGGCTGCCATCTAGTGTCCTGTAGGAGGTACTGTTTAGTCCATACTTGTTCCCCCGGACCATAGAGTCATATGAAAAAGTTTGGGAAACCCTCTGAGCCTGCATAATAATTGACTCTCCTTTCAACAAAAAAGATAACAGTGGTATGTTTTTCATTTCCTAGGAGTACTGTGGTGTTTTCTGAACAAAGATTTTTAGTGACACAGTATTTAGTTGTATGAAATTAAATCAAATGTGAAAAACTGGCTGTGCACAAATGTGGGTCCCCTTGTCATTGTGCTGATTTGAATGCCTGTCACTGCTCAATGCTGATTACTTACAACACCAAACTGGTGTGATGAGCTCGTTAAGCCTTCATAGAGAGGTGTGTCCTGTCATGAGATATAAAGGTATTTAAGGTGGTCAATCGCAAATTGTGCTTCCTTCCCTTTGACTCTCCTCTGAAGAGTGACAGCATGGGATCCTCAAAGCAACTCTCAAAAGATCTGAAAACAAAGACTGTTCAGTCTCCTGGTTTAGGGGAAGGCTACAAAAAGCCATCTCAGAGGTTTAAACTGTCAGTTTCAACTGTAAGGAATGGAATCAGGAAATGGAAGGCCACAGGCACAGTTGCTGTTAAACCCAGCAGGTCTGGCAGGCCAAGAAAAATACAGGAGCGGCATATGAGCAGGATTGTGAGAATGGTGACAGACAACCAACAGATCACCTCCAAAGACCTGCAAAAACATCTCGCTGCAGATGGCGTATCTGTACATAGTTCTACAATTCAGCACAATTTGCACAAAGAACATCTGAATGGCAGGGTGATGAGAAAGAAGCCCTTTCTGCACTCATGCCACAAACAGAGTCACTTGTTGTATGCAAATGCTCATTTAGTCAAGCCAGATTCATTTTGGAACAAAGTGCTTAAGACTGATGAGACAAAAATGGAGTTATTTGATCATAACAAAAAGCGCTTTGCATGGCGGAAGAAGAACACCGCATTCCAAGAAAAACACCTGCTACCTACTGTTAAATGTGGTGGAGGTTCCATCATGCTGTGTGGCTAGTTCAGGGACTGGGGCCCTTGTTAAAATCGAGGGTCAGATGAATTCAACCCACTATCAACAAATTCTTCAGGATAATGTTCAAGCATCAGTCACAAAGTTGAAGTTACGCAGGAGTTGGATATTCCAACAAGACAATGACCCAAAACACAGTTCAAAATCTACAAAGGCATTCATGCAGAGGGAGAAGTACAATGTGCTGGACTGGCAGTCACAGTCCCTTGACTTGAATATCATCAAAAATCAATGGGATGATTTGAAGCAGGCTGTCCATACTTGGCAGCTATCAAATTTAACTGAACTGGAGAGATTTTGTATGTAAGAATAGTCAAAAATACCTCCATCCAGAATCAGACACTCATCAAAGGCTATAGGAGGACAGCGTCTAGAGGCTGTTAGATTTACAAAAGGAGGCTCCAAGTATTGATGTCATATCTCTGTTGGGGTGCCCACATTTATGCTCCTGTCTAATTTTGTTATGATGCATATTTTCTGTTAATCCAATAAACTTAATGTCACTGTTGAAATACTACTGTTTCCATAAGGCATGTCATATTAAAAGGAAGTTCAGCCAATGAGAAACAAATATGCAAAGAATTAAGAGGGGTTCCCAAACTTTTTCATATATAGAAGAGGCGTCCCGGCCGTCCACCACAAGCTATTAGAATATGGTATAGCCTTTTCCCCCCTGTAAGTTAATAAGAGATTGAACTTTCTTGCTATAACTAAGATACAGGGTGTTAACTGAGTCGGTTGTTGTTTAGAACAAGTCCCATTGCAAGCAGGGACTGAAAGACACGTACAGGATAAGCATACAGTTTTCTGACCGTTTAGAAATGGTCCAGCTGTATGAGAGAACTTAAAGAAACAAACAAGATGTAAGCCTTAAACAGAACTTTTCTTTTCCAGCAATCCCATTTTTTTCTCTATTTCGGTATGAACTGTTTGACTTTGAATTTTTATTACAGTTTTTAAAACGAAGATATTTTGTCTGTGGAATCATTTCAGCGCGTCAAGCTTTTTTGCCAGAATCCCATGAAGCATTCTGAGGCTGCAGAACTTCGGTAATATTGGGTAAACGCAGCTACAGGATGTTTTCTAGGGATCCCGACAAAATGTGTCCAGGCCATGTTAGAAGAACTTTGTGATGAGATAAGTGACACTTGATCTCCTGTCACACTTGATCTCTGCTTTACTTGATGACATATCTAAAGTATGCAGGTATACAGGGGGCAGTTGGTTTTCATTTTTGTCACTTTTCGGGAGGCAGACGGCACTTTATAATGAGGTCTAAGGGGACCAACAGATTTGTCCAGGCTTGTATACCAATATGGGATCGTTTTATTCATTCATGATTGGGAATTAAAAAAAAATGTTTTTGAGTCTCTACGCAGTACATTAAAACGTCTGAGCCCATTTCGTCTTGAGGAGCTCTTTTTTATCCTAGTATCGATTTCCCCTCTAACTCACCATTAGTGTTGCTCAGTAATGGAAATTCTTTGTAATTGGCAGGATGCTCCCTGCTGCTGTCAGATTTCTCTGATAGCTGCTGTCTGATTGTTGTCCCTCGATTTAAGTACAGGATGAACGTGCAGATGACGGTGTCCTTCTTTATTGTGTATTTCAGCCTGGCCATTCTACCTAGACTAGGTCTTAAATGAATTTTTTTTTATATTCTAACTGTAACGGCGTGCCATCCATCCACCTGTTCACCCATTTTCTCAATTCTTTTTCAGGATGGGGCTGTGCAAAGATCTGCCAATCCCAGAATTATTGGATGTAAGACAGGTGTCCTCCCTGCAGTTTTTGCAATTGTGTGTTCATTCACATTCTCTGTGACGATTTCAAGCTTCCAGTTAAGGTAATGTGTACACCATAACTAATGTGGCAGAAAACGGATTGCCCAGAAAACCCCACACAGACACAGACAGTTGCCAGTTAACTGTAGGACACGTTTCATGTTGCCAGTTAAGGTCATGTCTTTTTGATTTTTCAAGTGCATTCAATGCCATTCAACCCATCCATCCATCCATCCATTATCCAACCTGCTATATCCTAACCACAGGGTCACAGGGGTCTGCTGGAGCCAATCCCAGCCAACACAGGGCACAAGGCAGGAAACAACCCCCGGGCAGGGCGCCAGCCCACCGTAGAACATACACACACACACACACACCAAGCACACACTAGGGACAATTTAGGATCGCCAATGCACCTAACCTGCATGTCTTTGGACTGTGGGAGGAAACCGGAGTACCTGGAGGAAACCCATGCAGACACGGGGAGAACATGCAAACTCCCCATCCAACCCTTAATTCTTAAAGATAAACTGGTGAGGATGACAATGGTTTTCCTACCTTCACCTCCTGGATTCATAACTATGTGACTGGATGACTGCAGTTTGTCAAACTGGGGAACTGTGTCTCTGGGACGGTAGTATGCAACGTTGGGGCCCCCCAAGGGACTGTTTTGGCCCCATTCCTGTTCACGTTATACACATCAGACTTTAAACATAATTCAGAATTACACCTATCATACAGCTGTTGTGGTGTGTATAAGGAATGGGCAGGAAGGGGAATACAAGGATCTGATTGGACCAACAAGAACTGCCTGGTTCTGAACACAATGAAGACCAAGCAGGATAAGCTAACCCGACCTTCAGCCTGTGTAGAAAAGGCGCTATATAGCCGCCTGACCCGGTACAGAAGGACACAGAGGCATGTATAAACACACAAGGACTTTTATTTTTCTTCACCCGTGGGCGCACGTCTTCCCCGTGACCCACAGGCAATACACAGTCCCAAAAGCACAATCCCAATCACAGCAACAACACACTCTTCTCTCCCACCACTCCTCCGCAAGCTTCGTCTCCTTCCTCCCAACTCTGGCTCCCTGAGTGGTGGTGGCTGGCCCTTTTTATAACCCACCTGGAAGCATTCCAGATGCTTGACTACCTGGTTCTAATTGTACTTCAATGGGTGGGGCTGAAGATTCGACCAGCCGGGCTGCAGACTCCATGCAGCTCCCCCTAGTGGCCATCTGAGCCCCCAACCAGGCTGTGGAGGACTCCATCTCCCATGGAGCCATGCGCTAGGCTGGGAGATCACCGTCCGCCAGGGAGACTGCCACCAAGCGTCCCGGGGAAGGTATTGAGCTGCTCATGGTGGCTTCCCCGGAACAGATGCAGCAGGGGCGTCCCTGCCGGGCATGGGACCCGGCTGTCCTTCACACCTGTTAACATCCAAGGGGAGGACATTGAAATGGTGCAGACTTACCGTATTTTTCGCTCCTTAAGACCCACCTGACCATTAGACGCATGTAGGTTTAGAGCAGGAAAACAAGAAAAAAAATATTCTGAACCAAATGGAGTACTAATATATTTAATAAAATATAGCAGAATAATATTTCAACCATGTAAAGTCAACAGCAGTATTAAGAGCCATCATCACTGTCATTAGCAAATGAGAAGAGACTTTAAGGTTCAAGCACTCTTCTAGTTTTCTGGAAACCCCAAGAGCTCCTCATCGCTAGTGTCAGAATTTATGAAGCTCAGTTGCTCACAGTCACTTTGCAGGAACACGTACCTATCACGTGGCATAACCTGTCCAAAGCTACCAGGGGACAAAGCACGTTTGGACCAATGCTCCCTGAAGTTATATCACCAGTCTAGTCCCAGCTCAACAACAACAACAACATTTATTTCTATAGCACATTTTCATACAAAAAGTAGCTCAAAGTGGTTTACATAATGAAGAGAAGAAAAATAAAAGACAAAATAAGAAATTCAAATAAGGCAACATTAGTTAACATAGAAAAGGAGTAAGGTCCGATGGCCAGGGTGGACAGAAAAAACAAAAAAAAAAACTCCAGAGAGCTGGAGAAAAAAATAAAATCTGCAGGGGTTCCAGGCCACGAGACCACCCAGTCCCCTCTGGGCATTCTACCTAACATAAATGAAATAGTCCTCTTTGTAGTTAGGGTTCTCACGGAGTCACTTGATGCTGATGGTCGTACAGACTTCTGGCTTTTAATCCATCCATCATTGTTGGAACATCATGGTACTTAGAGTAGATGGTGGTGGCGCAAGCCACCACCAAAAGGACACCGGAAAAGGAAACAGAACAGAGAGTAGGGGTTAGTACAGATTTTAGAGCCACCATGAATAGTTATTATAATGAATTGGATATACAGAGTATCAGGATTAAATTACAGTGAAGTTATGAGAAGGCCATGTTAAAGTAATGTGTTTTCAGTAGTTTTTTAAAGTGCTCCACTGTATTAGCCTGGCGAATTCCTACTGGCAGGCTATTCCAGATTTTAGGTGCATAACAGCAGAAGGCCACCCGCCTCACCACTTCTTTTAAGTTTTGCTCTTGGAATTCTAAGGAGACACTCAGTTGAGGATCTGAGGTTGCGATTTGGAATATAAGATGTCAGACATTCCGATATATAAAATGGGGCAAGATTATTTAAGGCTTTATAAACCATAAGCAAAATTTTAAAGTCAATCCTGAATGACACAGGTAACCAGTGTAGTGACATCAAAACTGGAGAGATGTGCTCGGATTTTCTTTTCCTGTTAAGGATTCTAGCAGCTGCATTCTGCACTCGTTGCAAACGATTTATGTCTTTTTTTGGGTATTCCTGAGAGGCGTGCGTTACAGTAATCTAGTCGACTGAAAACAAACGCGTGAACTAATTTCTCAGCATCTTTCAATGATACAAGAGGTCTAACTTTTGCTATGTTTCTTAAGTGAAAAAATGCTGTCCTAGTGATCTGATTAATATGCGATTTAAAATTTAGATTACAGTCAACAGTTACCCCTAAGCTTTTTACCTCCGTTTTGACTTTTAATCCTAATGCTTCCAGTTTATTTCTAATAGCCTCATTGTATCCATTATTGCCAATCACTAAGATTTCGGTTTTCTCTTTATTTAACTTGAGAAAGTTACTATTCATCCATTCTGAGAAACAAGTTAGACATTGTGTTAGTGAATCAAGAAATTTGGTGTCATCAGGTGCTATTGATAAATACAGCTGTGTGTCAGCATAGCTGTGGTAGCTCACGTTGTGCCCTGAGATAATCTGACCTAATGGAAGCATGTAGATTCAGAAGAGCAGCGGACCCAGGATAGAGCCTTGTGGAACACCATATAGGATATCATGTGTCTTTGAGTTGTAATTACCACAACTAACAAAGAATTTTCTCCCTGCCAGGTAGGATTCAAACCAATTTAAGACGCTGCCAGAGAGGCCCACCCACTGACGAAGGCGATTTCTAAGAATATTGTGATCAATGGTGTCAAATGCGGCACTCAGATCTAGGAGGATGAGAACAGATAAATGGCCTCTGTCTGCATTTACCCGCACTACTACTTTAACGAGTGCAGTTTCTGTGCTGTGATTTGTTCTAAAACCTGACTGAAATTTATCAAGAATAGCATGTTTATTGAGGTGCTCATTTAACTGCATAATGACTGCCTTCTCTAGAATTTTACTTAAGAAAGGCAGGTTAGAGATGGGTCTAAAATTTTCAAGAGCAGAGGGGTCGAGGTTATTTTTCTTAAGTAGAGGTTTAACTACAGCAGTCTTAAGACAGTCTGGGAAGACCCCCGTATCTAATGACAAATTTACTATGTCAAGAACATTATCAATTAGCACGCCTGATACTTCTTTGAAAAAATTTGTTGGTATTGGGTCAAGGGCACAGGTGGAGGGTTTCATTTGAGAAATTATTTTATGTAAATCAGGTAAATCTATCCTAGTGAAGGAGTTTAATTTGTTTATAACGGAATACTGGGGTTAAAAAGGATCCTTAGTGTTGGGGAGATATACTATGTTATTTCGACTATCATTAATTTTTTGATTGAAAAATACAGCAATAGCCTCACAGGTTTTACTTGAAGTAGTTAGGGTGCATTCCTTTGAGTTACTTGGGTTTAACAGACGATCAATCGTTGAGAATAAGACTCTGGGATTACTAGCATTGTTATTTCGATTTGTAATGCCACAAAGCCCTTCATTTCGTCTTTTGTTGTGGGTTTCCACTTTGAGAATCCGGTGCAAGTGATGCGCAGCCCGCGATTCAAAACGTTGCTCTGCATACCTGTTTGCCTCATCCAACAGTAGCTGAAAGGCACCCTCAGGAGAGAGCAGCCTGAAGTAGTCCAGCGGCTGGTGATCTGACATGTCCAACAGCAAGCTATGCTGTCTTGTGAAGTCCGGTAGCCAGTTTGGCTCCCACGGATCAATGTCTGGGTATTCCTCCCACATAAACCTTGCCGTAGGTGCGTTGGCTGCGTGAATGCGATCAGCTGATGCCAGTTCCTCACTCTTGCTCGATCTCCTGATCATTCTCAACAAAATCAGATTCTGAAAAATCAGAGTCCGACTCAGCGATAATGAGCAAAACATCGTCTGCTGAGAATTTTGTTTTCTGCACTCGCTTCACTCCCTCGTGAGATGTCAATGCCATCTTGCCTTTGTTTGCATTTCGTAACTCACACACACACAAGGATTACATCCCAAGTCAATGAGTCTAACATTCCTCCGAGAAGAGAGGGAATGCCTGTAACGTAACGGTGAGTTTTGTCGCCATTAACAGCCGATTGTCGCCCTCTACCCCTGGATGTTGACTTTTGTCCGGTAATACACATCACGGTCTGTGACGCAATATTTGCTCCGTAAGGGCTCGTTTATACTTCATGCTCAGAACGTGTACGCGCCCGCATCATGGCTGTCACGCATTCCCAGCATTCATTTGATGCGTCCTCTGAGCAGGTCCTCAGAAATTAATGCGACACGTGTGCAAGTTGCAGTCCCAGCAAAAGTCGGGGGGCGCAGTGTGCTAAAAGTTGGAACATGACGTCAGAGTCTCTGTTTACTATCTACATGTGACAGAAAGCTGCTTTGCAGATCCAACGAGATCGATGTGCGCACTACAATATTTGATGAGTGGTTTGATGTGGTGAAGTAAAATGCCGACATACAAATGTATTCGTGGTGCTTTTATATTCAAGTGTCGCATATTCCCGATCGTAATGACACGATACATTTTAAAAGTCTCACATACCGTCTTCTGTGCCGTCTTTTTTTCTAGGGCTTCCTCCGATCCTGACAGCAGTGGATCGGCAGCAATAGATCACCACACTGAGCACATTACATTTATGATATTCCAACTCTCTGCACATTTAGAATCCTTAGATTTATACTTGATATCACTTTCATGATGAAATACATTAAAGTATGTATGTTACATTTTACAGATAAATCGTTAATTTCGTTTAAATAATGAATGCTGTTAATAATTACACACATGGGGGTGACACGGTGGCGGAGCGTTAGCGCTGTTTTCTTGCAGGGAGTCACATCGCTGATATTCCCTGCCTGGAGTTTGCATGTTTTCCTGCTGGGTTTCCTTTCAAAGATATGCAGGTTTGGTGACACTAAAATGACACTGGTGTATGTGAGTGCTTGTATTCACCTTGCGATGAGCTGATGCCCGTCCAGGGATTGTTTCAGCCTTGTGCCCAATGCTAGCTGAAATCGACAGATCCCTGGACTGATGAATTTAATCATTAAACATCCTTTTCAGAGATATTGCGGTAAGGTGTAATCAGAATTTAATGGGTGTTCCAGGCAATTCACAACACAGCGAAGCCGAACCTGTTCTCACCGTGATAATATCTCGCACTGCCACCTGGTGGATTCCTCCAGATTTACGTAAAGTACGCATGCAAGTATAAACAGTACAACGCTTGTGTAGCAGGAGCGTCCGCTGCAACATGCGTCGCGTGAAGTATAACCCCGGCCTTAGACACACAGACATTTCCACCCTTCTTTTGGCGAAAAAAAATGTGTCTTATGGAGCAAAACATATGGTATACAGCAGGGAAAAGAAGTATTGAATGCGTCAACGTTTTTCTCAATGGGGCTATTGACGTGAAATTTTCACCAGATGTCGGTAACAACTCAATCCACACATACAAAGAAATCAAAACCAATAAGTCCATAAAATGAAGTTCTGTGTAATAAAGTGGAATGACACAGGGAAAAAGTATCGAACACATGAAGAAACAGAGGTGCAAAAAGGCAGGGAAAGCCAAGAAACCTGCTGACATCTGTCAATCCTGATAGCCCCCTATAATCAGTGCAAATGAATATCCGCTGGTTTAGTCCTAATTGATGGCCTATAAAAAGGTTTCTCATTCCCAAGAAGCATCTCATGATGGGTAAAAGCAAAGAGCTCTCTCAACACCTTATTGTTGCCAAACATCCTGATGGCATTGGTGACGGACGTATTTCTAAAATTCTGAATGTTCCATCGAGCAGTGCCGACGTGACCTCTGGAGTGACGAATCACGCTATCCGATGAACCAGTCTGGGTTTGGCGGTTCCCAGGAGAACAGTACTCGCCTGACTGCATTGTGCCAAGTGTAAAGTTTGGTGGTGGGGGGGGATTATGGTGTGAGGTTGTTTTTCAGGGGTTGGACTTGGCCCCTTAGTTCCAGTGAAAGGGACTCTTAATGCTTCAGCATACAAACCAGTCGGGGCCACATCTCACTCACATGCCAGCCTCTGTTCGAGTCACTCTACCTCACGCCACGTGTTGGAGCGCACCTTGCCTCCGCTTAGCTAGCGATACCTGTTTGTTCAGCAGACATTATCATCTAGAGATTGGTAAAGAGTAACGTTAGATGTTGAACAAAGAGAGATACATATTCTTACATTTTTTACATTTTTAAAAAAAAAGTTTGTCCTGTGGCAGCACGGTGGCGCAGTGGGTAGCGCTGCTGCCTCGCAGTTAGGAGACCCGGGTTCACTTCCCGAGTCCTCCCTGCATGGAGTTTGCGTGTTCTCCCCGTGTCTGCGTGGGTTTCTTCACACAGTCCGAAGACATGCAGGTTAGGTGGATTGGCGATTCTAAATTGGCCCTAGTGTGTGCTTGGTGTGTGGGTGTGTTTGTGTGTGTCCTGCAGTGGGTTGGCACCCTGCCCGGAATTGGTTCCTGCCTTGTGCCCTGTGTTGGCTGGGAATGGCTCCAGCAGACCCCTGTGTTCAGGACAGTTAGTAATATAATATATTAAAATATAATCATTTTAAGCAAGGCTACATTTTTATTTCCATCATTCACAGGTACAAAATACAAAAAAAATAAAAAAGGGCCTGAAGCAAAAGTTTGGGCCACCCGACATGGTAAGCACTTAGTAATACCCCCTCTTTGGCGAGTATCACAGCTCGTAAACGCTTTTTGTTGTCAGCTTTCAGTTCTTACTTGGGGTATTTTCGCCCATTCGTCCTTGCAAACGGCTCTTTGGGCCTGTCTCGCATGCACTGCTCTTTTGAGATCTCTACGTCGGGGGTCTGTGAGGGCCATGCCAGAACTGTCAGCTTGTGCCTCTTGAGGTATTCCAGGTATTGTAGATTTTGAGGTGTGTTTCAAATCATTAGCTTATATATAGTTGTCGGTCGAGTCAAGACGAAATGTTGGGTGCCAACTTAAAATAGTAAAGTGTCTTAAAGTAGCAAGTGTTTGGTGGCACGGTAGGGAAACTAAAGTGAAATATGTGGTTTAAAAGCTCTGGAGAGCGGTCACACTTTGGGGCCAGAGCTCCATAGAGCGGATAGTTCATCTCATCATCATTTCATAAACACCTCCCTTTTGTAGTTCCCAAATCAATTGGTGGGGGGGGGGGGGGCAGGGGCATTCTATTGCCCTTAATGAGCATCTTCTCTGAGGTGAGGGTGACAAAGAGAAAGAAGAGTCAGTGATTGCATCCCCTGGTGTCCTGGGATGGTAGTGCTTAACAAAGGACAAAAGAGATCATAAAGAGTTGGGGCACCAAATGGCAAACTCCGTATAATTGTTGACAAAATAACAATTTAAAGATAATCATGAGAACAGCTTCTTAGATGCGAGTCCAAGTATGAACTGACTCAAGCTTAGCGGATCTTCCAGTTTTAAGTCCTTCTGGCAGGAAGAGGGGGCACAGAGAGCAGAAGTGACGTCAGTGGTGTGTCAATCTTCAGGTCTGCAAATGGAGGAGGAGAGACGGCAGTAGGAGAAGGCGCCAACCCCTGGAGCAGCCAACAGAGTGTAACTGCAGACCGCAGTACCTATGAGGTCAGTCATGTAACATCCCAACATTATGAAACGCCCTCAACATCAGTCACGTAACACCCATCGCATTAAACTATGATTGGCATTAGGGCCCCGTTACATTGTTGGTTAAGATTTGGGTTGTAGGAGGGTTATCTCAGTCAAAGGGTGTCTTGTGACTGACGTTGGTGGGCATTACCTGATCTATGTCATAGGTATTGTACGCTGCAGCTAGACCCTTCTTGGAGTAGTGGGGAATTACAATCACTAGAGTCCTTAAGCTGTCCCCTATAGGTATGTATGTATTCAGAAAGTATTGAGACCCCTTTGCTTTCTGCACAATTTATTACGTTGTAGATTTAATTTTAAAATGAATACATTTGCCAATTGTGCCCTGTGCTGGCTGGGATTGGCTCCAGCAGACCCCCCGTGACCCTGTGTTAGAATATAGCGGGTTGGAGAATGACTGACTGACTGACTGACATTTGCCAATTTTGCCCATCGATCTACACTCAATGACACATAATGACAAAGTGAAGACACGTTTCCAGAAAGGGTTTGCAAATTTTCTAAAAATCAAAAACTGACATGAATACTTATATGCTGTATTTTAGCGGAGTTAACACAGTTGTTGCTTTTAACCCCATCCTTAAAAACATCACAGTAAGTTTTGTTTCTTTTTTTTTTTTCATGATAACCCATGGATGAGATCAGCAGAAGACCATCATGGAAGGCATGCACACTGTTTGCCGTCGCCTGCTGTAAGTAGGGTGCATTTTCACACTTGCTCTCTTGTTTTCCTTTTCTTTAAGATCTCTGTTTTCATAACACTTTCGTCAAGTACCCAAGCACATTGGCTCCTGTTTAGGACCCTTTAATAAATCCAAGCAGCATAAAAGAACGCAGACACTGAAAATGGGGATGCAAATGCACTCCAGACTGAAAGGTCTTTCGGGCAGATTGATGCATAATGTACAGTTGCTATAGCAACAGCCTCCAGGGGGGGGGGTTGTGTGTAGTTCCCTTGGAAACCGGTGCCATGCTGAGAGAGGGGCAGGTGCCTTCAAGGAGGCAAAGGAGAATTTGAAATGAGCCTGGCCGTTAAATGCTCGAGCCTTTTAATGGTGATGCAGGATTTAACGAATCTCTGCGGCATTCATTAAAGAAGGGTGGGCACGTAACTGGCCACCCTTTCCCTTTATCAGGATAGTGTGCAAGTCCTGTCCTGAAATCTACCAGTTGTCTTATTTTTAAATAACAGAACGGATTGGTGACAAAGTGGAGGTACAGCACAGTTTTTTCATTGGATACTGTTTGCCGTAAAGAGAACGTTAGGGTCTGTAACAAGCAGGGGGTCTCGTTTATACATTATGGGGTTTCAGGCCTCCTCATGTCGCTTTTTACATATCAGTGATGCCTTCAGGCGTGGCCCTTTATGCTCACAAGATTTCTGTCACACGCAGGCCTTCTGTCTGCCAGCCAGAAGTGGGACACGCCAACTGAGAATTTGAATAGAGGGCAGTTTTAAAGAAAAGAGGGAGACGATCTCTTCACGTTAGGTATTGCAAGAAAAATGTGGGCCTGGCTGCTTGAATGTTAACTTGAAGACTCTTGAAATGTCTGCTGAGGATGGCGTTACACACTGCTGTGCTCACGGCAGCTATTTACATCATAGTAATAATAATTTGTTTTATTTATATAGCACCTTTGCCATACTCAAAGTTTGGGATAAAAGACAAAGCTGGGGATGCCTAAACCCAGGAAACTAAATACACAATGATCTTTAAGGTCTGTTATCTATACAAATTAAATCGTAATGCACCCCCCCAATGCCCCCACTGTCTCTCTTTTTATTTTTTGACTTCATCTGATGTTATTTATCCATTTTGCACACTAACATTTCACTTCAAACCTCAGGTCATATCCTACCTGTTTGTTTGTCAGTTTGTCTTTTATTGGGCCCCTTACTATTAATTATTTCATCCTTTTCTAGTTCAATTGGTGTCATTTTATACCTTTACTAGCTTCTCTGCCCATCTAAGACGGGCTGAAATCTAAATAACCACAGTAGACCTCAGTGTTAATGTTTGCAGTGCACCATCTACTGGAATACATTTAGTAAAAAATGTAGCAATAAAATGCATTGCATTTTTCATTCCAACAGATGGCACATCACAAATATTTGTAGTAATAAAATGCATCTCTACAAGTATTTGTGATGCGCCATCTGTTGGAATGATGCAATGCATGCGTTTCTGTTATATGCTATTTCGTACGAAATTTGTAAAAGCAGTGTTAATGTTTTTGGTGCACCATCTGTTGGAATGACAAATGCAATGTGTATGTCTCTTTTACATGCCATTTGGTTTGTTGTTGAATCTTTTCTAGTTTAAAATATGTCTCATCTCCCAGTTTGCATTTTAAATTTTTTTTTTGAGTTCACTAGCATAACTCTTTCTTTGCCAATCATACAAAAACAGCCAAACTGATTTTCACAAATGCTTACACGTAAGTTGATCCAACATCATATACAGACCACATGACATTTCAGAAATTAAATTGTGGAAGGAGGCTTTGTAATCGCAGGACAACCCAAAATCATCACGTTACTTCAAAATGGCTGAGTCAGTCAGTCAGTCAGTCATTTTCCAACCTGCTATATCCTAACACAGGGTCACGGGGGTCTGCTGGAGCCAATCCCAGACAACACAGGGCACAAGGCAGGAACAAACCCCGGGCAGGGCACACACACACACACCAAGCACACACTAGGGACTATTTAGGATCACCAATACAACTAATCTGCATGTCTTTGGGCTGTGGGAGGAAACCAGAGGCTGAGTCAGTCTTGATGAAATTTTGCATGTATAAGCCCAAATTCAGACATCACATGACTGGGTCACGGCCCATAGAAAAAGAAACACTACTCTTGACCAATGAATGAGAGGAAGAGGCAGATCTGTAATTCAAGAACACCGTCTTATGCAAATGTGCCTCTTCTGTTTATGCTTTATGCCGATTTTTATGGAAGTATCAATAATGTTTTAGCGAAAAATGCAAGTATTCTTCATGTTTTGAGCATATGTCTGGATAGTGGACACGTGGATTATGTGCCAAAAGTAATACGACAATTATTTCCTTTTGGCCATAGAGATATTTCACATCGCTTGCTGTTGTACAGCACTGGCCGCCATTGGATTCTGTCATATCATAAACTCTTTTTATGTCATTCAGAATGAAAACACGAAACTAAAAATTTTTCTTAACCATCACTACAGACTAGATAGATAGATAGATGTGAAAGGCACTATATAATAGATAGATAGATGTGAAAGGCACTATATAATAGATAGATAGATCTGAAAGGCACTATATGATAGATTGATAGATAGATCTGAAAGGCACTATATAATAGATAGATAGATAGATAGATAGATAGATAGATAGATAGATAGATAGATAGATAGATAGATAGATAGATAGATAGAAACTTTACTAATCCCAAGGGGAAATTCACTACAAGACATAAAAAAATGTATCATTTTTGGATGGACTATTTCTTTTAAAAAGTGAAACATTCGGCATGACTTCAACTCCAAATTTGTTTACTGTGTCAGTTTTACTTTGAGGTTCGTAACTTTAACTTGTATAGTTTTTTTATTTTTTATTTTTCTTTTACTCACTTAGCAGTGATGTCAGATGTAGGTGGGGCTGGATAACCGAGTATTACCATATAAGGAAGGTATGATGTTAGGTGTGTATTTATTTGTGTATTCAGTTTTCTGATAATGCTCTTCTTTATTCAGTACTGGTAGTGCTTCGTTGTGGGACAGTCTTAGGTGACCCCGTTTCTCCTTTCTTATGTAAACTTTACCAGAATGCACAAATCCTAACTGTTAGCCCTCATATGTTACACTAACTTTTATACTTATGCCCTCATGCAGCTGGATAGAGAACTAGATCAAGCAGGAGAAAGAAAATTACACATTTTATTTACACTACCGGTCAAAAGTTGTAGAACACCTCTGTTGTTTTAGTTTTTATGGAAATGCCTGTAGGTTAATGTCTTAATGTTTCATGAAATCAAGGCATAGATCAAATAAACAACGGTAAATAAGTCAAGGAAGTGTACAAAATTTTATTTAAATTTTGGATTCTTCAAAGTAGCCCCCTTTTTCCTGATCTAACAGCCAAACTGTGGTAACCCTTTTGATTCAGAATGCCAGTCACTCTGTGCAAGTCACCAACTGTGCCTCCAACAAATTAACCCCAGACCATCACATTCACTCCTCCATGTTTGACAGTTGGTGTTGCACACTGAAGAACCATCACCATCACCAACTCGACGGTATACAAAACACCCTGAAGATTTAAAATTTGGATTCATTAGTCCCTAAGACTTTCTTCCAGTCTGCAGTAGTCCACAGCTGGTATTTCAAGGCCTTATTTTGTCCTTTAACACTAGAATTACCAGAGCCTACGAAAAAACTCGTAGATCCGTCCCACCTTAAATCGCTTTGCTCCTCTCCATCAGCGTCTTTTGTCCTGTAAATGTGTTGATAAGCAGCAAGCAGCCTGCTATCACATCCCCCACCGCCGCACAGTTTTCTCAGCTCAAGTCTGTTTACCTGCGTGTCAGTTGCTTGGAGTTGTATAGAGTGAGAAGTCAAGCAAAATTACACCTTTTATAAATACTACATGGTTATATGGAACACATGCATTTTGTTTGTGTTCCGTATCTACAACAATCTATGTACAATAAACACATCGTTAAAACAGTAACTTTTTCATGTTTTAGTAATAATTGACAAAATGTAGACATGAAGTGTATAATGTGTGAAGCCGGAATTCCAAATATCAAAGAAACACTTTCACAAAAGGTACAAATAAAACAGAACGAGTGCGCTTCTATTGAAGAATATAACTGCAGAAAAAGAACCCTCATTAGGGTGCGACATTGACACGCAAATGCTACGACCGCTTCGGTGGTGCAACGGTATCAACTGTTGACTGGTAATCAAAACACGGGTTCGACCCCGGACGAGTTTTGAGAAGTGAGCTGCTCTTATTCTTACTATTTTAGAATAAGAACATACATTTGATTTCAGTCTGTAACAGCCGGTGTAAATGTATGATACTGGTAAAGGTTAGCTTTGTTTTGTTTTTTTATATTTAGTTTTATTCTCTCAGTTGCGTTCAGGATCCTGCCACCCCCACCCCAACCTTCTGACGCTGCTGTTTTTGCATAAAGACGCGCTATAAAGCTCTGCAGTCTACTTGTGACTTTACGCTGTGGGAAGTAAGTAAATAAACCAAAGTAAATAAGTAACTAACATTCGATCTGGCTCTTACAGTATATACAAAGTACAGCGACGGCAGCTTCCACCTGCAGCTATAGACTCTCCACTCTAGTGTTTAGATCTGGACGGTGTGTGTACCCCAAAGAAAAACTTTAAACTCATCTGTTCAGGAAGGCTTTTAGCTCTACTTGACTTTATTACCCTTCTCTCAGTTTACCTCCATGTCAAGACGCTCATGTAACCTGTGTGTGTGTGCGAGACCATCGATTATGTTGTCTGGTAGGCTTTTCTCTGAATTCACTATCTTTCTCTTCTCTATTTATTTATCTGGTTTAGGACAATGCTATATACCCTGCCATTCTTTCTTAAACTCTGTAAAGCGCCTTGAGCATGGGAAAGGCGCTATATAAATAAAATGTATTATTATTATTATTATTTGTTTCAACTTACAAGGCTTCATTTCCTTTAATTGCTGCAGAACATCAGTAGGTTGTAACCTGTTAGTTGTTTCCTGAAGAAGGCCAATTTGTAATATTCTGAAATTTCCTTTTTAAAATTTTAATTTAAACCTCTGGCATTTTACTGTTTACCTTTACACCATTTTAGGTCATTCAATGCATTTCAGCTGATTAAATCTGAAGAAAAACTGAGGTGCTCTAAAACATTTGACCAGTAGTGTACTGTATGTGTTGTAGGGTCGTCTTACCCTGATCTTCTCCCTGGTTTCCTTCTGGTACACCTCCCATGCAGATCTAATTTATGCTGCCTCTGTCTAATGGTGGACTCGTGCACTTTGACATCAACAGAGGCAGAAGCTATGTGGAGGTCACATGATTAAACTCTGTGGTTCTCAGATAACTTCTTTCAGCATCTTGTGTTTTGCCGTCAGGCTGAAATCGCTGGGGTGGCCTGACCTGGACAAGTTGGCAATTATTTGAAATCTTCTCCACTTGTAGATGATCTTCAGAACAGTCGAGTGGTTGATTTCCAATTTGTTGGAGATCTTTTGAAATTCTGTTTTACCCAGACTCTTTGGCGTCTAGAACCTTCTTTCTGAAGACCTTGGAGAGCTCTTTGGATCTCGGCCCGGTGATAACACAAACTTCAACAACAAAGAGCAAACCAAACTAAAAAACCTGAAGTTAAAATGGGACAAATTCACATGAGACCCCCTCTCTCATGATGTTCTAAACATTTGCACCTGATTCTAATTTGAGGCAGTGATAAATGGATGGCAGGACTTACTTTTTCCACCTGCAAAATTCGCATCTAGGTTTATTTATATTAAACAATGGACTACAAAATGGAAATGTGGCAGGATGTTTGTTATATTATATCACCTTTATCAGTAGACACTGTTTGAATGACGTTCAAGTCTTGATATTCCACGTTTGTTTAAAAAGAAAATTATATACTGCTCAAAAAAATTAAAGGAACACTTTTTAATCAGAGTACAGCATCAAGTCAATGAAACTTGTGGGCTATTGATCTGGTCAGTGAAGTAGCAGGGGAGCTTGTTAATAAGTTTTAGATGCTTTGGTGCACTAGAGGGGCAACAATGAGATGACCCCCAAAACAGGAATGACTGGTTTAACAGGTGGGGGCCACTGACATTTTTCCCTCCTCATCTGTTATTTCACTCATTTTGCATTTGTCTACGGTCAGTGTCACTACTGGTAGCAGGAGGCCATACCTGGACACTACAGAGGTGGCACAGGTAGTCCAACTTCTCCAGGATGGCACATCAATATGTGTCTCCCATTGCCAGAAGGTTTGCTGTGTGTCCCAGCACAGTCTCAAGGGCATGGAGGAGATTCCAGGAGACAGGCAGTTCCTTTAGGAGAGCTGGACAGGGTCCCTCGTAGAAGGTCCTTAACCCATCAGCATGACCCACCGATATCTGCTCCTTTGGCCAAAGAGGAACAGGATGAGCACTGCCAGAGCCCTACAAAATGACCTCCAGCAGGCAGGCCAATGGTGTGAATGTCTCTGACCAAACAATCAGGAACTGACTTCATGAGGGTGGCCTGAGGGCCTTACATCCTCTACTGGGCCCTGTGCTCACTGCCCGCCCGGCACCGTGGAGCTCGATTGGCATTTGCCATAGAATACCAGAAAATTGGCAGGTCGAGCACTGGCGCCCTGCGCTGTTCACAGATGAGAGCAGTTTCACCCTGAGTACATGTGACAGACGTGAAAGGGTCTGCAGAAGCCGTGGCGAACGTTATACTGCCTGTAACATCGTTCAGCATAACCTGTTTGGTGGTGGGTCAGTGATGGTCTGGAGAGGCATATCCATGGAGGGACGCACACACCTCTACAGGCTAGACAATGGCATCTTGACTGCCATTAGGTATCGGGATGAAATCCTTGGACCCATTGTCAGACCCTACGCTGGTGCAATGGCTTCTGGGTTCCTCCTGGTGCACAACAATGCCCGGCCTCATGTGATGAGAGTATGAAGGAATTGATACCATTGACTGGCCCCCACGCTCACTCGCCTGACCTCAATCTAATAGAACACCTCTGGGTGTGACATTATGTTTCGGCCCATCCATCAGACTGTCCAGGAGCTCAGTGATGCCCTGGTCCAGATCCCCCAGGACACCATCTGTCATCTCATTAGGACATTGTCAGGCATGCATACAAGTACATAGGTGGGGGGGGCATACAAACTACTGAGTATGATTTGGAGTTGCTGCAGCGTAATTTCGGCCAAATGGACGAGCCTGCCTGCCGCATCATTTTTTCCCTTTGATTTTCAGGGTGTCTTTGAATTCAGCCCTCTGTAGGTTGATCATTTTCATTTCTATCAAACGATGTGACATCCTTTTGTTCCTAACACATTACCAGTCCATATCAGTAGAGATAGCCAGCAGGATTTTTTTTCCTGTTGAGATCTGATGTGTTTTCAAAGTGTTCCTTTCATTTTTTTAAGCAGTTTATTTTATAGGGTGTACTTACATTTTCACATGACTGTAAATCTGAGGATTTTTGATTGTTGGCATTAGATTTTTTTGGGTTTATCTTTTGAACGGTTATACTGAATTTTAAAGAAGGCTGTGGTGGTAGATGGACGAAGAAGCAAGAACTGTGTGTGTGTAAACATGACATCATGACATGAACAAGCAACAA